>NW_023494795.1:42547046-42632046 GCF_904425465.1 Colossoma macropomum | reverse complement strand
CTTACTAATTAAAACAAATTAAATAAGTGGCCAAAAAACTAGAAAAATAACATAACAAACCAACAAACTAAAAAAGGTGAAAACTAACTAATTAACAGTTCATCTAAGAAACTAGCTGAGTAGTTTACATGGTATAAATTACAGTAAGACTGCAGAGTAAACACAGAAACACTGTACATGTACAGAATCTATAGAGATGTAAATATCCATATTTTACTCCTCGTTTGTTCTGTAGAGCGGAGACGTCTTGTTTTCGGCTGATATTACTCTGTTTGAGTATTTATATGAGTATTTTGTAAGATTGATAAGTTGTAATAAAGATCCTCTGAGCTGAGTTTTCCACAGAGCTCACCTGCCTCCACTGCTCTCCTCTACAGCGCTGAGGCGGAGAGGAGCGCACAGACTCATAACCCTCCTCAGCGCCGGAGTTCAGCGGCTCCTAAACGCAGGCGCATTAAAACGCGCCGCTCCATCCATCTTCACCGCCGCGCTTTATTCGCTGCTAATTCTGCTGCTGCAGAGTGAAAGTGGAGAAATTCCTCTTCTCGCATAATCGGCCGCATTCATCACCGCGGAGCCAATCTGCTCTACATTCCTGCACGAGCGCCAACAAAACGCCGCACAATTAATAACCGACCGCACAAACGAGCGTGTGAGGAACAAATGAGCAGCGAGGACTTTCGCAAACAGCACGACTGGAAACGGGAGAAATACAGCAGTGGGGTTTATTGAGAGGTGAAGCGGCAGAATCCCGCAGGACAGCAGGAGTGACCTTCACCCTCTGAACGCCGGACAACACCTTTAACTTCTCAGAGGAGCAGCAGAACACGTCCCAAACATTCGGCATGGACAACGGGGAAACTCCACACAACATCTCCTTCCTCCTGAATCAAACACTTTCACCTGCAGCTAACTAACCTGCTAACCAAATCAGCTAACTAATTACTGCACTACAAACACACCAACAAGAAACACATCACGGTCAAATCTAAACAGGATCGTCAGGAGCGTTACTGTATGGGTCCGCCTGAAAACAGACTGAGGAGCTAATGATGCTTCACTCCAATTCACTTCACCTTAATTCACTCCAGTTCACTCCACCTTAATTAACTCCAGTTCACTCCACCTTAATTCACTCCAGTTCACTCCATCTTAATTAACTCCAATTCACTTCACCTTAGTTCACTCCAATTCACTTCACCTTAGTTCACTCCAATTCACTTCACCTTAGTTCACTCCAATTCACTTCACCTTAGTTCACTCCAGTTCACTTCACCTTAATTAACTCCAATTCACTTCACCTTAGTTCACTCCAATTCACTTCACCTTAGTTCACTCCAATTCACTTCACCTTAGTTCACTCCAGTTCACTCCACCTTAATTAACTCCAATTCACTTCACCTCAGTTCACTCCAATTCACTTCACCTCAATTCACTCCAACTTAATTCACTCCACCTTAATTCACTCCAGTTCACTCCACCTTAATTAACTCCAATTCACTCCACCTTAATTCACTCCAGTTCACTCCACCTTAATTAACTCCAGTTCACTCCACCTTAATTCACTCCAGTTCACTCCACCTTAATTAACTCCAGTTCACTCCACCTTAATTCACTCCAGTTCACTCCACCTTAATTAACTCCAATTCACTTCACCTTAGTTCACTCCAATTCACTTCACCTTAGTTCACTCCATTTCACTTCACCTTAGTTCACTCCAGTTCACTTCACCTTAGTTCACTCCAGTTCACTTCACCTTAATTAACTCCAATTCACTTCACCTTAGTTCACTCCAATTCACTTCACCTTAGTTCACTCCAATTCACTTCACCTTAGTTCACTCCAGTTCACTCCACCTTAATTAACTCCAATTCACTTCACCTTAGTTCACTCCAATTCACTTCACCTTAGTTCACTCCAATTCACTTCACCTTAGTTCACTCCACCTTAATTAACTCCAATTCACTCCACCTTAATTCACTCCAGTTCACTTCACCTCAATTCACTCCAATTCACTTCACCTCAATTCACTTCAATTCACTTCACCTCAATTCACTCCAATTCACTTCACCTTAGTTCACTCCAGTTCACTCCACCTTAATTAACTCCAATTCACTTCACCTTAATTCAGTCCAATTCACTTCACCTCAATTCACTCCAATTCACTTCACCTTAGTTCACTCCAATTCACTTCACCTCAATTCACTTCACCTTAATTCACTCCAATTCACTTCACCTCAATTCACTCCAATTCACTTCACCTCAATTCACTCCAATTCACTTCACTTCAATTCACTCCACTTCACTTCACGTTAATTCACTTCACCTTAGTTCACTCCATTTCACTTCACATTAATTCACTTCACCTTAGTTCACTCCAATTCACTTCACCTTAATTCACTTCACCTTAATTCACTCCATTTTACTTCACTCCATTTCACTTCACCTTAATTCACTCCATTTCACTTCACCTTAATTCACTTCACCTTAATTCACTCCAATTCACTTCACCTTAATTCACTTCACCTTAATTCACTCCATTTCACTTCACCTTAATTCACTCCATTTCACTTCACCTTAATTCACTTCACCTTAATTCACTCCATTTCACTTCACCTTAATTCACTTCAACTCAATTCACTTCAACTCAATTCACTCCATTTCACTTCACCTTAATTCACTTCACCTTAATTCACTCCATTTCACTTCACATTAATTCACTTCACCTTAATTCACTCCATTTTACTTCACTCCATTTCACTTCACCTTAATTCATTTAATTACACTTCAGTTTTTTCATTGAGTGATTAAAGTGAAACATTTCTTGAGCTTGTTAGAAAAATTCAAACATTAGAGATGATATTAAACAGAGTATCTGAAAATTTAAATACCCGACAGCTGCAGTGCTAGTAAACAGTGAAGGAGCTAAGATGAAGTGATGAATTCCAAACAGCACAGCGAATAAGGCCTAGTTCTGGACTCTGCCATGTTCCATCTCGACTGTCCTTCAGAGCCGGAGGGAAGGAAGCTGCAGATTGAAAACGTTTTGGACCCTCAGTCGAGTTAAGCTGAAGAAGATAGCGCGAGAGTTTCCAATCATCATTAGGAGATAGAGGGAGCTTCCTTAATCGTGTTTCTGACCGCAGGCCTGATCCAAATCAATAACACACACTGCTATCGCCTGAAACTCAGTGCTCTGCGTTTGAGCGTGTGTCCGTCTTCACCCTCTCTGCAGCTCTGCCTCTCTAGAGATGCTCATTTTCTTGAATGTTTATCAAGCAGCGCATGCTTTCTTACCCAGAAGGCTTTTCACCTTGACAGACAATTATAATTAGCGATCGTGTCCGTCCAATCAAACGTCTCGCTACCTAAGCAGAAAAACGGTGGAATTTTTCTGAGCGTGACTGAAAGCGCTGCCCGGGGGTGGAGTGACCTTTGGCTCCAAACTGGCAGGCTGGGGTTCATTAACGAAGCGAAGGGCGGGTTAATTGAAAATCGGCCTGATAAACGTGTGAGTGTGTGTCGGAGATGAGTTTCCTGCTAAATCAGCACAGAGAGGACACGCAGTTCTCCATCAGCACTGAACTGCACTCTCCTTCACAACTACAACCAAACTGCTCCCCAACTACTGCCTACTGCCCACCAACTACCCCTCAACTCTCCAACAATGACCCCAAATTACACCCCAATTGCCTACAAACTACTCCCCAAATACCTCCAACTGCACCCCAACCAAATACCCAAACTGCACCTCAACCAAATATCCCATCTGCACCCCAACTACCCCCTCAACTACCCCAACATCCCCCAATTACCACAACTACCCAAAAATACACTCCAACTACCCACCAAATACTCCCCAACTGCACCCCAACCAAATACCCCAACTGTAGCCCAACTACCCACCG
Source organism: Colossoma macropomum (assembly GCF_904425465.1). Taxonomy (NCBI): domain Eukaryota; kingdom Metazoa; phylum Chordata; class Actinopteri; order Characiformes; family Serrasalmidae; genus Colossoma; species Colossoma macropomum. Next base: position 42,628,138 of record NW_023494795.1, on the reverse strand, counting down.
ACTGCCACAACTACCCTAAATTACACCCCAACTACTACAAACTACTCCCCAAATACCCCCAACTGCACCCCAACCATATACCCCAAGTGCACCTCAAATACCCACCAACTACCCCCTCAACTACCCTAACAAACCCACCAACTACCACCACTACCCCAAAGTACATCCCAACTATGCACAAACTACTCCCTGACTGCACCCTAACTACCCCTCAACTACCCCTAACAACCCCCAAGTATTCCCCAACTACACCCCAACTACTCAACAGCTACCCTCAACTACAACCCAACTACCCACCAACTACCCCAACCACCTACCAGCTACCTATCAACGTTACCCCGACCACCTATCAACTACACCCTATCTACTCACCAACTATCCACTGACTAAAACCCAACTACACACCAACTATCCACTGACTAAAACCCAACTACACTCCAACTATCCACCAACTACCCCGACCACCGACCAGCTGCACCCCAAATACCCATCAACTACACCCCAACTACCCACCAACTACAACCCAACTACACCACAACTACCCAGCAACTGCACCCCAACTACCCACTAACTACCCCTGACCACACCAGCTACCTACCAACTTTACCCCAACCTACCAACTACCCCCTCAATTACCCACCAACTACCCAGACCACCCGTTACTTAAAGACCAATAACCACCAGCTACGTAAAGTCACCATGCACAATGCCAAGCGTGGACTAGAGGGGTATAAAGCCCCCCAGCATTGGGCTGTGGAGCTGTGGAACTGAGTGATGGAGCTCTATCCAGTACCTGACCATCCAACATCAGTACCTGACCTCACTAATGCTCAATCAAATCCTCACAGCAATGTTCAATATCTAGTGTAAAGCCTTCCCAGAAGAGTAGTGGCTGTTACTGCAGTAAAGGGAGGGCAGTTCACTTGAAGAAACACTACAAACTGTCAGACACAGAGTATATTAAATGTGCATTATCGGTATAAAAATGTTACATTTTGATGATTATCGTTATCGTTTCATCACCCAGACTCACTCATCCCCCTTATAAGATCAGTGTTATCACACAGCGAGCCTCTGGGCACGAACGACCGCCCCGACAACAAAGACAAAGTTTACTTTCTTTGCTAAAAATTCAGAAACAGCATTTCGAGCAGACTTCAGCTCCGTCCTCTGCGTTTTCCAGCCTGTTATCTCCCTCATTCTCTCTCTCAGGCGCACACAGAGGAATTTAACTCGAGGCCTCGGAGCTTAAGTGACTATTTGGGCCGTAATTACATTTTATTCAACTTATTCAAATGACTGGAGATGGACGTGCTGGTTTCTTTCACGCGGCGGCGTTTCAGGTTCTCGCGCCTCGCTAATGCTCTCTAGACGGCTGTCCAAATGGCAGGAGCGAGCGAGGGACGAAAGAGGGAGAGAGAGAGAGAGAGAGAGAGAGAGAAAGAGAGACTATTTTCTTTTCTTTGCTGTCAAAGAATGACCCGTGGCAATGGGTCTCAGGTGTGTTGGAGAGAGAAAGAGAGGGAGAGAGATTGACAGAGACAGAGAGAGGGAGAGAGAGAAGGAAAGGAAGATGGACAGAGAGAGAGAGAGAGAGAGAGAGAGAGAGAGAGAGAGAGAGCTGTGGTGTGATATCCTTGCCTCAGGCTAACGCACACATGGGGATACAACACTCAGACGAGTGCTGACATGATGCGACATAACACTGCAGCGACATGACGCTAACGGCTACAACTGAAGCTCAAACTGACGCTGGAAAGAGCGCTAAAGGCCGAAAGGCTAAAAACTATTTTAATGTCAAGGGATAAAAGCTAAAAGTGACACTGAAGGCTACATGCTAAAGGTGATGCTAGCAATGCTAAAGTGAACATGACATTGAATGCTATAGTTTACATGATAAAAGTGGCTAAAGGTGCTCAAGTAAACGTGACACTGAGCGTTAAAATTTACATGGCAAAAACAGCTAAAATACTGAAGTGAAACTGATTTTTAAAGTAGACTGCAGTCTAATTCTGAAGACTAGGAAACACTACAACTGCTCTGGGGTTGTTTTTCGCGGCTGCTCTTTTCGTTAGCTGGTAAATGCAGAAGGTATCCTGATAGCTAACGTTACTAACAGGAAGCCAAACTACTTATTGCAGCTGTTTCACTGTGACTGCCTTTAACTCATCATTACAGTGGAGAGAACAGATTAGTCAAACGGCAGAAAGGATTCAGATGAAGAAGCTTAAAGCTAAAGTTAGTAAGGCAGCTGGCTGTTCACATCAGCTCACCGCCTCAGTTTAGCTTCTTTTCTCTGACTCAAAGCGTGGAAAGTAACACAGAATCACTTTGTAAAGAAATTATAAAGTGATTCTATGTTATTTTCTACCCTTTGAGTACCAACTACCCCAGCAATCCCCCACATACAACCAAACTACCCAACAACTACGCCAGCAATCCCCCCAAATACACCTCACCTACCCACCAACCACCCACAACACCCCAACTACCCCCAAGTACACAACCACTTCCCTCCCAACTACCCACCATCTACCCATCAACTACTTACCAACTACCCCAACAACCTCCCAAATACACCCCAACTATCCACCAACTATCCCAACAACTCCCCAAACACACCACAACTACCCCAACAACCCCCAAACACATCCCAAATGCCCATCAACTACCCCAACAACCTCAGCAATCCACCCAAATACACCCCAACTACACCACAACTTCCCACCAACTACCCCAACAATCCCTCAAACACACCCAAACTACCCACCAACCTTCCCAGCACACTGAACAACCAAAATAATAAACCACAACTATACCCCAACTACCCCCAAGTACACAAGCCCTTCCCACCAACTACCCTCACAAACCACCAGCTACCTCAACTAATCACTAACTACCCCAAAACAAACCACCAAGTACCTATCATCTACCACAACTAGCCACCAGATAGGACTGCTTTTTGAACGAGGCACTGCCAATCAGAACAGACCTCATTTACATACATCAGTCTTAAAGACAGCCTGTTTAAAGATAAAGAGAGGCTAGAAAACAGTCATGTAAACATGAATCATGACTATTTTCGTACAGAAACCCACACAAATGTCATAAGTGGACAAGAATACGAGACACACTGAGGACATGGGCAGTTTCAGAGACGCACTGAGAAGTCGTTTGGAAACATCAGCATCAGTGTTCGAAGCCTATAAAACGCTATTTGGGTCAGTCCTGATATTACACAGGCTAAAACATGTGAGCTGTAGGTTAAAGACTGTAACACTCACATGTGGAGCTTTAATATGGATAAAGATAATATTGTTTATTATGATAAAGCTGCAGGCGATTATCGGTGGTCTACATTTTTATTATCGTCCAACCTCCTCAGACAAAATAAAAGCAGAGCTGGCTCCGCAGACGAGGTGTGTGTGTGTGTGTGTGTGTGTGTGTGTGTGTGTGTGTGTGTTAATGGCGAGTGTGTGAGTGTGTGAGCATGTGAGTGGTGGGCTGGTTTGAGTGTAAATGAGTAAATGCGGTGGTCCTGCACGTGTGTGAGGGGAGATAAGCAAGTTATTGGATGCAGAGATGAAAGAGTTTCTCCACCTGAAACAGGAAAAGCCCCCAAGACCCCAAAGACCCCCAAAATGCATAAATTCCCATCTACAGAGAGAGAGAAAGTAAGAGAGAGAGAGAGAGAGAGAGAGAGAGAGAGAGAGAGAGAGAGAGAGAGAGAGAGAGAGAGAGAGGGGATAGAGAAGGGTGGTAGAGAGAGAAAGGAGTGAAAGAGAGACAGAAAGAGAGAGAAAAGGAAGGACGAGGAAAGGAGAGAGAGAAAAGGAAGAGAGAGACAGAGAGAGAGGAGAGGAACAGGATTGGGAGAGAGAGAAGGGAGAGAGAGAAGGGGGAGAGAGAGAGAGAGAGAGAGAGAGAGAGAGGAGAGGAACAGGATGGGGAGAGAGAGAAGGGAGAGAGAGAGAGAGAGAGAGAGAGAGAGAGAGGCAAAGGGTGAAGGAGAGAGAAAGAAGAGAGAGGTATAGAGAGAAGAGAAAAGTACATTTTTCATTTCTCTCTCTCTTGCTCTCCTCATTCTTCATCTTTCTCGCACTCCCTCCTTCATTATCTTTCTCCCTCTCTCCCATCTTCATATTTGTCTCTCCCTCTCTCTCCTCAACCTTCATCACTATCTCCCCTCTGTTTTCATCTCTCTCTCTCTTTCTCTCAGCCTTCATCACTCCCTTCTCGTCTCTCTCCTCTCAAACTCAATCTCTCCGTCCGTGTCTCCACATGCGAATGGTGAATCTATCCTCGCCCTCCCAGCGCCACGGCAGCGCAGACGCCATGGCAACCCAGAGCGATGGAGGACCGCGGTGTCCGGACTCACGCTGTCCGGGTATCAGCGGCACAGCCATTATTCACTCTCACTTTTTCCAATTACGCCCCTCTGAGAGCCCCCCTCAGGACCCCCGGCAATTATTTATATGCAAATAAACCGCCACACGCTCGGAGGAATCGCAGCAAAAACAACGAAAAAGAAACAAAACAAAAGCAGCAAATAGGTAATCACAGCAGCTCTTAACCCTCTCAGACTCAAACCTGAACCTGTAGTGTATTACAGTCTGTCAGAGTGACTGTGTGGATCATATGAACATTATAGAGCTTTTTAAATGAAACAGTAGAAGCCATATCGCCCCCTACGCTTCCTGTAGTGTATTACAGTCTGTCAGAGTGACTGTGTGGATCATATGAACATTATAGAGGCTTTTTAAATGAAACAGTAGAAGCCATATCGCCCCCTACACTTCCTGTAGTGTATTACAGTCTGTCAGAGTGACTGTGTGGATCATATGAACATTATAGAGGCTTTTTAAATGAAACAGTAGAAGCCATATCGCCCCCTACGCTTCCTGTAGTGTATGACAGTCTGTCAGAGTGACTGTGTGGATCATATGAACATTATAGAGCTTTTTAAATGAAACAGTAGAAGCCATATCGCCCCCTACACTTCCTGTAGTGTATTACAGTCTGTCAGAATGACTGTGTGGATCATATGAACATTATAGAGGCTTTTTAAATGAAACAGTAGAAGCCATATCGCCCCCTACGCTTCCTGTAGTGTATGACAGTCTGTCAGAGTGACTGTGTGGATCATATGAACATTATTTGTTTTATTAAAATAAAGATGCGATGATGATTCATATGTTTATACAAGCTTGTCAAACCGCTGGTCTGCCCTGACATCTAACTGGATGAAAGCACGCTGGTGGTATGAGATAGTTTGGCCAGGCTTGGCTGTTGCTATAGCGCCCTCTGCTGCAACACTGTGTTGTGACACATTTGAGAGCGCAATAAATAAAACGATGCCTGCGCATGTGCATTCTTGCGTGATGTATGTTTTTGGCCCTACTCATAACATCGAGAAACCTACCTGCGCATTTCGTCCGTGTAATAAGAGCTGGTCCAGGTTGCCCAGTGCCCCCCTCGCCCGGCCGGGTCAACAGCACCCGGATCTCATACTCAGTATCTGGGTCCAGGTGCCAAAGCTTGTAGTTTGGCGAGTTGACGGCGTGGATCTCAGTCCATGTTCCGGAGGTCATGCGGTACTCCACCTCCTTCAGGATGATGGGGCCATCGCCGAAGATAGAGTTGGCATTGAGCTGGATGAGAAGATACGTCGGCCCCACGCCCAGCAGCTGAGGTGGAGCGATAGGCCTCGGGGGTTCTGAGGAAAGACAAATGCTATGCTTAAGGATAAAGATCTTTACACTGGGAAAGATAAGAGTTCTGAGGATCATTCTACATTAATCATCCATCTGAAGGAAGGTGTTTCTAATAAATGGGCCAGTGAGTGGAAGCACAAGGTGTGTGTTTCTAATAAAGTGGCCCATTAAGGGAAGTACAAGGTAGGTGTTTCTAATAAAGTGGCCCGTTAAGGGAAGTACAAGATAGGTGTTTCTAATAAAGTGGCCCGTTAAGGGAAGTACAAGGTAGGTGTTTCTAATAAAGTGGCCAGTGAGTGGAAGTACAAGCTAAGTGTTTCTAATAAAGTGGCCAGTGAGTGAAAGCACTAGGTAGGTGTTTCTAATAAAGTGGCCAGTGAGTGAAAGCACTAGGTAGGTGTTTCTAATAAAGTGGCCAGTGAGTGGAAGCACAAGGTGGGTGTTTCTAATAAAGTGGCCAGTGAGTAGAAGCACTAGGTAGGTGTTTCTAATAAATTGGCCAGTGAGTGGAAGCACAAGGTCGGTGTTTCTAATAAAGCGGCCAGTAAAAGTTGATCAGCAGAACATGTTGCAGCTCTAATGAAGAGCTGCAATAAAGTTAAAGTGAGTAACTGTTCCAAGTTAAACAAACACCAACAAACAGTTCCATCACAATAAACTCAAAATACACAGGATGACACACACACACACACACACACACACTCACACACACACACACACACACACACACACACACACTCTTAGACGGACACACACTCTATCTGTCACAAATTCATGGCTGATGCCAAATCATTACAGGACAGCAGACCATCCAGATGGTTCTCGAGTCTATCAGTGTGTGTCTGGGTCTAAAGCGAGATTGCGTTTGGCGCACACACACACAAACACACACACATACACACACACAAACACACACACATACACACACACAAACACACACACACACACACACAGTGCAGACACTGCATACTTTAACACATCCATCTTGATTGAAATTCTCCTGACAAACAGAGGCCACTGGATGTTTTTTTCTTTCGCTCTGTTATGCAGTGGCAGGGATTCGTCTCCGAATCGAGGATTTTGGAGGACAGGGAGCTGCCTGGCAGCCGGATTTTGAGGGCTTTTCTATTCGACATAAATGTTGGTGCGAAACGAGAAACGAGCAGTTTGTGGCTGCCTTTATTAACCCCTGTAGGTCTTCATGGTGTTTACACTGCAAAAATGCCTCCATTTGCTTTATCTGGGGAAAAAAATAAAATGTGAAAGTTTTTTAATAAACTGCATTTAAGAACATCCTTATGAACTTCTTAATGTTTGTCTTAAGAACCTTCGGAAGTTTTTTCTTAAGAAATTCTTTGTGAATCCGGCACCTGGTACTATTTTTGGTTTCACCAAAAAGTGATACGGAAAAACTGCAGACTGCTGATTGGTTGAAGAGAATCGTCACCGTCACCCTAAACACATACACTAACCAGGTTAGCGCAGCCTCTTGAGCACCAGAATCATCTCGTCATCTGAACTTTGTTTCCCAAACTCTCTCTTGTCTCGCTGCCATCAGCCTCCACGTCACGGCAGCTTCATGTGGTGTTGCTATGACTACCAGCTACATTAGGGGGCACTATATCTACAGCGGAAAATGAAGTAGCTGAACCAAAAGCGAGTAGAGTCGAGCGGAGTTGAGTCGAGCTGACCTGTCCCAAGCGGTGGAACAGTGCCATAAGCTTATGTTGGTAATTGGCATGGTGTTAACTGTATGTCTAATTCTCATGCACTCACCTCAAAGTGTGTGGAGGTGTTCAGTATCTCTAACAGTCTAGATTACGTGGATTCTTACACTGCGTGACACACTATTATCTATAAACATGGACTAAGTAACATTAGCACTCAGCTAAAAACAGAACAGTATCAGAAACCACAGTCAAGATTATTAGAGATCACTTAATAGGCAAATTCCACTGATTCCAAAACATTTCTAAAAATTCCTGCATGATTAAATGGTTGAGATGTAAACAGAGTCAGAGTGGTTTGGTGTGAAACGCTCCGTTCTAGAGAAACTCACAGAGTCAGAACTGTTCACAGTGGTGGTGATAGGAACCAGACGTCCACCTCTAAAAGCTCCCTCACAGAAAGTTCCTACATGAAATGGTTATGAATTCACTGATGACTGAGACACTGTTTTATGATAGTTTTGAGAAGATTTTGGCCTTCAACTCCATTCATGGTGGAGGGATACATAATATGCAAGGTGCTGTGAGGCAAAATAGTCCCCAAAGAAAACTTACTATTTCAGATTTTCCACTATTTTCCATCATCAACATTCCATATAAACTCAGAAGACTCGTGTAGGTTCACTGGTGGTTCTGGATAGTAAATAAAATGTCTATATTTGTGTTGTAGTCATGGCGACCCCTGGTTCCTATCACCACCACTGTAAAGACATCTGAACCATTTCATACCAAACCACTCTGGATCACTCTGTTATCTCAAACACCCAGTTTTTCTACATTTCTGCACGATTGGTGGAGTTTCCCTTTAACACCTCAACAATGCACTGCATAAACTCACAGAGTGTCTGTGTTTGGGATGTTTCTGAGTTTGTACATAAACTCCTCAGTGTTGGGTTTTATGGTGTAGTAAGATGTTCTGCGAGATGTTCTTCACCCATGGCGCTGCTGAGCGGAGAGATCACACACACACACACACACACACACACACACTCACACACCTTCTCTTTGCCACTCCAGATGGCTCCAGCGTTCCCCATTTGTTGTAGTTAATTAGCCAGCTCAGGCGAGCCTGTTTGAACGCTTAGTGTCTGGCCTGCTGCCTCTCACACACACATACACACACACACACACACACACACACACACACACACACACACACACACACTGAATTGAACTGAAGCTGCTTTAGTAACAACAACCAAACACACTGCAGAATAACTACAGCACACACTTCTACAAACTCTTATATGCTGACTGTGTGTGAGTGAAAACACAGAGGCATCTAATTTATCACAAGTCATGATAGTACTGGTCATAGATTTATTATTATTATCATTATTATTATTATTATTATTATTAGTAGTAGTAGTAGTAGTAGTACTAAACTACTATAGCCTGAATGGGTGGGGCTAAACTACTGTAGCTGAATGGTGGAGCTAAACTGCTGTAGACTGAATGGTGGAGCTAAACTGCTGTAGCTGAATGGTGGAGCTAAACTGCTGTAGCTGAATGGTGGAGCTAAACTGCTGTAGACTGAATGGTGGGGCTAAACTACTGTAGCTGAATGGTGGAGCTAAACTGCTGTAGACTGAATGGTGGGGCTAAACTGCTGTAGACTGAATGGGTGGGGCTAAACTGCTGTAGACTGAATGGTGGGGCTAAACTGCTGTAGACTGAAAGGTGGGGCTAAACTGCTGTAGACTGAATGGTGGGGCTAAACTGCTGTAGACTGAATGGTGGGGCTAAACTGCTGTAGACTGAATGGTGGGGCTAAACTGCTGTAGACTGAATGGTGGGGCTAAACTGCTGTAGACTGAATGGTGGGGCTAAACTGCTGTAGACTGCTGTAGCATCAAACATGCTGACTGACTGTATTGTGGTGAAAGAGGATAAAAATCTGAGTTTTTGGTGAACTGTCACTTTAATGCATCCGGCCGCCTGTTCACTCTTTGTGTGTTCGTTCATAATGACATGCAGAGAAAATGTAAAACCTCCTGACTTTTGTTGGCCACAACAAATAGAACCTCATTTCACATGTAATTTAAAAAGAGGAAAACAAATGAGTGATACTAAAGGAGCCGAGCGTGAAATGAAAAGGCCTCCACGTCCCCGACCGTCTCACAGGAAACAAAGACCACTCAGAGAGAGAGAGAGAGAGAGAGAGAGAGAGAGAGGGGGGAGGGAGAGAGAGAGAGAGAGAGAGAGAGAGAGGGAGGGAGGGAGAGGGGGCTTTTAAACACAGTCCTGACAACATAGCGCTTCATTGAGAATGAGAGTGAGAGAGAGGGAGAGAGAATGAGAGAGAGAGAGGGAGAGCATGAGAGTGAGAATGAGAGAGAGAAAGAGAGAGAGAGAGAGAGAGAGAGAGGAGAGAGAGAGGGAGAGAGAGGGAGAGAGAGAGAGTGTGTATCTCATCATCAGGTGTTATTGGTCAGTGCAGCAGGTTGTCCATCACAGCACCGACAGCACAGTGATCACACACAGACTCTCTCTCTCTCTCTCTCTCTCTCATTTTGTCCTCACTCCCTATCTCTCTTTCTCTCTTCTTTCCTGTCTTTTTCTCTTTTCTCTCTTCTTTCCTGTCTTTTTCTCTTTTCTCTCTTTCTTTCCTCCTTCTCTTTCCCCTCCCTTTTCTTCTTTCTCTTTCCTCCCATTCCCTTCTCTCCCTCTCTCTCTTTGTCATTTTTCTTCTCTCCCCATCTCTTTTTCTCCCTTCGTTCATCTTTTTCTTTTTCTCACTTTTCTCCTTCTCTCAACTCTCCTTTACTCTTTTCTTTCTCTTCTCCTCCCTTTACGTTTCTTCCTCTTTTTCTTCACGTCTTCCCTCCCTTCTCTCTCTCTCATTTTTTCCTTTTTCCTATTTCTTTCTTCTTTCTCTCCCCATTCCCCCCCCCCTGTCATCTTTCCTTTCCCACTCTCTCTTTCCCTTCTCTCTCTCTCTCATTTACTCTCCCTCATTTGTTCCTCACTCCCATCTCTCTTTCCTCCTTTCTTCTCTCTCATCCTCTTCTCCATATCTTCCATTTTCTGCCTTTTTCCTCTTTCTGTCAATCTCTCGTTTGGTCCCTCCCTTTCTCCCAGGTGTTTCCCTCTTTTCAGTTTTCCTCTCCACCTTTGTTCTCTCCCTTCCTTTTCTTTCTTCTTTTTTTCTCTCCCTCTCTTTTGCCCTCTTTTTTCTACCTTCTTTCTTTCTACCTTTCCCTTTTTCCTCCTTTTCTCTATCTCTCTCTTTATTTATTCCCTCCCTTCCCTTCTCCCTCTCTCTCTCTCTCTCCCTCTCTCTGTGAGTGAGTGATCAGAGCAGTGGGGGGGTGATGTTGATGAAGGGAAGCGTGTTTTTATTCCTCCTCTCTTTAAGGTGAAGAGAGCTGCGCTGACACTTCGGCTTTTTTGTTTGTTTGTTTTGATGTGGTTGTTTATTTTTTCCTCTGTTTCGTTTGCGTTGCGTCTCTTTTTCATCCGTTCATCATTAGGAGCCCAGCACTCCAACCGGTCTGATTCAGTTTTATCTTTCTTTCAGTTCTCTCTCTCTCTCTCTCTCTCTCTCTGAGGATGACAGGCTGAGAGTTTTAATCTACCTTTCAACAAACATCTCCTCCTCCTCCTCCTCCTCCTCCTCCCTCTGACAGTGTCTGTCTCTCCAGCTTTCTCTCTCTCTCTCTCTCTCTCCTCTTTCTTTTCTTTCTCTCTGGCCTCTCTCACTCTTTCTTTGATTACAAGCTCTCTCTCTATCCTTTCTGATTTCTTTCTCCCTTCTACTCTTTCTCTCTTTATTTCCTCTCTCTCTTATACAATTTCTGCCTGCCCATCTTTCTTTTTTCACTCTCTCTCTTGTTTCATTTATTCCTCTCTCTTTTCTTTCTCTTACCTCTCACTCTCTCTTTGATTATCTCTCAAGCTCTCTCTCTCTTTATTCTCTTTCTGATCATTCTCTCTTCCTCTCTCCTTTTCACTCTGCTCTCTCTCCTCTTTCTCTCTCCTACTCTTCCTCTCTTTCTTTCCTCTCTCTCGTACAATTTCTGCCTGTCCATCTTTTTCTCCATCTCTTTCTCTCTCTCTCTCTCTCTCTCTCTCTCTCTCACACACACAATATCAGTCTTTGTCTCGCTCTCTCCTCTTCTCTCTCTCGCTGACAATTTCTATCTCTCCAGCCTTCTTTCGCTCGCCCCCTCTGACAATTTCCCTCTCTCTCTCTTCGACAGTCTGTGTGTGTGTGTGTGTGTGTGTGTGTGTGTGTGTCTGTGTGTGTGTGTGTTTGAGACAGGTATGTTCACCACCAATCAGTCTGTGTATACTGCTCGCTCACTCATCTCTCTCTCTCTCGCTCCCACCCCCCCCCACCCCCTCAGCAGGGGTCTGTCAGGCTGATCTCCACTCATTACAGCACCAGCATCACCAGCTCAACCACAAACAGCTACAGTAACGCATCACAGTTATTAATAAGATCCTGTTAATCCAACTTAATCTGCTACACAGCTCAGCTCAGGTTTGTTGAACTTGATGTACGAGTGCTGATTGAACTTCCGTTGGTCACTGTAGTCTCCGGTCAGTTTAGAACAGCGTTATTACAGTTCACTAAAACTAAACGACATGTCCACTGCAAAACTTACTCAAAACAGAATTACTGACTTTAGTTTCAGTTTTTTGAGTTTAGAAGTTTGGCTGTGCATTTTACTCTGCTTAACTCTTATGAAATACCTGCTGTCACAGTGTTCATCATAACAATCATAACACTAAAACACTGAAAGTAAACCTGAAACTAAATAAAAACTAAACTAAAACTACTACACTAAAAACACTAAGACTAAACCAGAAACTGAATAAAAACTAAACTAAAACTGAAGCAAATAAAACTAACCAGAAAATAACTAAAGACTAAACTAAAACTATTATATTAAAACTAAAATTAAATCTGAAACTAAATAAAAATTAAACTAAAACTAAAACTATTACACTAAACACTAAAATTGAAACTAAAAAACTAAACTAAAACCATAAGACTAAAACTATAACTAAACTAAAACTATTAGACTAAAAACTAAAACTAAATAAAAACTAAACTAAAACTATTATACTAAAAACTAAAATTAAAACTAAGACTAAATAAAATTGGCAAAAACTAAAAGTGAAACTAAAAAACTAAACTAAAACTATTATACTAAAAACTAAAATTAAAACTAAGACTGAATAAAATTGACAATAAAAACTAAAAGTGAAACTAAATAAAAACTAAACTAAAACTACTACACTACAAACTAAAACTGAAACAAAATGAAAACTAAACAAACTAAACTGTTATACTAAAAACTAAAACTAAATAAAAACCCAACTAAAAAATCTAATAAAAACAAAAACTAATGAAAATTTCAAAACCATAACAACCTGCTTTAGAACTGCACTCGGCACTAGAAATCATGGCAATAGCAACAACACCAAGGCAGGACAGGAAGCCAAACTGTTAGCACAGACCTTAGAGGAGATATTCTAGGAGGAAAGACAGCACAGAGAGCGAGTAAAGGAACGTTCTCCCAACTCCAAACAGCGGAAGTGGAAATTCAAGGTTCTTACACGACCAAAACACAAACAACAGCCAGCCCTGCGTTTCTCAGTGTATATGTAATTAATTATACAACAATACAACTGTTTATGAATGTGAGCAATTACACTGAAATAGTCCAGCAACACGACAACAATCACTCTGGTGAGGTTCCGGGATAATCTGGGAGAGCATCAGCTCCGATTTTCACTTCCACTCATCCGACGGAGCCGGAGGAGAGCGATCACCCAGCATTTGTCTTGGAAACTACAGCCACAAGCAGCGCCTGTCAATAAAGTTTATTTCCAACAAGTGAGCTTTGTGGGCGGAGAGGGGTGTAATGTCATTACCCACAACCGCAGGCAAAAGCACTCAAATCTCACCACAAACTGTGTTTATGCCTCCCTCCATCTCTCTCTCCCTCCATCTCTCTCCCTCTCTCCCTCTCTCTCTCGCTCCGTGGGCGCTGGGAGACGGAGCGCAGATCAATAGTCCCTTCAGTGAAAGAATTCGCTATTGAAATTCTCATTTGTTACACAGCTTTTCCCCCCAAAACAGCCGGGAGGGCCCCGTGTCACGTCGCGTTAGAGAGACTAGCCGCTAATAAAGTGCTAGCCTGAGGTCACGGGCGACAAGACGGGCCTCAGTGCCAGCTCCCATTAGGCCGCGCTCGCATCTGTGGCCCAAAAATTTCCGCTAAAATTAGCGTCTTTTGGATCCTTGTAGCAGGATGTCAGCCAGGGAGTGTGGCGCAGAAGCCCGGCCTGTCACCATCGCTAGCCTTCAAACCCCACGCTACCGCGCTAACACCAGGGTACGGCTGGCCGCGGGACAGAGCGAAGTACAAGATTGGCTTTACAGTTGTTTAAGTAAACAAGAAAGTCGGGCCGTTAGTCAGAGAGAGAGACTGGAGTTCGGCGGGGAGTGTGTGTGTGTGTGTGTGTGTGTGGGTGGGTTAATTCAGTTACACATCCGCTAACGTTAGCGCTAAGCTCACCCGTCCAAAAGCGAGCCAGCGTTTCACCCCCACGGTAAGTTTAGCATGAATTTCATTTAGCGTGATTTGGCTGCATTTGAATAAACAGATGCTAGCTGTAGCTGTTAGCCGTCGCTAGTCGTTGATTGGTGCGCTGCGTTAAGAAGCACAAAAAAACTGTATCTGAACTAAACAGACAAGAAAGTCAGAGTGGAGAGAAACTGGATTTGGATAAACAGTAGATTGGAATAAACAGATGTTAGCAGTCGCTAATCCTTGATAAAGTTCACTGAATTAAGGAGCCGTCATCTTGGAGGGCTCAAAGTGAACCAATAAAACTTTATTTGAGCAGTTAGCTTTCGGTTTACAGGTGTTTAAGAACATTTTTGGGGTGGGGAGTAGGGCTAATTCAGTTCTGCTAACGTTCGCTAACAATACACGCTAAAGTTAGTACCCAAAAATAGTTCCCAATGAGGACAAGTTTAAAATGAATTCAGTTTTTCATGTCTATCTGGGTTTGAATGAACATACGCTGGCTGCAGTTTTTAGCTGGATGGGTTGGGTGGGAGTAATTCAGCCCAGCTAATATCCGCTAACCGTGTGTGCTAACGCTAGCATCCCAAAACATGCCAGGTTTTCACCCCTTGGTGAAGTTTAGCATGAATTTCATTTAGCGTGATTTGGCTGCATTTGAATAAACAGATGCTAGCTGTAGCTGTTAGCTGTCGCTAGTCGTTGATTGGTGCGCTGCGTTAAGAAGCACAAAAAACTATATCTGAACTAAACAGACGTGAAAGTCAGAGTGGAGAGAAACTGGATTTGAATAAACAGATGTTAGCAGTCGCTAATTGTTGATCAGTTCACTGTATTAAGAAGCCGCCATCTTGGGGGCGCAAAGTGAACCAATAAAACTTTATTTGAGCAGTTAGCTTTCGGTTTACAGATGTTTAAGAACATTTTTGGGGTGGGGAGTAGGGCTAATTCAGTTCCGCTAATGTTCGCTAACCATACACGCTAAAGTTAGCCTCCAAAAATAGTTCCCAATGAGGACAAGTTTGAAGTGAATTCAGTATTTTGTATTTATCTGGATTTGATGGACAGATGCTAGCTGCAGTTTTTAGCTGTCACTAATCATTGATTATCAAAATCTGTCTGAACAATAACACTAGATTAGTCATTAAAACAGACAAGAAAGTCGGTGTGGAGACAAACTGGACATTTGTGTGTGGGGGGGGGGTGGTTCAGCGGCGCTAAGCTAACCCATCCAAAAACATGGCATTTCAATTTAGCATGAATTTCATTTCTGTTAGCTGTCACTAATCACTGATCAGTTCACTGTACTAGGAAGCCGCCATCTTGGGGGCGCAAAGCGAACCAATAATGTCTACATTTCAGGAATTAGCTTTCAGTTTACAGATGTTTAAGAAAGTTTCTGTTGTGGGGAGTGGGGTTCAGTCAGTTCCGCTAACACTTGCTAACCACACGCTAAAGTTAGCACCCAAAAACATGTCCCTATAAGGACGTTTATCTGGATTTGAATAAACAGAGGCTAGCCGCAGTTTTTAGCTGTCGCTAGTCATTGATCAGTGCGCTGCGCTAAAAAGCTCTCGTTGTTGTTTATCTGAACAGTAACACCAGGTTAGTCACTCAAACAGGCAAGAAAGTCGATGTGGAGATAAACTGGACGTTTGTGGGGTGGGTGGGGTTCAGGGGTGCTAAGCTAACCCATCCAAAAACATGGCAGTGTTTCACTCTATAGTATGTTTAGCATGAACTTCATTTCTGTTAGCTGTCGCTAATCACTGATCACTTCACTGTATTAATAAACCGCCATCTTGGAGGGCAGAAAGTGAACCAATAATAATTAGCTTTCGGTTTACAGGTGTTTGAGAACGTTTTGGAGGTGCAGGGCTACTTGATAGCTGTTGCTAATGCTGATGCTAATGCTAACTGCTGTTCAGGGATTTGCTTCATAAAGCACTCAGTTTGGATGGAAAGGCTTAAGTGCGAATAGCATAACAGTTGCTTGAATACACAAATCAGTGTGCTACTTAGTATGGGGGCAGTGGGGGTGGTGGGGAGTCAGTGGGGGTCAGTGGGGAGTCAGTGGGGGGTAAGTGGGGGGTCGGGTGGGAGTAATTCAGTCCAGCTAATATCCGCTAACCATGCGTGCTAATGCTGCCATCCCAAAACATGCCAGGTTTTCACCCTTTGGTGAAGTTTATCATGAATTTCATTTAGCGTGATTTGGCTGGATTTGGATAAACAGATGCTAGCTGTAGCTGTTAGCTGTCGCTAATCGCTGATCAGGGAATTGCATTTAGAGGCACTTGGATATTGTGGACAGAGCAGCGTAAGCGCTCGCTGTCAAAACAATATCTGAGCAATTAATCTACCATTTTAAATGCTAATCTGTTTGCAAATTTTAGGGTATAATCCGGAAAATCATATGCAGGGGGTGTTGATGAGGATTATCAGATCAAATCGATCTTCATAACGAGGGGGGATGATGGGTAAAAACACACATTTCACACTGTGCTTCGTGAACCAGCCAATATACAAGAAATAAATGTGCTGATATATCGATATAAATGACACACTGCTGGCATATAGAGGCTAATTTGGAGGCATATCAGTCAGTCAGTCAGTCAGTCAGTGAACTGACCAATAAACAACAAGCAAATAAAAAAAGAACGCATTAAATTAAGGAATAAACAGACAAACGACCAACCAAACAAACACCAGCCCACCTCTGACGATGAGTGCGGCGAAGTTGGACACCCCGGAGCCCCTCTCTGATTGGGTGACGCATCGGTACAGATCCTGATCCTGATTGGTCACTTCTTTGAGGCGGAACGAAGCGGCGAACTTCCTGTGGTTGATGTTCTTCTTCTCGGCCACAGGGATGTCCTCACCGTTACGCTTCTGTCAGGAGAGACAACAGGAAACAGACTCACACATACAGCCGTGTGCAGAGGTTTGTGCACCCCTGGCCAAATTCCATGTTGTTGTTGATTTTCTGAGTGTGAATAAGTAAACACGTCCTCTATAGAGACACACTTCTGCACATTTTAATACACAGTTACTTTATTTGCTGAACTTGACATACTGACATAAAAACGGTCTGTGCACATTTCATGTTTTATTTTCTTTCAATAAAAATGAAAAACAAAACCAACAACACATGAAATTTGACCAAGGTTGCACATGACTGCACATACGTCAAGCTGTTCTTCTGGTTTCTGGACAGACAGCACTGCTCCAGTTTGTGAAACATTCAGTAAAACCAAGAAAAACTGCTTTTGATGTGTTTTATTAGATCAAACAGCTGAAAAAAAACAGCAGCTTTTCTGAGTTTCTTCTGGCAGATAAACGTTACACATCGTCAGTGTTGCAACAAAACTTCATACCTCTGAAAAGGTAATGTACATTACAGGGGAACGTTTCTGTATAAACAAAGAGATAAAATGTTAACAGAGTGGTTTGATGTGAAATGCTCTGCTTCGAGAAGAACTGTTCACAGTGGTGGTGATAGGAACCAGACGTCCGCCTCTAAAATCTCCCTCACAGAAAGTTCCTACATGTTCCTCAATGGTTATGAATTCACTGCCTGATGACTGAGACACTGTTTTATGATAGTTTCGGCCTTAAACTCCATTCATGGTGGAGGGATACATAATATGCAGGGCGCTGTGAGGCAAAATAGTCCCTGAAGAAAACTTATTGTTTCAGATTTTCCACTATTTTCCATCATCAACATTCCATATAAACTCAGGAGACTCCTGTAGGTTCACTGGTGGTTCTGGATAGTAAATAAAATGTCTATATCTGTGTTGTAGTCATGGCGACCCCTGGTTCCTATCACCACCACTGTAAAGACATCTGAACCATTTCACACCAAACCACTCTGAATCTCTCTGTTCACATCTCACACACTGAGTTATGTAGAAACTTTGAACAATCAGTGGAATTCCCCTTTAATGAGATTTTAATTGGTAATAAAGACTTTTAAAATGTCATTCTGAATCATTTCTATTGGTCCATTCATCATGAAATGTTCACACAATGTAAAGGACAGCTGGAATTTTCAAATGGTGTAAAATACACAAATATATATGATACAAAAGTGAAGATAAGTTCATTAAATCCCCCACTAAGCATTAAAAAATGCACCCTAATTCTGAGGGAACTCATCCAGCAGCTATTCTGATATTCTATTGTGAAACGCTCTCCACTGACATGTTCCACAGGACTAGGCGTGCACTGAAAACAAAGGATTCAGTCATCCTGTCCAACCAGAGCAGGTGATGATGATGGGTTGGGTCAGACTGAAGGCATTTTAATCTCACACCTACACCAGAACGCCCTCGTATCTACACTCACTGTCCACTTTATCAGCTCCACTGACCATATAGTTTCACTATGTAGTTCTACAGTTACAGACTGTAGTCCATCTGTTTCTCTGCATACTTTGTTAGCCCCCTTTTACCCTGTCAGGACCCCCATGGACCCTCACAGAGCAGGTACTATTTAGGTGTTGAATCAGTCACAGCACCGCAGTGACACTGACGTGGTGGTGATGTGTTAGTGTGTGTTGTGCTGGTGCGAGTGGATCAGAAACAGCAGTGAGTGTCGATACAATGATGTGGATTCTATTGGTCTGTTCTTCATGAAATCTTGACACAATGTAAGGAGCAGCTGACGTTTTCAAAGCATGTAAAAACAACAAAGAAAAACACAGGTTTTTTTTTTTTGCAGTGGTGTGAAATTCCTCTATAATGAGTAGCGTCAAAAGACGGAAAGCGGAATGCTGCTCGGTCAGGCGACGCTGCCAAACGTTTGGAATTACAGACGAACAGCAAACGCTGCAAACTCCAGACTCGGTGTTCAGTCCATGTTTCTATATAACAGTGAGTCATACAGTGTCAGAAACCACAAAATCACATCTATTAGAGATACAAGTGTGCTAATTGGTGGGGTATAAGCTTTCACTGCTTGTTAGCTACATTAGCCTTGCAGCTCCAGCGCTAAACCTCAGACAGCAAACATGTCTTGGCTGATTGACTACGTTTATTGAAAGGGAGGAAACTGGCAGGATTTGATTTCTCACCAAACTATCGCTTTAAGTGTGACCGAGTAAAAGGCTCAGCATCCATGCTGTTGTCTTCTCATTTGGAGCTTGTTGTCGGGGTATTTTTATCGCTAAGTTCTGCGCGGTGTCAGGTCGTGTCAGACACACATGCAGTCATTAAGCCTAAGCTGATGTAAACTTCTAGCAGAATTTCATTGGCTGCTGAGCTGGATTTTGACACGCTGGCCTAAAAAAGTCTCAGAGAAGGAAAAACCGTTGTTATATACAGGGATGTAGTTGGTGGGGGTGGTGGGGGGTGAAGGGGGCTGAAGCAACCCCAGATTTTGGGATTGTTTAAGTGCAACTGCTATAAATTATTCAAGAATAATAATTCGAGCCTATTAAAGACCTGTGTGTGTGTTTTAGGGTAGAATTTGTATTTTATGTTGAGGGAAATTCCTGACCAAAAACTGAAACCTACAGCCTTTTTTTTTGAACAAACATACAGTCACTGTCGGTATCTCCATTTTATTCATTTGTTGACATAATGTGAAATTACCAGCTGCTCTTATCACTGTGTTAAAATGTCATGATGAATGGACCAATGAAAATGCTCTAAAAGTTCTTAAATAACTTCCATTAAAAGTTAAGAACACTCTTCCTTCTCCTGTAAAGCTACCTTTTCAGAAGTACAAAGTTTTGTTCCGAAAGCAGCGATATGAAACAAAAAATCTTCAAGATGACAAAGAAAATACTCTTTTAGGACAAGAAAGAACTGAGCTGACAATGAGAAAAACAGTTTACACAGAATGCTTACAGCCTTTAGCTACAGTGCCACGAAATATAGGAGAATTTACTCCTAATGAAAACGTGGCTCCTAACAACCACCTGGAAGAGCTGGTGAACCCCAAAACTGCCCCCATCAGATAAACAGCACTTAAAGCTTTCATCTCTGAGAGAGAGGAGAAAATCAAGCTGATCAGATCTGAAAACATCCACAGGTGTTTCTGTCCATCCTTCCACTGTGAGAAGACGACTCAGCACTGTGGGTCTGAAAGGATGTGTAGCTGTTCAAGAAGAACCTCACTGAGAAAAGGAGACGGACACATCAAACAAAGAAGCTGAACGATGGACTGACCACCCCAGAGTCCAGACCTCAACACCACTGAATGTGTTTGATTACTTCAGAAAATGATCAACCAGCTTCTAAGACTGAACTTTGGAGGTGTGTCTGCAGATTCTTTGAGGAACTGAAAGTGAGGCTCCTGAACAGAATGGAAGCTGGAATAAAGGGAAAGAGTGACTCACTGACCACTGAATAACTGAGATTAGATTCAGCTGTTGTGTGATTTTCTGATGCTGAGAAATGAATAGGTTGTCCTCGGTCTCTGATTTCTGAGCAGCACCGCGCGGGCCGTACTGTTACGCTGCTAATAGCGAGTTAATATCCGATATTAATGAAGCAGGACAGATCAGTGTCACAGCTAATCAGCATCGCTTCAAACACAAGCGCAGTATATAATTCATTATCTGTTTGCCACTGACATCTCTCATTAGCCAACGACTCTCTGAAGACGATCAGACGAGCGGAAAAGAGGCCGCACTCGTTTTTGTGGTCTTTTTTTTTTTCTTCTCTCACGTTTCTCTCCCTCACACTTTAA
The DNA here is from genome assembly GCF_904425465.1 of Colossoma macropomum. Lineage (NCBI taxonomy): Eukaryota > Metazoa > Chordata > Actinopteri > Characiformes > Serrasalmidae > Colossoma > Colossoma macropomum. The sequence goes on along the minus strand of NW_023494795.1, from coordinate 42,607,453 downwards.
CTGCCCTGCCTGGAGAGACAAGCCTCTACCCCTCTCTCTCTCTCCTCTCTCTCTCTGTCTCTGTGTCTCAATCACTCCTCCTCCTCTCTCTCTCTCTCTCGCTCTCTCCATCCTTTCCCTCCTTCAGCCTCAACTGTTATCAGCTTATCATGGAGCAACAGGAGGGCCACACAGCTATCATTATCAGCACAGAGCCGAGAATCCTACAGCACACCGAAGACAACTCCCCCACCTCTCTCGATACACACTAAATGGCCTAAAGTAAGTGGACACTTCTTAATTATTGAGTTCAGGTGTTTCAGACACACCCATTGCTAACAGGTGGATCAAATTAAGCACACAGCCTTGGAGTCTCGATAGACAAACACAGTGACTTTAAACATGGCACTGTCACAGGATGCTGCCTCTGCCACAAGTCAGTTTGTGAAGCTTCTGTCCTGCTAGATCTGCCCCGGACAACTGTAAGTGCTATTACTGTGAAAATGAAGCATCAAAGAGCAACGACAGCTCAGCCACTAAGCGAATCCTCTGATGCATCACTCACTACATGGTTCCAGATTGCCTCTGGAAGCAACATCAGCCCAAGAAAAGCTGCATGAAATGGGTTTCCAGATCCCAAGATCACTGTGCTCAATGCCAAGCGTCGGCTGGAGTGGAGTAAAGCACCGCCACTGGACTCTGGAAACGTGTTCTATGGAGTGACGAATCACTCTTTTCCATCTGTCAGTCTGATGGATGAATCTGGTTTGGTGGATGCCAGGAGAACGTTACCTACCGGAATGCATAGTGCCAACAGTAAAGTTTGGATGAGGAGGGATGATGAGCTGGGGCTGTTTAAAATGTTATAGCATACAAAGACCAAAACTTTGTGTTAACAGTTTAGGGAAGGTCTTTTCATCATCTGGCACAACAGTGCCCTTGTGCCTCTGCATGGAGGGGTTGGGGGGGTGGGGGGTGAGCATTCCATATTACTGCTGAAGGTTTTGAAATGGGATGTAACGCGCATTTAAATGTAAGGGTAAATGGAAAAAGAGAGAGGGGAGAGAAGTAAAAGATGAGAGAGACTCAAGGAAAAAATATATATGCAGCTATAGAGTGTGTGAGTGACTGTGTGTGTGTGTGTGTGTGTCTCTCTCTCTCTCTCTCTGGTTTTATACTCCCTCTCTCGCTCTGTCAGTTTCAGGTCTAATGAGGGGGTATCCTCCCCTCTCCATACGAGCTGATTATTGTATGTGGTTATTTATTCCGCTGCTGACCGCTAATAAGCTGATTTTTACCCAAATGATGCAAGAAATGTGAAACCAAACTAAAAAACAAAAGAAAAAAGAAAAATCACAATAATGAATGTTACTGTTCCCAACAAACAGTCCATCTAGAGGAATTCAGTGTGAAGTTTTCCCCTCAACCTCATAAATACATTAATACATTAACCCACCTAAACACATTATATACCTGATATACCAGTTTTTAAATGCTTTGCTCCCAACAAGTGGCAACCAGCAACGCCTCAAGTCACAGTAAGAAAACCTTGTATTTCTGAACTGGTAACTTTATGGGAGGGAAAAAAATGTAAATTGGTACATTATTTGCATGTTATTGGTGATTTTTTTTTTGTAAATATGAATAAAACTGCGATATATATGAGCAACATATCGACCAGCGTCTGTTGTGTGTTATTTCACAGTTTTGATGCTACTGCTGTTCTAAAAAGTGGGAAACAGTAAAAACAAGGAAAACCTTTAGTAACACACTCTCAGAAATAAAGGTACTAAACTGTCACTGGGTCAGTTCCCCTCTTGTCACTGGGGTGGAACCCTCAAGGCTCCATCTCAGTACCTTTAGTCAGGGAACATAACTGAACCATAATCCACTGAAATGATATGTTCTAAGCTGTACTGACTCCACACACCCCGTCTCGTCTCCAGGCTTTTATTTTACTGTTCTGTTTAAAACATTCGGTTATGAAAAGGTACAAATACGAACTTTTCACCTGGAAGACTTATTTAAGGTTCACAATCAGACCTTAAAACCACTGTTGGAGCTTTGAGGGAACGTTTACACTGTTTGTACCTTGATGAACGAAAAATGTACCTGAACAGAACCTTTATTTCTAACAGTGCAGGTGCGTCCAAACTTCTGACCGCTCCTGTACTCCTCACCTAAGTAAGTCCACAGTCGTTTGCTCAGACGTTCAGGCCTGAGGAGTTTGCTTCACACTGGCGTGTGTGTGTGTGTGTGAGAAAGTGCTTTGATCGTGCGTTTGCTCTGCACTCCCACATCAAACACTCGGCGTGTCAGACACGGCCGGGGAGGAGCTGCGGCTCGGCTTTATTTGAAATTGAAAAACGTCCGTCGCAGGATTTTATTAAAGCTCGGCTCAGGTGGACTCGCGGTTTATTCAATTTCCAGTCCACGTTCCGGCTCCTGGTGAGACGGGTCAGACTGTTAACCCCCTCCGAACTACAGCGCACCACCGACGTATGAAAACAAGCAGGCAATTTAAATTAAAAGCCACCCACCTTAGCACTTTTAAAAAAGAACAAAGTTTTATGTAGTATGCAGGGATATGGGAAGGGGGGTGGCTGAGGGGGCGGCATCAGCCCCGATTTCAGAGCTGCATCAGCTAAAAATAACAGTGATAATCCATAGATCTGAACCTTTTAATAATTTGAGCATAGCAAAGACCTGTGCGCTAGTTTTGGGGGAGATGGTTTTGTTCCATTTTTATTTATATGTTCTAAAATCTGTTATCTATTTTCATTACAGCGAGTCAAATCGCTTCAGTCAACAACAGCCTCTGGAAAGTGTTTGCAGAGATAGAAGCCAGATCTGACCCCCCCAAAGTGGCCAAACACTGTTTATAAACTATCATCTAACACAGGTTTTGCAACCAAAATGTTAAGAAGGGCCATTTTGCCCTTTCAACAAAAATCAAACCACTTTGGGAGCCACAACACTTTATGTCCATTTTACCATCTTGGCTGTAAATGTGTCTCAGTATGTGCTGATGTTCTAGTATAGACTAACAAATCTAATATAAACAAAAAAGCAGACTTACTTTGCTCTGCTTTAAGCTTCAGCTCAGCTATAGCTGCTTTTCTCACATCTCCAGCAGGAAACTTTTCCACAAAAGTTGAACAGTTTCTTTCTTGTAAAACGTCTCTCAGTGTTTGATTTTTTATGAGGCTGAAGTCAGTTTCTCGCTCGCCAGCTTCTTTGGATTCTCCCATTCCACCTTAAATGGTGCCAGAATGTACCTGCTGAACCATTTAAGGTGGAACGGGAAAATTCAAACGAGAAACTGAGGTTAGCTTCACGACTTTTCAGTGTTTGTCAGTTTCTCACTGCAGATTAAACGTATCAGGAAACCAGCTGGAGTGATTATAAACACTAATAAGTCCATTCGTCTCCAAATCATCAATGTTCATCTTAAATCTTCCTCTTTGCCTTTTTGTTAGCTACTAGCTAGACCAGATTGCGTTGCTACGGTGAGCAGCCTGTGTGTCAAACTTTAGGGTTAACATTTCATGATCAATGGACCAAAATTACATATAATAAAATCTACATTAACAGACATTAAAGTTACGAATGCTGCCCTTCTTCTCCTGTAAAGCTTTCATTTTATATATGAGAGGTTTCTGATTCTGATGGATCTGACTGTGATTATATGTTTGAGTGAAAGCTGATCAGGTTTACTGACCGATCTGCGACAGTATGTAACATTTTAACATTTCAAATTAAATTTTAAAATTCATATAAATGTGGCTTGGCATTGTTTGATCCTCTGTGTTTAAAATAGAGGGGTTAGAAAACGTAAATAAAGCACAGTTTGGCTTCTTAATGTAAAAAGATTTTACAAAATAATACATAACAAAATAACTGATAATCCAAAACAAGGGTGGTGAACATAAACCTTACAAAAGATGGTTCTTTAGAAAGACGGTGGTTCTATATACAACCACGAACACCATGGTTCTGTATAGCACCAAAAAGGGTCCTGCTATTGTTACGATGTGAAGCTTGTAACAGCAGAAGAACCTTTTTTGGTTCTGCACAGAACCATTTCACCATGCAAAGTAAAGAGCATCCTAAAGAGCCCTTGAAGAACCATCTTTTTGTAGGAGGGGCTCAGAGGATGAGGTCAGTGTACCTGTAGCCAGAGCTTGTTGTTGACGGCGTCCCGGACGGTGGCGATGCACTGGAAGGTGGCGTTCTGACCTGCGTTGACCTCCACGTCCCCCAAACGCAGGAAATGAGGAGATTTATCTGCACAAACACAGTTTAATTACATTGCAACACCAACAATTAACACATCTACTAACAGGGATACAGTCATTAATCATAATAATGCTTTATATGGCCAATATTAATATAAAACAGTGTGAATATGATTCATATTCAGTACAGAGATTCAACTCATTATTCATCCCAATATGTCAGTAAAATTCTTTGTCTGATCTGTTGTTATAAATATTTAGCAGAAAAACGGAATAAAAAAAATAATAAATAATAATAATAATAATAATAATATAATAATAAGAAGAATGCATTTTATTTATAATTCACCTTGAGGTTTTTGAAAGGTTTGTCAGTTTCTCACTGCAGATTAATCGTATCAGGAAACCAGCTGGAGTGATTATAAACACTAATAAGTCCATTCGTCTCCAAATTATCGATGTTCGTCTTAAATCTCTCTCTTTGTCGTTGCGTTAGCTACTAGCTAGGCGAGACTGTTGTCTGTGTTGCTATGGTGACCAGCAGTCTGCGCTGATCTTCAGGGTTAAAGGGTGAATCAGCAGTTCTACATTAACTCCAGAGTTTAAGACCATTTATTGTTAAACTGTGTTGAACGATCAGCAGAGCTTTATTTTACTGTAAAGGAGGATTATTTTATTTTTACCTAATAATCTGATTCGGCTGTGGAGCCACAACAGGCCAGTAGAAGAGCCACACGTTGCTGACCCCCGGTGTAGGCTTTAATTAGACTTTTAAACTGTTATTGACAGCCATGGTGATGATTGTCTGACAGCTCTTTTGCAACTCAGCTACGTACTTTTTCTTCAACCATCCTGCGACCTCCAAAAATATCTCTCGTAATATTAAAAAAATGCCCAAATTTGTAATACTGAAAATTTGCACCAGTGCACGTCATGCATTTTCAATGAGAAGCTTCACAGAGCTGCAGTGTCTTTAAGAGTGCGGTGCCCTTGCTGAGTGTGCGGTATGTGTGAGGTGTGCTATATTACTGCAGTAGATCAGAGGGATTATAATCCAGTTAAACACCCACACTAATCCCACTCTGCTGTGGATTAGAGGTTTAATTACCAAAACCTGCTGTATTATTCCAGAGAAATCCCCTCACAGCTCAACAAGGCACACGCACACCTATCTGCACACGTTCCCTGCAGTCTCGCTCACTTTTAACCCATTAAACTTCACTACTATTCACTGATTTTACTGTAATTATCATTATTACTATTCTATTACTATTAGGTGGAATTTCATAGCATAGTTAAACAATTAAGAGTCATTAACATACAACGTGTGTAACTCATATCTAAGATACGTGAGCCTGTTTTTGCAGCCTCTAAATCAGTTTCCTCACTCAGATGATTACTGCTCAGGTGTGAAAGGGGCGGGACTTAAAGCTCTGCCCTACCTGAGACCTCATTAGCAGTTCAGATGTAACTAATGCTGCATTATAACCGACAGGAAAAGTTCCTCACTGCACCTTTAAAACAACAGATGTGTGGGTGTTTATACTCACCGCAGGGATAACTCAGCACCTGAACATCATCTATCGCTATAAAACCCCTCCGTCCACTCGAGACCTCCGCCTCGAATATCACCTACAGAGAGAGAGAGAGAGAGAGAGAGAGGGGGAGAGAGAGAGAGAGAGAGAGAGAGAGAGAGAGAGAGAGACAGAGAGAGAGGGAGAGAGAGAGAGAGAGAGAGACAGAGAGAGGGAGAGAGAGAGAGAGAGAGAGAGAGAGAGAGAGAGAGAGAGAGAGAGAGAGAGGGGAGACAGAGAGAGAGAGAGGGAGAGAGAGAGAGAGTGAGAAAGAGAGAGAAAGAGAGAGGGGAGACAGAGAGAGAGAGCGGGGAGACAGAGAGAGAGAGAGAGCGAGAGCGAGAGAGAGAGAGAGAGAGAGAGAGAGAGACATTATGATTAAGTTTATGATTAATTTTCACCTTCTGAGTGAAACTGATCAGCTCAATCACACAACACGTTCAGACAGAAACCATACTGGTGTGTGTGTGTGTGTGTGTGGGTGTGTGTGTGTGTGTGTGTGTGTGTGTGTGCTGAAAATAGTCATCCTCTCATGAGACTACACAGCTGAAATTATTCTATCCATCATGTAAGACGTACATTAATAATAATAATAATAATAAATAAACACATTTAAATTATAAACTAGCCTATTAATCGTGATTAAACAGAATATTAAACGTACAATAATAATGAGATAAATAATTACACAAATGTCAGATTTTTCGTAGAAAAATAAAAATAAAACAGTAAAATGAATATGTAATAATAGTAATAACACTAATAAAACTTTAAATACAAATAAATATATAAATAATTAACAAGCCAATAAAAGCTCATAAAATAAAAGCTTGTAAAAGTGAAACTAACTTCTTACAGACTAACTAACTAACTACATAAACAATCGCAGAGACGTGGCAGGGTGAACAGAGTTTATCATCCTTCTTTCATTGTGATTTCATTTTTCTATTTTAGTCGACAGTGTTTTTTTTCTGTATCAGCCGCTCTGCACTAATCTCACCATCACAAACACAATCAGCCCTGATCTGATATTAAACCACAGAATGAGGGATTAAACAGAAATAAATTACACCTCAATAAAGCAGCGCAGAATCATAATCAGCTGAAAGAGCGACAGAAGAAGAGATGATGAGCTCATTCACTAAAGAGACGAGTACAAAGAAAACAGCACTCAAACCTCCTGCGTTCGTCTCTCCTACGGACTGTATACGATCAGCTCAATACACACGAATATAAGGGTTACTAATCAACTACTAACAACCACGACATTAAAGGTACAATTAACAGAATTTAAGGTTTAAAAATGTGTAATTAAAGTTATGAAAATTTGGAAAGAAAAGATAGTAAAAAATTGAAAAAGCACCTTTAAAGCTCATTTTGAATGCTTTAATTACAATATGATTTCTGGTTAAACTGGTCGTTTCAATTCTTACCGTACTCCACCAAACATCTCCAAACCTCACTAAACCCCAACTAAACCCCACTATAACCCACCAGATACCACCACCACTGCACCAAACCCAACCAATCCCCACAAAACCTCACTAAAAACCCACATACACCACCAAAACCCCACCAAACCTAAATCCAACCAAACCCCATTGTACCCCATACACACCACCGGACCTGACCAATCCCCACCAAACCTCTCCAAATCAAAACAGACCTCAATAAACCAACACTCCACCAAACCCCTCCAAACCCAACCAAACCCCGCTGTACCCCACCAAAAACCACCAAACCCCACTATACCCCACCAAATAACACCAAACCCATCCAGATCCCTCCAAACTTCACTAAACCCCACCAAACCAAAGCAAACCTTAATACAACAATATTCCACATAACCCCTCCAAAGCCCACTTCACCCAACCAAACACCACCAAACCCCACCATGCTCCACCAATCCATGTCCAAACTTCAACAAACCCAACGCCTCCAAACTTCACTAAACCCCACCAAGCACACACACACACACACACACACACACACACACACACACTCCCACAGAGCCATCAATCACATTTCTATTGAACAGATAAATGGCTCTTCAGACCATTAAATTATAAAACATTGATTACAGCTGAAGACGCGCGTGTAGCAGATCAATATCACTTTAGACGGGCACTTCAGCACGAACGCAGGATCAGCTCGCTCTCCAGCAGACACAGCAATACGACACCTTAATACATTTAGCCACGCAGGAGGAGAAACAACAAATCAAATAAAGGGAAAGTTTCACATCACTCACAAACAAACACGCTTGTTTTTAAACAAGGTCAGCACATGACCTTATATATATATATACATACATATATATATATATATATATGTCCCTTAAGTATTACAGATACAGCTCAGAGCAAAAGTCAGAGACCACCCTTTATATATTTTATTTAAACTCAAAACAGCGGGAGTTCAAAAACTGATTAAAAGCTACAGAGAAAATGAAGCTCCTAACAACCACCTGGAAAACCTGGTAGCCCCCAAAACTGCCCCATCAGATAAACAGCACTTAAACCTTATGCCTGCTTACATGGTTCTTTGCATGGTAAAAGTGTTCTTCATCGAGCGTACTGATGAAGTAAGAACCTGTTTCTGTTTAAACTCAGGGGCTAGCAACTTATGTTCTTATCTAGAACCAGGCTGTTCAGCTAGCTAACAGGCTAAAAGAGAGCCAACAGCCTAAACAGCTCCATCATTAACATCACAGGCTTGAATTAAAGCACTTACAGTGTGATTAACTGTAAAATGGCAGTATAAAAGTCTAAAAAGGTCACTTGTCACTAAAAATATCTAACACGCTTAACTGTCTGTCTTTCAGTCAGAAGTCGTGTCCAACCCAGACTGAATCCTGAACAGCTCCGTACTCCATAAACAGTGTTCTAGTTTAGGAATTCTAGCTTCTACAACCAAACAGTGCATCATTTATTGGATGTGTCTGAATCACAAATGACTGTTTCTTAGCTATAGTATTCACTGTTCTCCTCATTCAGCAGTCCATGGTTGCTTGGCAACGATACCATACTCTAAACAAACTAGATTTCTTGGCGGAATGATTGTTTATGTCGATTATTATTAATAATAACTTAATTTGTTTTCGGAAAAACTGTGTATTTAATCATAGTTTATGTTGGGCGTCTTTTTATAAAAGCAATAAGCCACTTGAGGCCGTGCGTTACAGTGATTTTATCACAGGGAGGGAGGTTTTACTTCGCTTTGCGTCAGGCCTAACAACACCCTTCCCCATGATACAATCGCAGTAATGCACAGCCTCCTGTGGCTTGTAACAATAGCAGAACACTTTTTGGTGCCATACAGAACCAAATACAGCACATTCTCCATCAATCTTAAGAACGCTTTCACCATGCAAAGAACCATTTAAGTATGCAAACGGTTCTCCGAGTGTTCATGGTATATAGAACCATTGTCTTTACTAAAGAACCCCTGAAGAACAATCTTTATTACATTGTCTCTTTATCTGGTTTTAAATGTGTTTTTTTAATATAGTCCTGAAAATGTACAAAAACAAACACGAGATCTCCTCCAGGAAAACAGTGCTGTGGTCGTATAAGTTTCTTTTTCTTTCTTTTCCTCGAGGAAAAAGGAGGCTCAAATGCGAGCTGACAAGCAGACAGAACCCACAAGGATTAAACAGACTAGTGTGTGCGTGTCCTCAAGTCAGTCTCAGTGCGCCACAGAGAGGGCACGAGGGCACTTAACCAGAGAGAACATGTGCACTTACACGAACACAGAAAGAGAGAGGAGAAACAAACTGCTCTGTGGAGAAACACAAGCTGAGGAAAGCTTTTCTCTAAACTTCAGAACTCCAAATTTCAGTTCTGAAAGAGTCGAGTCGGTAAGTGAGCGGCTAATAAGAACAGGAAGCGGTCATTAGTAAACGCTCTCTGTCCGGTATGACACTAAAACCAGCACAAAAACACGGCATTCAGCATTTTACAGTATCAACCTTTGAAAAACTGTTGTTTTTTTTAAAATATACACTCTTCCCAAATTTGACGCCTCCCAAAACCATGGGGGCAGTGTTACTGTGTTACATCACCTTTCCTTTTAACTACACACTTAAAAAAGTTCTTCAAGGGTTCTTTAGTAAAGAAAATGGTTCTATGTAGAACTATGAACACTCAAAGAACAATTTGCATGCTGAAATGGTTCTTTGCATCATGAAAGCATTCTTCAGATTGATGGAGAACGGTGATAGATGGTTCTAAATAGAACCTTTCTGAAAAGTGTTCTATATAGCACCAAAAAAGGGTTCTGCTATTCCAGACTGTAACAATAGCAGAACCCTTTTTGGTGCTATACAGAACCATATACAACACATCCTCCACTGTGCAAAGATCTCTTTAACCACGCAAATGTTTCTTTGAGTGTTTATGGTTCTACACAGAACCATTTTCTTTTTTAAAGAACGCTTGAAGAACCAGCTTTTTTAGGAGTGTACTGTATTGCTGACCCTGTCGGTCTTTTCTTCTAAGAGTTTTACTTACCATCTTTTATGGAAATCACTGGGTGGAGCCTATCAGAGTAAAGTGTATATAGGCACATTCAGTCATTTGAGAATGGGCGTGTCCATAGCATAAGCCACGCCCATTCTCAAATGTGCTTTTTTTTGTCTAGAAGGGTTTATAAATTCTGCAACATAAACATTCAAGGGTTCTTTAATAAAGAAAATGATTCTATATAGATCCATGTACACTCTATGCATTGTGACATGGTTCTTCAGATTGATGGAGAATGTGCTGTATATGGTTCTATACAGAACGTTTTTGAAAATTGTTCTATATAGCACTAAAAAAGGGTTCTGCTATTCAAGGTTGCAACAATAGCAAAACACTTTTTGGTGCTATATAGAACCATATACAACACATCTTCCATCAAGAGGAACTCTTTCACAATGCAGATTCCTTCAACCAGGCAAATGGTTCTTTGAGTGGTTATGGTTCTATACAGAAGCATTTTGTTTTTAAAGAACCCTTGAAGAACCGTCTTTTTAAAGCTTGTACACTACAATAACCATTTGGCAACTGATGACACAGTTGCCAAATGTGTCCCCCCCCCTACACACACACACCATGACAGACACTGGATTTTGAACTTTATACTGGTAACAATCTGGATGTTGTTTTTCTTCTTTGGCCCAGAGAACACAATGTCCATTATTTACATAAACAGTCTGAAAGGTTGAGAAAACAATACAGCATGAGTCCCTTTCAAATAAGCTTGAGCCCAGAGAAGTCGGCGGCGTTTCTCGACCATGGTGCATATGGCTTGTACTGTGCATAGCACTGTCTTAACATGCGTTTCCGGATGCAGAGATTAACGGTGTTTACTGGTTTGTTATTGTTTGTCAAAAAAACCCCATGTGGTGCAGTGCTGTCTGAGGGGTTGAAGGTCATGGCCCTGAATGTTTTGATGAAATTAGGCACCATAGAGGATGAAAGACTCCAAATGCTTGCAATCATTTGTTGAGGAATGTTGGGTCCCACTTTATATTAAAGGTGCAGTGATTTAGCTTTAGGAGGATCTATTAGCAGAAATGGGATATTATACACAAAACCATGTTTTTATTGAAATATAACCACCTGTAACTTGTGTGTTTTTGTTAGTTTAGAATGAGACCTTCGTATCTACATAGGGAGCAGCTCCTCCCTCTTCCAACAGAGACTGCCACCGCCATGTTTCCACAGTAGCCCAGAACGGACAAACCAAACACTGACTCTAGAAGGCGCAACTTAACCCCCCAGTTTATACGTTTTTACGTAGAAGTGGCAGCTTGAATTTGGTGGCGCTGGTTGGAAAGCATAGAAGAAAAAAAAAAACAGTGCTGCCAGTGCTAGATAACCATTTTGTGAGATGTTTGAGAACCCATATTTTGAAAAATAGAGGATAGAGGATTATTATTTAGCACAAGAAAAAGCGAGAGAGGGTGACACAGTTATTAATGACACATAATATAAAGTTGTAGCTGATGCACTTAATTATTAAAACAAAATTTAAATGATGAAAATGAATCTCGCTTCAAATGAAGTGTCTTTAATAACTATTAACGGTGTGGTTGCACTGTTGTGATTATTATTAACAATATAAAGTAGAAGCTGAGCAAAAACTAAAGTTTATGAACAAACTGTACTACTGTAGTCCATCTGTAACAGTGAATACATCACCAGCAGCTCCTTTTGTACTCAAACATGACTACATCACCTGTTTAAGATGTTTTTTGAACATTTCACGGTGCTCCTAGTCTGAAATTGCCCCATCCTCACTCTTTTGGAACTGAGGTTTGTACTAAAATAAATATAAAAGACGCTGCACACAGTCATCAGCGCTGCCATCATCCCACCTGATATTAAAATCTATTCTCTGCGCTCAGCTCTCATCACTTCACCCGTCAGCAGGAGCGTCTCTCTGAGGCGGCGCTGCCGTGTTTATATATCCAGGTTGATCATTAGTGCGGAGCTGCCGGAGTAAACAGAGCCGCAGAAAAGCCCTTATTGATATAAATGTGACGCTGCTGGAGCGAACCATCTTCATCACTCACAAACAGGAGCGGCTCACCTACAGCTCGCCGATACCGAGACACGGTATCGCCACCACGGTCTCTCAGCACCCGTCAGTACCAGCAGGGACTGTTTGTGCACTTCATTAAATTGAGTATACTCTCTCTCTCTCTCTCTCTCTTTCTCTCTCTCACTCTCTCTCTCTCTCTCTCTCCATTTCTAATTTTCTTTCTTTCAAGAACATGAGAGATAACAAGGAAAAAAGAGAGAGAGATGAAAGAGTGACCAAAAGAGTTAGAAAAGGACACAGCTAGACAGACAGACAGACAGACAGATAGATAGGCAGGCTGACTGACTGACTGACTGACAGATAGATAGATAGACAGATAGATAGACAGACAGATAGATAGATAGATAGACAGACAGACAGACAGACAGACAGACAGATATACAGAAAGAGCGGGTCAGTAAAAGAGAGTGAGGTGTGAGTGGGCTGAATTAACAGAAGTGTGTGTGTGTGTGTCTCTGTGTGAGTGTGTGTGTCTGTGTGAGTGTGTGTCTATGTGTGTGTGTGTGTGTGTGTGTGTGTGTCTTTGTGAGTGTGTGTGTCTGTGTGAGTGTGTATGAGTGTGTGTGTCTTTGTGAGTGTGTGTGTCTGTGTGAGTGTGTGTCTATGTGTGTGTGTGTGTGTGTGTGTGTGTGTGTGTGTGAAGTATAAACAGGCAGGAACAGGTTCATCTGCTTCTGTCTGATCTCAAACACACAGCAACAATTATCACACCTCCTCTACCAAATGAGACATTACCCCCCCCCAACACCCCCCCAGCTCCCCCACCTTTACAGGCCCCAGCTCGCTCTGTATGAATGAGTGTTAAATTGGGTGCAGTGTCAGTCTGTGGCCACCAGGGGCATCAGACCGTAATCTAATAAACACACAGTCTCATTAACTCTGCTGTTCTAAAGAAGAAATCTAACCGTGTTGCTGCAGCTCACAGTGCTGTATAGGCATGTATAACAGCTCTGAGTGCAGAATAAAGACTAGAATATAAACATCTGACTGAGCCTGAAATGACCACACGACTGCACTGCATCCTCTGTCGCTCACGCACAGGCTAATATCTGAACATCCCAAACTATTACATTTAGGAGAGAAATGAAGAGAAGAGAAGAGAAGAGAAGAGAAGAGAAGAGAAGAGAAGAGAAGAGGACAGAACAGAAGAGAACAGAAGAAGAGAGGAGAGAAGAGAAGAGAAGTGGAAAGAGGAGGAAAAGAGAAGAGAAGAGAAGTGGAAAGAGGAGAAAAAGAGAAGAGAAGAGAACAGAAGAAGAGAGGAGAGAAGAGAAGAGATAAGAAGAGAAGAGAAGAGAAGTGGAAAGAGGAGAAAAAGAGAAGACAGGAGAAGAAGAGAGGAGAGAAGAGAAGAGAAGAGAAGAGAAGTGGACAGAGGAGAAAAAGAGAAGAGAAGAGAAGAGAAAAGAAGAGGAAAGAAGAGAAAACGAGAAGAGAAGAGGAGAGAAGAGAAGATAACAAGAAAAGAGAATATAACAGAAGAAGAGAAGAGAAGAGAAGAGAAGAGGGGGCTAGGAAAAGGGGATTCTGGGTAAATTTGATATCTTTGCCAAACTCTCTCTTTAATCATGTGTCTTTCAGGTTTTCCAGTGTGTTTATATTATAATGGATAGACAACTGTAATACTGTATGTAGCAACATAACTGCAATACTGTAGTCTGACTGCAGTGTGCAGCTCTACCACACACACACACACACACACACACACACACACACACACACAGATGAGAGAGAGAAACACACACGACGGACGGAGGAAGAGAGTAAATGAGAATCAGTCAGGACTCCCAATTAGACCAACACAAACAGAGCCTTTCATTATTCAGAGAGGGAGAGAGAGAGAGAGAGAGAGAGAGAGAGAGAGAGAGAGTTAATATAGTCTCTCTGTTTGATTCATTTCTAAGTAGAATCTTTCCTGCATCTGCATCCAGTGATTTTAACAACCACAATAAACCACTCAGTAAAGAAAAGAAGAGAGGAATAAAAGAGAACAGAAGAGAAGAGAATGAAAGAAGAGAAGAAAAGAGAAGAATAAAAGAGAAGAGAGGAGAACAGAAGAAAGGAGAAGAGAATAATAAAAGAGAGGAGAAGAGAAGAGAAAAAAGAGAAGAGAAGAGAAAAATAAAAGAGAAGAGAACAGAAGAGAGGAGAAGAGAGGAGAAAAGAAGAGAAGAGAAGAGAAGAGAAGAGAGGAGAAGAGAAGAGAAGAGAGGAGAAGAGAAGAGAAGAGGAGAAAAGAAGAGAAGAGAGGAGAAGAGAAGAGAAGAGAGGAGAACAGAAGAAAGGAGAAGAGAATAATAAAAGAGAGGAGAAGAGAAGAGAAAAAAGAGAAGAGAAGAGAAAAATAAAAGAGAAGAGAAGAGAGGAGAAGAGAGGAGAAAAGAAGAGAAGAGAAGAGAAGAGAAGAGAGGAGAAGAGAAGAGAAGAGAGGAGAAGAAAAGAGAAGAGAGGAGAACAAAGAGAGTAGAGGAGAAGAATGAATAACAGTATTTATTCCTGGATTATGTTTTTAATAATAAACGCAGAAACTTTATCAGTGATCACTGACAGGCATATCAGTCTGTAAAGCTCTGTTTAAAACTAAATTCTTATCATTATTATATAATATCATTTAATATTATTGATTATCAGAAGTGGTATCAGTAACAGGCTAAACAATGATCTCTAATTAATTAACAACAATCAGTAATCTACTAATCAATCAGTGGGTAATCAGGCAGAGAAGGTTTAACAGTCTGCCTGTAGATTTAATGAATGACAAACGTTAGTTATGATTATAATTACTGAGAGAGAAATTCATAATGAAGAAAGAGTGAAATTATTTAATCGACCCTGAATGGCATTCGGAGAGTCTGACTGACTGTAAGAGTGAGTGAGTGTGTTAGTGTGAGTGAGTGTGTGTGTGTGTGTGTGTGTGTGTGAGTGAGTGTGTGTGTGTGAGAGAGAGAGAGAGAGAGAGAGAGAGAGAGAGATTTAAGAGCTTGGCAGCTTCGTGGCATTTCACACACAAATAATCTAAGTGCATGAATTTCTAATTACGCACACACAGTCAGGACGGCTGGTTCACGGCCGACATCATCTCAGCATAATTACTGAATTCATCAGTGACAGTAAAGCTGGAGAGAAAATCTGAGCACAAAAGCAGGATTTACACACAAAACACACTCAGAAAAAACAATGCAGCTCTATGATCACTGATAATCACAGCGTGCCCAGCCAGAGTCTCAGAGCACTGAGTAAAGAACAGATACTCACAAAAAAGAGAGGAGAGGAGAGGAAAAGAGAAGAGAAAACAAGAGAGGAGAAGAGAAAACAGGAGAAGAGAAGAGAAGGGAAGAGAAGAGAAAACAGGAGAAGAGAGGATAAGAAAAGAGAAAACAGGAGAAGAGAAGAAAGGAAGAGGAGAGGAGAGAAAAGAAGAGAAAACAGGAGAAGAGAAGAGAGGAGAGGAGAGGAGAGGAGAAGAGAAGAAAGGAAGAGGAGAGAAGAGAATAGAAGAGGAGAGAAGCGAAGAGGGGAAGAGAAGATAATGGAAGAGGAGAGAAGCGAAGACAGGAGAAGAGAAGATAATGGAAGAGGAGAGAACTGAAGACAGGAGAAGAGAAGAGAAGAGAAGAGAAGAGAAGAGAAGAGAAGAGGGGAAGACAAGACAAGACAAGACAAGACAAGACAAGCATCACGCAGAGGCCTTTCTTTAATCTGATTGGTCGGTCGGTTTACCTGGTACTCGTTGGGCCAGAAGGTGCTGACGGCCAGCTCGGCCTTCTTCCAGTCCTTTCCGGTGTGCGTGGTGATGTTCCAGATGGGGTTGGCCAGCGGGCCTTTGTTGACCTTCACCAGGACGTTGAGCGCTCCGGGGCTGGAGCCGTCGGGGCTGAACAGCAGGTAGTTAAAGTCGATACAGTGAGTGTCGTTCTCCTTCATCACCGGCAGCATCAGACGAGCTTTCTCTCCAGGGTCGTGCTGAGACGAGTCCACCATCATGTAGGAACCTGCACGGAGAGAGAGAGGGAGAGAGAGAGAGGGAGAGAGAGAGTAATTAATTACTCAAGATGTAAGTGTGTAATCAATTATGTAATTACATTTAAACAACAGGAACTTTCTAATAGTTACAATGTAATTGTTGTCATTTCCCTTAATGAGTTTTTAAGTATATTCTGAATAAATATTCTCAAACTTTTGACGGCATTAGTGTACGAGCAATTCTCATTTTAATAAAACAACCTAATTAATTTAATAAACATTTCAGTTTGTCTGCTAATTTCTCTGTTTATAGTTTTGTTGTTTATAGGCACTGATATTTGTGACGACTGCTGTGTATATATTAAGATGTTCCTTTCTGTAGACAGTATTTCCGTAGTTCAGTAGTTCCTTTCTGTAGACAGAAGAGCAGAGAAGAGAGGAGAAGAGAAAAAGGAGAAGAGCAGAGAAGAGAAGACAGGAGAAGAGAAAAAGGAGAAGAGAAGAGAAAAAGGAGAAGAGAAGAGAAAAAAGGAGAAAAGAAGAGAAGAGATGAGAAGAGAAGAGAAGAGAAGAGAAGAGAAGAAGGGAAGAGGAAAGAAGAGAAGAGAAAAATGAGAAGAGAAGAAGGGAAGAGGAGAGAAAAGAAAAAAGAAGAAGAGAAGAGAAGAAGGGAAGAGGAAAGAAGAGAAGAGATGAGAAGAGAAGAGAAGAAGGGAAGAGGAGAGAAGAGAAAAAAAGAATAAGAGAAGTGAAGGGAAGAGAAAAGAAGAAGCGAAGAAGAGAGAAGGGAGGAGAAGAGAAGAGGAGAGAGCATTGGGGGATGAAGATAATCATTGCTTATATCAGGAGAGGGTGCATCAGCGTCCACTGCAGCCAGATATGTGTACGAGTGTCACTCACTCCGGGACAGCGAGTGACCACCACACCACAGCCTTTTCCTTTACTCACTGTTATTTACAGGTGATACAGGTGTGTTTTTTCTTTGTTTTGCTTTATTTCCCTTCTTAAATCACATGAATATATTTGATAATTAACGTTCTTCCCTCTCCTGTTATAAACTACATACACATATCAAATAAGTTTTGTTTTATTATTGTATATACTTTTATATCATCAATCGATAATTAACACTTACTCTACTTAACTGCTGTACTGCTACACATTCATCCTGGTTTTGTACTTTATTTATTTATTTATTTAACTTGTAATACATAGATCATTTCTGCAGTACTTTGACAAAATAAACTCTGTCATGTCAAAAAAGCAAACTTGAACTGAACTGAGAGAGAGAGAGAGAGAGAGAGACACTGTAAAATGTAAAGAGCTCCTAAAGCTCAGTGACTGTGAATCAGTAGGGCTACAGTCGGTCAGCAGAGATCTGAGTCTGTGATAAAGCTCAGAAATATGTGATATAATACCGCAAACACAATCACGCCAGATCGGCCGTCAGAACCACACACACACACACACACACACACGCTCTCTCTTCCTGGCAGCGCTCGTCGTGTTTTCAAAGCTAAATGAAAGGCTGGAATGTTCACTGGCTTTACTGCCATGCGCTCATTACAAAATGCTCACATAATCACCAAAAAAAACAGTTCCAAATGACTAATCACAGTGAAGAGGGAGAGAGAGAGAGAGAGAGAGAGAGAGAGAGAGAGAGAGAGAGAGAGAGAGAGAGAGAGAGAGAGAGAGTATCCAGTTCTTTATGAGAGGTTGTGATTATTCCCATTTAGCCCTGTATGAACTCCTGACCTGGTTTTGGAAGCTGTAGTTAAACTCAGTGATGAAATGATATAATAAACTACACAGTTACACTCAGTTTACTAACCAGACAGAACTACAACTAGACGCACTAACTAGACTAACCAGACTAGACGCACTAACTAGACTAACTGTAGTAATCTGACAAATTGTACCTACTGTACTAGTTTGACTAACTTTTCTAACGGAGATTAACTGTACTAGCTGTACTTCCTAGACTAACTGTACTAACTATGGTAATCAGACTAACGATAGCAACTGTACGAAGTTTAGTAATCAGACTAACTGGACTAACTACACTAACCGTAGTAATCAGACTAATGGTTATTAACTGTAGATTTCAGACTAACTGTAGTAATTAGACTAAAATAACTAGTAATTAGACTAACTGTACTAACTATACTAACTGTAGTAATTAGACTAAATTAACTGTAGTATTTAGACTAACTGTAGAAACTGTAGTCATTAGACTAAGTGTAGTAAATAGACTATAGTACTGTAGTAATTAGTAGCTGTACTAATTGTCACTGTAATAATTAGACTAACTGTACCAACTGTAGTAACTGAAGCAACTGTACTAACTATAGTAATTAGACTAACTATAGTTATTCGACTAACTGTACTAATGATACTAACTGTACTAACTGTAGTAATTATACTAACTCATTAACTATAGTAATTAGACTAAGTATAGTAAATAGTAGTTGTACTAACTGTAGTAATTAGACTAACTTATTAACTGTACTAACTGTATTAACTGTACTAACTGTATTAACTGCACTAACTGTAGTAATCAGACTAACTCATTAACTGTAGTAATTAGTATAGTAACTAGTAGCTGTACTAACTGTAGTAATTTGACTAATTGTATTAACTGTATTAACTGTACTAACTGTATTAACTGCACTAACTGTAGTAATCAGACTAACTCATTAACTGTAGTAATTAGTATAGTAACTAGTAGCTGTACTAACTGTAGTAATTTGACTAACTGTATTAACTGTACTAACTGTATTAACTGCACTAACTGTAGTAATCAGACTAACTCATTAACTGTAGTAATTAGTATAGTAACTAGTAGCTGTACTAACTGTAGTAATTAGACTAACTGTATTAACTGTACTAACTGTATTAACTGCACTAACTGTAGTAATCAGACTAACTCATTAACTGTAGTAATTAGTATAGTAACTAGTAGCTGTACTAACTGTAGTAATTTGACTAACTGTATTAACTGTACTACCTGTATTAACTGCACTAACTGTAGTAATCAGACTAACTCATTAACTGTAGTAATTAGTATAGTAACTAGTAGCTGTCCTAACTGTCCTAACTGTCGCTCTCCTGAGGCTCTGTTGCCGCGTAGCTGTTGTAGTGACAGTCTCTGTGCTGGACACTGCTGGTCAGCTCTCTCGTCTCTGCTTCTTATCTGTCCTTTAGATGGAGATGCAGTGATTGCGAGGCTTTATTTGATTTGTTGCTGGGCGGCTCACTGGCAGAGGAAGACAAGCTTCTCCTACTCTTTGTTATATATGTACATATGTAATATTAATGTCCGTTTTTATTTTTTCCCTTCTTAATCACATAAATATATTTGATTATTAACATTTTTTTCTCTTTTCTGTTACAAACTACACACATATTCAACAGGTTTTGTTTTATTATTCCATATACTTTTATATTATTAATTGATGATTAACACTTTCTCCTCTTAATTATCACATTATCATATATCAATCTTGGTTTGTATTTTGATTTATTTATTATTTTTTGATTTATTTATTTATTTTTTTTGTAATTAACCTTTGATATATAGATCATTTTTGTTGTGCTTTGACAATACAAATGTACATTTGTCATGTCAATAAAGCAAACTTGAACTAGAGAGAGAGAGAGAGAGAGAGAGAGAGAGAGAGAGAGAGAGAGAGAGAGAGAACAGAGCTCTCCCTCTCAGCTCTTCATCACAGGTAAAGGTAAATAAAGATCAAGTCTGGAGGCTCCAGAGGATCGAGACAGTTTTCTGGTTTGTGTTTTTTCTCCAGATCATCACTCCATCATTTTCTCTTATCTCCTATTTTCTGTATATATCTGGCTTTTCATTTTTTATTTAAACTGAGGGGCTGGCAACTTATGTTCTTATCTAGAACCAGGCTGTTCAGCTAGCTAACAGGCTAAAACAGCCAACAGCCTAAACAGCTCCATCATTAATATCACAGGCTTGAATTAAAGCACTTACAGTATGATTAAGTGTAAAACTGCAGTATAAAAGTCTAAAAGTGTCACTCTTAGACACGCTTCAAATGTTCATGTTTGTCCAGAAGTCAGAAGAACCCAGGCTGAATCCCAAACGGCTCCATACTCCCGTAAATAAAGTTCTAGCTATGAAAGTTTAGGAATTCTAGCATTTACAGCCAAACAGTGCATCATTTATCGAGTGTGGAGGTGTCTGAATCTTAGCTGTATTTATAAAAGCAATAGGCCACTTAAGGCTGTGCATTACTGTGATTTTATTTGTGGTTTTACTCCACTTCATGCCATGCCTAACAACACCCTTCCCCGTGATACAATCATAGTGACGCACAGCCTCTCATGTCTTATTGCTTTAACACCCCCCTGAGCAGGTGCAAGTGTTGGGGAAACCATGTTAAAGTGACGTACGCGTTAGTTAGTCATTACAAGTTAAGACACGACTTATGGATTTGTGATGCAACCAAATTTAGTAAAAGGATAGTTTGAAACTAACTAGTATAACTAAGGACTTAGTAAAGACTTAAAGACGCCCAAACGTCAGTATTAACCTACGCAGACCTGGGGCAACCCAGTCCAGGACCTCATACACCACAACAACCTTTCATCAAATTCAAATCATAATAAAATATCTCCTCCTCCAGAGTGGTCTGGACCGGAAGCTCAGACTTTCTCCACTTGTTTCTACGAGCTACGAGTCAGAACTCTTTCATATAAAGTTACAGCTGTGGTTTGTTGTTTCCTGTGACGTCTGAGGCCTAAACTGAGCGCATTAAGCCACAGCAGGTGTGAGCCGCCCGGCTGAGAGCTGGAAAAAGGAAAGTACTCGACTCAAACGTGTACATCAGCTCCACATGAACAAAACGCTACTGCTTTGACCTTTAGGGCCAGTTTAGACTGAGTGGTCGCATGTTTACCCAGAAGGCATTTGGTGGCCGAGTCTTTTATCAGCCATTTGTGAGACACATGGTCGTTAAGGTGTGAAGTCATTAACCCCCGACAGAGAAACCGCAAAGAAACAAAGATTGACCCTCTGACCCCATCTGACCACCCTCAAACACCTCCTCTTACTGAGGAGTCTGAGTCGCAGCTCAGCGAAACGAGCGGAGGAACTCAGCGGAAGAGCAGACTGTTAACGTTCGGTCCGAGTCTGTGAGCAGAGGAGGAAGTTTTACTGTGATCTGAATTTGGTGGAAGGTTATTGGTCTGTTCTGTGATGTCATTTTAGACAGAAACACACAGAAAAAGGTCAGAAGTGCAGCCTGTAAATTAGTGTAATTATTATGTACCTATATATAAATGAGAAGGTCATAGACTGAACGTACAGCAGAACGACAGAGCGAGAGAGAGAGAGAGAGAGAGAGAGAGAGACAGAGAGAGAGAGAGAGAGAGAGAACAATAATTAGAAAAAGAGTAACATGGGGAAAAAAGAAAGTATTAAATTTGTGAGAGAGAGAGAAAGTGAGGGGGACACGAAAGAAAGAAAGAAAGAAAGAAAAAATGTTAGAGGAGAGTGAGAGGAAAAAGAATAACAAAAGAGACAGCAAGAGAAATTACATAAAATGAGAGAAGAAAAAGAGAGATTAAGAGAGAGAGAAAGAGAGAAAGAGAGAGTGTGAGAGAAAAGAGAGCAAATGAAAAGAGAGGAAACTGAAAAAAAGAAAGAAAAAGAAAGAAAAAAGATGTGAGAAGAGTAAGAGAAAAAAGAAAAAGTGAGAGAAAGAAAGATAAACAGGAAAAAAAGGACAACAAGAGACCGAGAGAAACAGAAAAGAGGACAAAAGAAATATTGAAAGAAAGAAAAATAAGAGAAGAGAAAGAAGAGAGAGGGAGAAAGGGAAAGAGAGAGAGTGTGTATGTGTCTGTGTATGGTGTGTGTGTGTGTGTGTGTGTGTGTGTATGGTGTGTGTGTGTGTGTGTGTGTGTGTGTGTGTGTGTGTGTGTGTGTGTGTGTGTGTGTAGTGAGGCCGCTCTGTGGTGTAGAGTTACAAACCCAACAGTGTGATTATGGTTAACATGAGGCCCAACACAGGAAACCCAACACCACCACCTACACCACTAATCACTGCTCTCACACACACACACGGTCTCACGGACCGACTGACCCACATAAACATCAGCTCTGCTTTCACTCGGGTCCTGTAGAAACACTCACTCCGTTCAGATCAGTCAGTTCAGCTGGGCTGATTTACAGTGCTGAGCGACACAGTCAGCAACACACAAAGACACAGAACATCACAGGAGGCTTCGGTAACCTTCATTAGCATTATTTACACTATTGGTCAGAGTGTAAAGGTCATCATTCAGTGTGTTTCAGTTCAGTACAGTAAAAATAAGACTTACGTTAATATTCAACATGATGAATGTGCAATATCTGAAACACTAGCTGTGCTTTATGCTGTCCCAATCTAGAGCTCCAGCCACAAGATAGCCACAAGCTAACAAGCTAATATGGTAGTGAGAATAAAACAACAACGAAAAAAAAAACAAATAATTTCAAAACAATGTTGTTACATTCCAATTAAATCGCTCTCAGCTCAATCGCGACTTACTTTTATACCGTACAATTTACAAAACACAAGAACTGTCACGTTTCTGGAGTTCTAGAGCTTCTACAGTCATCTAGAGTGACTATATTCTAGGGCCATCACTGCTGGTCTAGGACCTTTACGAGTTCTTGAGTCATTAGGTCTAGAGCCGTTACTGCATTTTTAGAGCCAACACTGGTATAGCATTATTCTAGAGCTGCTGCCTTCAGTAATGTTCTAGATCCAACACTGCAGTAACAGAGTCATTACTGCATTTTTAGAGCCAACACTAATACAGCATTATTCTAGAGCTGCTGCCTTTACTAATGTTCTAGAGCCAACACTGTATTTTTAGATCCAACACTGTTACAGCATTATTCTAGAGCTGCTGCCTCCACTAATATTCTAGAGCCAACACTGCAGTTATAGAGCTATCACTGCATTTCTAGAGCCACCACTGCCAACTCTGGTACAACATTATTCTAGACCTGACGTCGTTAAGGTTTTAGAGCCATAATTGCAGTTCTAGAGCCATTGCTGCATTTCTAGAGCCAACACTGACGCAAAATTATTACTAATTTACTAATGCATGATTGCATTTCTAGACCCAATTCTGGAGCGGTTCCAGAACCGTTCCTGGAGTTCTGGATCTGATAATGCTCTGGACAGAGCTGTTACTGTTGCTGTAGGAGTTCTGCAGCCACAACTGGCTGGTTCTCCACTCTTCATGTGTCTGTAATGTAGATTTGACAGGCTTTAGAGCCGTATGGAACGGTTCTGCAAACGCTGTAACGTTCTCTTAGTATCGTTCTGCTCCTCTAGGATTTCCAAAACAGCCGCGCTGCTATCTGTTCAATCTAAACCTCCGCGTGAGGAAATCTGAGAACGGTGATATCACCTGGACCAGCATCGCTCACCTCTTTAACCCTTTATATTCTGAGAGAGAGAGAGAGAGAGAAGAAAAGAGGTGGGAGAAGACAGAAAGTGAGAAAAAGAACAAAAGAGAGAAGAAAAGAGGACAAAGAAAGATAGAAAGGAGAGAGAGGAAGCGAGAGAGAGAGAGATAGGAGAAAAGATACGGACGGGAGATCTAGAGAAAGGAGAGGTAAAGAAAGATAGAGACAGAGAGAGAGCAGAAAGAGAGAGACAGAGACAGAGCTATAAAGAGAAAGAGTGAGAGAAGAAAAGAGAGAAAGAAAGAGAACAAGAGAGAGAGAGAGGAGAGATAGAGAGACAGAGAGATGATGAGATATACATAAAGAGAGATATAAAGAGAGAGAGCGACAGAGACAGAAATAGAGAGAGACTTAAAAAGAGAGAGGCAGAAGAAAATAGAGTGAGAAAGAGAACAAGTGAGAGAAGAGGACAGAGAAAGAGGAAGATAGAAAGGAGAGAGAGAAAAAAAGAGGAAGAAGGAGAGAGAGACTGAAGAGGTGAGAGAAGAGAGAGAATGAGAAAGAACAAAAGAGAGAGTGAGTGAAGAGAGAATGAGAGGCAGAAGAAAAGAGGTGAGAGAAGATAGAAAGTGAGAAAGAGAGCAAAAGAGAGAGAAGGGAACAAAGAGAGAAACAGAGAGAAAGGAGAGAGAAAGAGAGAGGGAGCGAGAGAGAGGGAGCGAGAGAGAGACCTGTGGTCCAGCTTCAGTAATTAAGCAGTTGTATTGTTAACCATTTAATCTGTGCTCGTTATTCGGCGGCGGTTCTCCATCAGACGACTGACTGATCAGGTTCTGCTGGATCTCAGTTCAAACGCGGCTCTGCTGATTTAATCACTGCGTGTCGTTGATGCTCAATGCAGACTCTGCTCACTGCACGGCTTCACGCTCTGCTCTGATAGTGGATATGAAAGGATGGAGGATCATCATCATCATCATCATCATCATCATCGTCATCATGCCCACAAATTCCACAAACAGACGCAGAGAAAAGCAGCTCCGATCGGCTCAATGTGCCTCTGCACCGCAGAGCTAAAGCCGGGGCGGAGCGGCCCGCTATCCCTCGCTAATTCCCAGCCTGATCGGATGTCACAGCGCGTTCGGAAAAAGCTGATTTCCTTTCAGTGCGGCGGTGAAAAGGGCGGGATGTAAAACCTGGACTCAGATCAGGGTCCAGTGAGGAGCTCAGGAGCTCAGGGCTAAACAGCTGATCTCAGATCAGACCAACACACTCACAGCTTTACTGCTCCGATTTACTCTGATTTACTCTAACGCTGCTGCTGATTGGCTCAGCTGTCTAATCAGGAGACTGAGACTAATTACTGAGAGAGAGACAGAGTGAGAGAGAGAGGAGAAGAAAAAGAATGGGTGAGAGAGAGAAGATAAATGAAATGCCTGTGTGAAATTACTCAGAACAACATTTCCATCCTCCTGATTCGCTGCCAAAAGCAAAACATCTCAGCCAAAAACTTCATTCAGCGCTTTATTATTTTAGTGTAAACCTGCTCCTCTCACAATGAACACCAGCACACATATCAGAGCTACAGACACCTACAGACATTTACAGACACGTACAGACAGCTACAGACACCTACAGACAGCTACAGACACGTACAGACAGCTACAGACACATACAGACATATACAGACACGTACAGACAGCTACAGACACATACAGACATATACAGACATGTACAGACAGCTACAGACACATACAGACATGTACAGACATCTACAGACACCTACAGACATCTACAGACACGTACAGACACATACAGACATATACAGACACGTACAGACATCTACAGACACCTACAGACATCTACAGACACCTACAGACATCTACAGACACGTACAGACAGCTACAGACACATACATATACAGACACGTACAGACAGCTAGAGACACATACAGACATATACAGACACGTACAGACATCTACAGACACATATAGACAGCTACAGGCATCTAGAGATACCTACAGTTATCTACAGACACCTACAGACATCTAAAGACATCTTTCTCATATTTTCCTTCATTTAACTTATGATTTCCTACATTTTGTTTCATATGGACTCGAGGTCCATTTATCACATTGTGTATTTATTCATTTTCCAACCTCTGATATTTGTTTAATTCAGTAAACAGAGAGTGACTGTCTATTCTAATGTGCAGAGGTGTGTTCTGTGTTCTCTGTAGAGAACCGTAACAACAAAACACAGCTCTGTTAGCATAAACTCTTCATTTCTGGGTGAAATGTGCTGTTTTAAATAAGAAAACCCAACCAGAACCCAGCCAGGCTGCTGTTACGCCCCTAAAAAGTGAAGTGAAGAAAAAGTAAATGTTTGAGTAACTGCAGTACGCTCCAAAATGCAGCAGCTCACAATCAGCCAAAGCCACAAACAGTGAGCAACTCCTCTTAAATGAGACCCAGGCCGGCACACCCAAACGGCTAACACCTCCAGACCACTCTCGCAACCCGCGCTCAGCAGTACTCGCCTTGGAACACCCTGACTCAGGAATGAGCTGCGCTGCCAAAAATACCATCTCAACAAGTAAACACATCTTAAATGTAGTCAATATATCTATTATTTCTCATTGTAAGACAACTGTAAGAATATTATAAGATTATTTAACCTGTTTCAGGACATTCTGGCTGGTTTGAAGTCATTTTTCTAGTAAAACAGTCTGATTCCACTGGCAGGTCATTCTACTTGTGTTGGTAAATAAAGCAGAATTTTACAGAGAATTTAGATATTAATGTATGAAATGGAGTTAACACTTTCAAAAGACAAAAAAACAGGAAAAATTGTCTGTAAATGTCTTAAAAAACAGTCCCAAAATGAGAACTTAGATGTACGGACTACATTTAAGACGTTTTTACGTGCCAGGTTCTAATTGTTTTGCCAACGCTGAATTTCTGCGGTCGCCTCCCTTAAAAAGTTTCCACACTGGCTGAGAAGACCACAGACAAGCGAGCTGTAGCGAATCTGCAAAGCCCACAGCTTCCACTTTGATCCGCCCACAGCCGCCCACCGCCTCCCCTGATTGGCTTACGCACACTTACTAAATTGGCTTAAACCAACCGGGCTGCTGGCAGAGATGCGAAAGTGGCCATTTCTGGAGGTGTTTTAGAAAAGCGACACTAAAAGAGAAGCCTGGCTGCCAAAAAGCATCCAAACCGGAGCAAAACACCCAGCGATGCTCCACACGAGGAAAGGGATTCTGCATATCTGAACACTCGCCTGCTGTCTTGTGCTGCGTTTAGGCGGCAGTGACGCTTGAATCTGCCACCAGTGTTCTCTTATCTCGGGCTTTCTCTGTTAGCATTAGTGTTTCTCTGTTATAGCTACTTTTTGGGGGAACTGGCTCTCTTTTACAAGGAAAACCAACCAGAATCGAGCACTGTTAGCAAACAAAACCTGTTATATCTACATTCGAGTGGTGAAATGGCCCCATTTCTATAAGAGTTCATACGAGTTATATCTACTTTATGTTTTTCTGTGAGAAAATGCCCTATTTTAACTAAGAAAACCAACCCAATCGAGTTCTGCTAGCATGGAAAAACTGTTATATCCACATTTTATTGGTAAAACTGCCCATTTCTACAAGGGACCCAACCTAAAGCAGCTCTTTTTGCATGAAAGCTTGCTATGTCTTCATGTCTTGTACAAAAATGTTCCCTTTTACAAGGAGAATCCACAAGAATCAAGCTCATATAGCATGAAACCTGTCATATCTACATTTCTTGGGTGAAAATGCTCTGTTTGTACCAGGGAAACCAACCAGAATCAAGCTCTGCTAGCATAAAACTATATTATATCTATGTTTTGTGGTGGAAATGACCAATTTCACATGGAATCCCATCAGTTTTATCTATTTATCAACCTGAATCCAGTTCTGTTAGCATAAAAACCTGCTAATGTCTACATTTTATTGGTGAAATGGCCCCATTTCTAGAGTTTGTACCAGTTACATCTACTTATATATATATATATATATAGTCCATGTTTTTTGTGAGAAAATGCCTTATTCTAACTAAGAAATCAAACCCAGTCAAGTTGTGCTAGCATAGAAAAACTGTTATATCCATATTTTATTGGTCAAATGGCCCCATTTTTAAAGGGATCCAACCACAGTGAAGCTTTGCTAGCATAAACACCTGTTACATGTATGTTTTAAGGTGAACATGCTCCTTTTAAATGAGGAAAACTAAACAGAATCAAGCTCTGTTACCATAAAACCTGTTACATCTATATTTTATTGGTAAATCTGCTCCATGCTTTAAAAGGATCCAACCAGAACCAAGTTCTGTTAGCAGGAAAACCTGTTATTTCTACATTTTACTGGTAAACTGCCCCATTTTACAAGGGACCCAGCTGTTTTGCATGAAAGCTTACTGTATCTTCATGTCTTGTATGAAAATGTTCGCTTTTACAAGGGAAATCAACCAGAATCAAGCTCTGCTAGCATACAGAACTATGTTATATATATATGTGTTGAGTTGGAACTGGCCAATTTCACATTGGATTCCATCAGTTTTATCTAGTTATCAACAAGAATCTAGTTCTGTTAGCATAAAAAACCTGCTATGTCTACATTTTCTTTGTAAAAGTGAGCCATTTTTACAAGGAACCCAGCCACAATTATGCTTTTACAGCATGAATCATGTCATATCTGCACTTCTTAGGTGAAAATGCTCCATTTTTACAACGGATCCACCAAAATCAAGCCTTGTCAACCTGTTATGGCTACATTTTTGGGTTTGAAAAGCTCCATTTCTATAAGGGAAGCCAAACAGAATCTGGCTCTGCTAGCCTACAAATATGTTATGGTTAAAATTACTCCAAAATTAAGCTCTTTTAGCATGAAAAACTATTATATTTCTTCATGTTTTGGGTGAAAATCTTTTAACAAGAGAAACCAATCAGAATCCCCTCAGTTATATCTAATTATCAACCAGAATCAGTTCTGCTAGCATGAAAATCTGTTTTATCTACATTTCTTTGGTGAAAATACTCTTATTTACATGGGAGCCCAACCAGAACGGAGCTGGGACACAGAAACGTTTCTTCTCCATCGTTATCTCCAGATGAATCACGCGGTTGAATGAGAGCGGCGTGTCAGCACGGATCAAAACAAACAAGCAGCGCCGCACAGCCGCTGTCACGCTCCCCTCCGCAGCACATCACAAGATGGCTGACAAAAGACATCACAAGATGGCTGACGAGACATCACAAGATGGCTGTCAACCTCACATCCTCCGCCTGTCCATCCCACAATCCTCAGCAGTCAGGCCTGCCCCCGTTTCCAGGAGAAGACGCTGTTTTATCAGGTTGAAGGCGTATTTCAGTCAAACATGCTGCAAACGACAGCTCAGTGTTTGTTTTTTAGCATTTTAGCATTCTCTGTTGTTGCTGCTAACCATAGCTTGATTATCAACACTGCTAATCAAAGCTCAGTTTCTGTTCTTAGCATTTTAGCATCCAGTGTCGCTGCAGACAGCAAGCATATCGCTGCTGTCGGGAGGAAACCTCGTATCTCCAAAATGGTGACTTTACAGGAGAAGGAAAAAACATACTCTACTTTTAATGTAAGTCAATGGAACCAGAATTTTTTGAAGTCATTTTGGGCCGTTTATTTTGGTCCAATCTTCATGAAATTTACATTCAATGTAAAGAACAACAGACACTTTCAAAATATGTCAAAAACTGAAAAACGACAAAAATGGAGATACAAGGTTTTCTTCCGACAGCAGCGATATATCGGTCAGCTGGCTTGATAAGGTCGGCACCCCACTGACTGTTTGTCACTGCTGGTCCACCCCAGATTACTGTCCTGCATACAAGCTCTAGCTATTTTTTAATCTCCTCAAACAGATTTTAAACGCACACAGAGTTTCATCTTGGAAAATAAACTAAGGCAAATATTACAAAACAACTGAGAGATATAATGACTAGGTCTGATGTAAAATGAGTTTATAGTAAATGTTGTTGCTGATGCTGAGATTAAAATTATTTACTAAACTAATTTACAAGTATAGCTAAATAAAGGAAGGAGGAAAAATCTGTAAACTGGACTGTGAGTGAAAAATGAGCGATGATAAGTGGAATTTTGTCTAATACTCTGCTTAACCGCCGGTGGGCCGCCTGGAAAACGATGAGCAAAACACCTGTGGACCGCCAGCTTTGCCATCAGAGGGCCGACAGTGGCCCACCATCAGGGTAACTGCAGCTTAATATAGCTGATAAAAGCTAGGTTTATGTTTTTAGCACTTTAGCATTCATTGTCGTTGCTGCTAGCCACAGCTTAAGTGTCATTATAGCTAATGGAATTTTATCTAGTTAAACTGTCATGTCATTACTAAGGCGAGGGTTATAAACCACATTTCATACACAAAAGTGATTTAGAGCGCTAGTAACAGTATAAACAAAGTAAAAACACACATTAGATATATAAATGATTCAAAAGAGAGCAAAGTATGGAGAGAAGGTGCTTAAGCATCAAAAAAGTGTCTTCTAGACATAAATCTGGCCAAACCCTGCTGAAAAAACCCACAAAGACCAGTGTTTCTGTTGGTTTTGTACAGTATTTTGACTTTTTTAATGGGTTGATAACAGTGTAAAGAATCCTAATGGTTTAACAGGTGACCAATGGCTGCTTCTCAATGCATTTAATGGTTTTCTAATGGGATCTAAAGGTGTTCTACAGGGCATTAGTGCTCTCCAGTAGGCCAATTACTAACAGAAAACAAAACCATTAGGTTTTAATCCTAATCCTTTGATTCCAATGGTCATTTTTCAGCAGGGATTATGGGGAACATCAGAGATTGGCAGGTAAAATGACTTAAAACAAGTATGAATACCTAGAAATAAGTGATATAATCTTCTATAATACATAAAATGTATTTAAATAAGACTTTTTTGGTGTACAGACTAAATATTAGACTATTTCACTTTTATCATTTTTTGCAATGTTTTCATTGTTAAGCACCATTTTTTCCAGAAGCCATTCCATTAGCAGTTTGGTAGAAGTGTTTGTACCCATAATGCAGTTCAAGAGAAGCCCACTGAAGCGGAGAATACGAGTCCGCAGGAAGGCTTTTGTTGTATTATGTCTGCGGCGGGCGCACGCTAGGATGCTGAGGCCTCTAAAAAGCATGCTAGCCCTGTTTTCTGAATTTCACAGGCCACTGGCAAAGGCAAAGGAGGCGCTCTGCCTTTCTTCCTCCCTAATGCACTGCGCTGACCCACATTAAGGCGCGTTTCCGCCGTCTACGAGGCGAGCTCACCCACTCGTCGGCCTCGGAGATGGACTGGGAGATGTAGAGCGTGACAGAGAGATAAGCCACACTGGTTCCTTAAGAGCCAGGGACATCACCGGCAGCCAAATTAACAGGTCACCAAATCAGATACGCCAACATAGCAGCAGAGCTAAGGGAGGTCAGAGGTCACAGGTGTCCCCAGGTATACTATTCCGAATTTAAAGCTTGAATATTGTATGTTTAACCCTCATGTGAACCACATCATACACCGATCAGGCATAACATTATGACCACCTCCTTGTTTCTACACTCATTGTCCATTTTATCAGCTCCACTTACTATATAGGTGCACTTTGTAGTTCTACAGTTACAGACTGTAGTCCATCTGTTTCTCTGATACTTTGTTAGCCCCCTTTTACCCTGTTCTTCAGTGGTCAGGACCCCCATGGACCCTCACAGAGCAGGTACTATTTGGGTGGTGGATCATTCTCAGCACTGCAGTAACACTGACGTGGTGGTGGTGTGTTCGTGTGTGTTGTGCTGGTACGAGTGGATCAGACACAGCAGTGCTGCTGTGCATCATATCATACTAGCATCACATCCAACAAATGCTAACAAACAGCATCAAATCAGACCAATGCTGACTCAGACTGTGCTGATACACACTACCCACAATTCTGAGCAATGCTAACACATATTTCCAGCAAAATAGAGGCACTAGCATCATTATGCAAATCAGACCAAACCAATACTAAAACATCATCAAATCGCACTAATGCTAATAAACACTACCATCAAATCAGACCAAGGCTAACAGAGCAGGGGTTCCCAATTCCTATGTTTATTTCTATGCTTTACCATATCTAGCTAACCTGATCCAACTCGTTAACTATTTAACTAGCTGGGTCAGGAGGGTCAGGTGAAAACACAAAAATGTGCAGCGCATGGGGTTCCAGGTCTGATACTGGTAACAGATCTTACCAGCAAATCAGACCAGTGTTTACACATGATCACATCAAATCAGGCTAATGCTAACCTACATTAGTATCATATCAGGCTAATGCTAAGACACAATAACATCAAATCAGACCAATGCTAACACGCGCTAGTATCAAATCAGACCAATGCTAACACACGCTAGTATCAAATCAGACCAATGCTAACACACGATCACATCAAATCAGACCAATGCTAACCTACATTAATATATCAGGCCAATGCTAAGACACAATAACATTAAATCAGACCAATGCTCATACACTAGCATTAAATCAGACCAATGCCAACCCATTAATATCAAATCAGACCAATGCTAACACACGATCACATCAAATCAGACCAATGCTAACCTACATTAGTATCATATCATGTCAATGCTAACACACAATATCATCAGATCAGACCAGTGCTAACACAGTGGCATCAAATCAGACCAATGCTAACCCATTCATATCTAATCAGGCCAATGCTAAGACACAATAACATCAAATAAGGTTAATGCTAACACACTACCATTAAATCAGACTGATGCTAACCTATTAATATCTAATAAGGCCAATACTAACATACAATCACATTAAATCAGACCAAAGTTAAACATCACTAGTATCATCAGACCAATGCTAACCTACACTAGCAACAAATCAGACCAATGCTAACACACCCTAGTATCAAATCAGACCAATGCTAATATACAATCACATTAAATCAGACTAAAGCTAACCCACACTAGTATCATATCAGACCAATGCTAACCTACACTAGCAACAAATCAGACCAACGCTAACCTACACTAGCAAATCAGACATTAGAGGTAACACCAACATCAAATTGCACTGATGCTAACATGCTAATGTCAAATCAGACCAGTGCTACATACATTTCAGATCCAGTCTAATAAAAAAGCACAGCACCACCACTGAAATGCAGTATTAGGCCCTTCCAGTGCATTTCTAAGATGATACTGTATTTTGGAGGCTGTAAGCTAAATTATGCTCCCACAGAGTCAGACAGCCAGAGTTCTGAGAGTTTTGCAGATTCAGGAGATCCAGGAGGAGCAAGGAACACGTCTGGAAGACGAAGTGAGCTCGCAGGGAGGACAGCAAGAGAGTGTGGCATGAAGCAACATTAACGTTTATCATGTCATGGCAACTCCCAGCGCTACAGTAGTGTGGGTTTGCTTGTTCTTGGCAGGAGAAACAGGGTTTGGATTGCGAGAGTGATAATTTCTTCTTTCCGTTTGCAGATTCCTCTCACCAACAGCTGCAAAACATCAGTAAAGTGAAACCCACATGTGAACGGGTCACACCCTGGAACTCCTAGCATTGGACTTAAGAGAACAACTGGAGGAACCGAAGCGAGACACCATGAGACGGGCTGTTAAACCGAGATAAAATCACGTCTACAGCATTTATTTACAGTATAAATAATGTTTCACTAGCCAGAGAACTGTCCTCTGTCTCTACCTCAGAGCTGCTTTGATGAAAGCTCCTCATATTTTTGTTTTTCTTTTGTATTATGACTGGAACGGTTCTTCAGTCTTCAGATAAATCTCCAGACCAAAATTAGACCAAAGCCAAAAAGCTGTGCAACACTGTATCTCTTCCATATGGCGGAATCTCGAACCCCAGCGGTCCACACATTACTGAGCAACGGTGCACTTTACTGCACACTCCATTTAGTGGTAGCTGAAAGCTCTTGCTCCCAGTCCCATTTCTTATTTTTACCCCTACCCCTTGTTTTGGAGTGTCCCCTTGCCCCTTGGAGCAGAGTTAGAAGGGGTACTGGTTGAAATCTTCCCTCTGAAATGGGACCCTCAAATAAAAAGAGCATCACTTCATTAACAGCTACCAGCGCTGCTCTGTAGGCGACCCTGCCAGTCTGCAGTGACAGCAGAGGAGGGTAAAGTTCAGCTCCTCACTGCTGGGCTTTAGTTACATTTAGGGCATCATATGCCTTCAAAGAGGGGGGCAATTATTTATTATCACCCACCCCTAATTCTTCAGTGATACGAAGCTGAAGTCAGATATTCTCCAGCTTCTTGTTCGAATTGTCCTGTTCCACCTTAAATGGAGCTGCAGTTTTGATGTCTGAGGTGCCAGAATGTAACCATTGCTGGACCATTTAAGGTGAAACAGGAAATTTAGCTACCGAGACGTCAGCACTACTAGCGATTTATGCTTGTTATGAAGAAAAGAACCATAAAACACTGAAACAACATTAAACTAAGATAATATTATGATTATCGTCATTTTTAACAGAGAAAATTCTCACATTTGTGGGTTTGTTTGGTCTCTTGTTCTCCATCTTGTGATTTTTTTTTTTTTTCCTCATAACTCTCTGTTTGGAGTCTCTGAAAAACCTCCGTTTGCAGGGTCATGTAGCTCTAACACTTCACCCCACCCCTCAATCTCAACAAGAATCAGGACACCCTACCCCTAGATGTAAACACGAAAAACAGAGGGCTAAGGGCTAAAGGGGCGAGGGGTGAAATGGGATTGGGCCTTGGTCTTTCTACAAGAGGAGCAGGACTAGCAAGGATAACTGCTAATTTCGCTCTAAGGCCTCGTCCACATGCACCTGGATTTTTCTTTCCCTTTCTTTTCAAAAAACAAAACTCTGAAAAGCTCTCAGTCCACAGAAGAACACAAAATTGACTCGAAAATGCTCGTATAAGCATGCCAACCCAGAAGGAGGCGATAATACTTTATAAAATTTGACATCAAAAGCCTCAAGAAGAACATTGTGAGCAGGCAGAGATTGTCTAACAAAGCATCAGCGGTGTGTTGCAAACACAGCAGGCTTCAAACACAGGACAACTGACCAGCTCAATTCAGCATCTGCCACTGAAGTCTGATTCCTGCCAGAAAATAAAAGCTTAAATAAGCTTTCGAAGGTTTCGTGCTGTTATGGAGTTACCATGGCTTCTCTACTGTCTGTGAAACGCCCACAAAGTCCTCAGGAATAGAACATGTGTGAATGGTGCCCAATCTGTTCAGTGGTGACAGTTGCAGTTAATTTGATTAGAAGCTGGTTGATCATTTTCTGAAGTAATCAAACACATTCAGTGGTGTTGAGGTCTGGACTCTGGGGTGGTCAGTCCATCGTTCAGCTTCTTTGTTTGATGTGTCCGTCTCCTTTTCTCAGTGAGGTTCTTCTTGATCAGCTACACATCCTTTCAGACCCACAGCGCTGAGTCGTCTTCTCACAGTGGAAGGATGGACAGAAACACCTGTGGATGTTTTCAGATCTGATCAGCTTGATTTTCTCCTCTCTCTCAGAGATGAAAGCATTAAGTGCTGTTTATCTGATGGGGGCAGTTTTGGGGTCAACCAGCTCTTCCAGGTTGTTGTTAGGAGCCACGCTTTCTTGGTTTTGGAGACTTTCAGTTATTTTCCCTTGACTTTCTTATGCAAGAGGATTATCTTATATCTAATCTTCTCAGAAGCAACTTGTACATAATGGCTGTTTTTGACTGGATGTTGAATAGATGAAGCGTGTCACGGCATTTAAGGGTTAAACTTGTAACCGCTAGCAGCAGGACTGCATCACAGCCTTTCCTAACTGTGGTGAGAAATCATTCAACCACACAATTCACATTAACTGTGGGAGCAATCTGGAGCTGAAAATGGCTGAGCAGGAGTCCAGCAGCAGCCTGTTTCGGGAAACATCAGCGATTACGGGTAATGACAAATACTCCAGACACGCTGCTACTCCATTACTGCAGCCATGAGTCATGATAACTCCAATGAGGAACAGTACACTTTAAAGAGAGGGGGGGAGAGGGAGAGAGACGGGGGAGTTGGGGGGGGCGGGGGGGGCTTAGGCCAAACAGTAAATAACTGAAATACCTACAATTCCTCACTCTGAGGAGGAGATTATTGGATGATTTTTTTTATCCAAGTACAAAAGCAGGGCTGCATTACATGGACAAAATACTAACACTGCATTCATATTGCTGCATACTGAGCTGCTGTGTAGCCCCCCTGGCCACTTTATTAGAAACCCCTCCACTTTGCAACGGGAAGCACAAGGTGGGTGTTTCTAATAAAGTGGCAAGAAGTACAAGGTCGTTGTTTCTAATAAAGTGGCTAGTTAGTGGAAGCACAAGGTGGTGTTTCTAATAAAGTGGCCAGTAATTGGAAGCACAAGGTGGTGTTTCTAATAAAGAGGCCAGTGAGTGGAAGCACAAGGTGGTGTTTCTAATAAAGTGGCCAGTGAGTGGAAGCACAAGATGGTGTTTCTAATAAAGTGGCCAGTGAGTGGAAGTACAAAGTAGGTGTTTCTAATGAAGTGGCCAGTGCTAGAGAACTAGAGTTCTAGAGAACTAGAAGTTTTTCTAGAAGGAAGCACAAGGGGGGTGTTTCTAATAAAGTGGCCAGTAAGTGGAAGCACAAGGTGGGTGTTTCTAATACAGTGGCCAGTTAGTAGAAGCACAAGGTGGGTGTTTCTAATAAAGTGGCCAGTTAGTAGAGGCACAAGGTAGGTGTTTCTAATTAAGTGGCCAGTGAGTGGAAGCACAAGGTGGTGTTTCTAATAAAGTGGCCAGTGAGTGGAAGTACAAGGTGGGTGTTTCTAATAAATTGGCCAGTGAGTGGAAGTACAAGGTGGGTGTTTCTAATAAAGTGGCCAGTTAGTAGAAGCACAAGGTAGGTGTTTCTAATAAAGTGGCCAGTGTGAGGAAGCACAAGTTGAGTGTTTCTAATAAAGTGGCCAGTGAGTGGAAGTACAAAGTAGGTATTTCTAATAAAGTGGCCAGTGAGTGGAAGTACAAAGTAGGTGTTTCTAATAAAGTGGCCAGTGAGTGGAATCACAAGGTGGGTGTTTCTAATAAAGTGGCCAGTTCTAGAGAACTAGAAGGTTCTCTAGAAGGAAACACAAGGTGGGTGTTTCTAATAAATACATTGCTGAATCAATATCGCTGTTTCTGTGATAAAGTTATTAACAGTGTACTCTATGCAGGCCACAGCGGTCTGTGTTTGTGAGCCTTTCTAAAAATACACACCCATCACTGAGGCTGACGTACGTCCGCGACCGTTAGCACCTGAATAAAAAAACAATTTCGGCTCGATTTATTTTCCCCGTTAAGCCTCTGAACTGAAAGTAACCCACTGCCAGGCCAAATTAAACTAACAGATGGCTTCCAAACGCACAAGAACCAATAAAGTTTATTGAACTTGGACTGCCGCTCCACTTTTATGTGACAGCAGTGACACATCAGGCCAGCAGTGAAGAAAAGCAGAAAAGGTGACTCTAGACGGGCCCGGAGAACCTCGGGGCCAACGACCTTCTCCACTGCCTTTGCATGATTAATTACCCAATCTGGCGTTAATTGGGAAATTTACCTGAGAGTGAAAAGCTCTAATTCCGTTCAGCACATCCTCCTGTCCAGAGAAACAAATGGCCGAGTGTTGGGAGGTGAACAGCGAAGGTCGCGGTGCTTTTCTTCACACGGTCTCACCACAGACACCTCCGCTAAAACGCTGAGCCCTCAGGTTTCTGCTGTGACTGCGTTTACGTCATCACTGCAGCTCATATCAGTCATCAGTCATCTTCATAGCTTATTTATAATCCAACTTTCTATTCATCTTAGTTTTCATTTTTGTTACTTTTTAGTTTTGTTTACGCTCTTTATTACAGCTGCGTGTTATATATGAAAGGTGCTATATAAATTATTATTATTGCTCTTTCGAGTCTCCGACAGTACCATGTTCGAGGGGGGAGGTGGGGGGATACACAACCCTCCCAGACAAAAAAGTCTACCACTTCAGAATATTGTGATTTATATATACATGTATATATAGTGATATACACTGATATAACTGTGATGCGAAGTGTTATTATGTACTGAGATTTGATATTTCTAAATATCTATTTTAATTCCATCTATATTGACTTTTAAATTGTCTTGAATGCTTCTGGTGAGTATATATATATATATGTATGTATATATAAAGACAACGGTTCTATATAGAACGATAAACACTCAAAGAACCATTGAAATTGTTCTTCCAATGTGTTATATATGGTTCTATATAGCACCAAAAAGGATTCTGCTATGACGTCAAGCTTGTTACAACAGAAGAACCCTTTTTGGTGCTACACAGAACCATTTTCAAAGAGGTTCTCTATAGAACCATATACACATTCTCCATTAATCTGAAGAACGATTTCACCATGAAAAGAGCCATTTAATATATATATATATATATATCTCTTGCTGTTGTCAGAATAAAACCTTGTATCTCCAAAATGGCAATTTTACAGGAGAGGGAAAAAACCTACTTTACTTTTAATGTAAGTCAATGGAACCAGAATTTTTTCCAAGCCATTTTGGGTCGTTTCTTTTGGTCCATTCATCATGAAATTCACACACAATGTAAAGAACAACAGGCATTTCCACATTATGTCAAAAACTGAAAAACGACAAAAATGGAGATACAAGGTTTTCTTCCGACAGCAACGATATATATGTGTGCAGATATTATGGCACATTTTATCTTTTATCTTTCATTTTTTTCCAATATGTTAAATAAATAAAAACCATGCACTCGACAACAATTGTAACTTCAACTTGATGAAACTTTTGCATATGACTGAACATCCATATGATCATGATCCATATAGACAGATATGTAGTTTGTCTTCCACATAACGTCCATAGAATTTACTGAACTGGTAAAGATCACGTTTATGAGCAGGTTGTATTAAATCAGGTCGTTAAGAATCAAGCTGATAAAATGGCTGTAAGTGTTTTCTGAGCTCCAAACACAACACGAGGGTTAATTGCATCAGTTTTGACAAGCCCTGGGGCGAAAACAGCGCGTCTCTGTGAGGCCGAGTACAGAGAGTTTTTACAGCTGCGGGAATGAAAAGAGAAGAGCTCCTTTTCCTGTCCTGAAAACAAAGGGTTCTGTACTGAGAGAGAAGAAAGAGAGAAACAAAGCGAGAAAAACAGAAGAGGGAAAAAGAAAGAGCACCTGCACTACTGCGACGCTGCTTGCGTTAGCATGATAAGCTAGGCACATTAACCGCTTTGAGCGCAAAACGCTAACAATTCATTTCGCATTGCTGGTCTTAGCGCAAGATTCATTGGTGCGTCGAGCAGCCAAAGACTTTGCGTGTGATGAAAGAGCGAACATTAGTCTTCCTGAGGAATGTTAGAACTGTTTCTCGGACGCTAACGACCCTACAGTTTCACCCTTAGCTGCTAAACAACAGCGCTAGCTGACGGAACTTCGCTCCGCAAACGTTTCACAGATAAAAAACAACCTGATTTAAAGAAGCAGCTGGAAATGAGTTATAAAAACAAGAACTGCAATGTTGATAATCTTGTACAGAAGCTATTATCCTCCCGCTGGCACTCATGACCTTTGGCTA
The DNA here is from genome assembly GCF_904425465.1 of Colossoma macropomum. NCBI lineage: Eukaryota > Metazoa > Chordata > Actinopteri > Characiformes > Serrasalmidae > Colossoma > Colossoma macropomum. The sequence continues at coordinate 42,567,993 of NW_023494795.1, read as the reverse complement.
ATTGGAGCTCATCTTTAGCCGCGTCGGAACGTCCACACACTTCCACATTCCTGTAACAGCTGCCGAGATTAGCTCTTATTATTATTAGAGCGATCAGAAAGTCACTGTAGGAGTGTGGAGGCTTTCTGCTTCGTGGAAAGTTGACTTCTGTGTTACTAGCGCGCTAAATAATGTGGGAATTTGGACGGAATTGCCACTACTGACCTTAAAGTGTGGGGTTCAGGGCTAACAGCTAACGGTTTAATCGACAGAGATCACTTTTTGATTGATTAATTACTAAACTGTGAATGTGAACAGCCCTAAAAGTGTCTGTGTACCGCTCCCCTCTGAGGTTTACTGCTATTTGGCTCTCAATTCAGCTCTTCAAACAAACTAACAAACAAACATTTCCTGAGCTCTGAATAAGAAAATACTGAACCAAGCAGAACACAATCACGGTACTGACCCACTGGACTCTGGATTAGGCCAAATCTAAACCCACGAGACAAAAGGATTGGGCTTCTTTTTAACAATTTATTTATTTATTTTTGGAAAAGGTGAATCAACCTGAATCCCTTGGAAAAAGCTGTGAATCATCAACAACTTTGATGGAAAATTTGAATGTTGGAAGCCGTATTTAATGGAATATTCGAATGTTGAAAACACGACTGGAATGTTTGAGCCTGTATTTAATAGAACGTTAGAATTTTGCATGAAGTATTTAATAGAATATTCAAATGTCCAACGTAGTATTTAAATGTTTTTGACTGTATCCAGTGGAATTTTTGAATGTTTGAGACTTTATTCAAAAGAATATTTTGCTGCTGTATCTCCAAAATGGGGACTTCACAGGAGAAGGAAAAAACCTACTTTACTTTTAATGTACGTCAATGGATCCAGAATCTTTTCCCCAAGTAATTTTGGGCCATTTTTTGGTCCATTCATCATTAAATTTACACACAATGTAAAGAACAACAGGCATTTTCAAAATATGTCAAAAATTGAAAAACAACAAAAATGGAGATGCAAGGTTTTTTTCCGACAGCAGCGATATTTGAATGTTTGATGCAGCATGTAACAGAATTTTAGAAAAATCAAAGCAATTTTCAGTAGAATATTCAAATGTCCGAGACAGCATCACAGTGGAATTTTAAATGTGTCTGTATCCCACAGAATATTCCAGCCTGTATTTTAGTAAATATCGCTGTTGTCGGAAGAAAACCTTATATCTCCAAAATGGTAACTTTACAGGAGAAGGAAAAAACCTACTTTACTTTTAATGTACGTCAATGGAACCAGAGATTTTTCCCCAAGTAATTTTGGGCCACTTTTTTGGTCCATTCATCATGAAATTACACACCATGTAAAGAACAACAGGTATTTTCAAATTATGTCAAAAACTGAAAAACAACAAAAATGGAGATAGAAGGTTTTCTTCCGACAACATTGATATTTGAATGTTTGAGGTATTTTTCAATACATTCCCTGAATGTTCGAGACTGTTCAGTTTCAGTTTCAGGCAGCATTTCATAAAATGTGTGAATTTATGAGAGCAAATTAAACAGAACATTCATTTTTTTCAAGATTTCTTTCAGCAGAACATGTAAAAGCCCCGTGTCTGACCTTGAGGTAGCTCTGAGGACAGGTACGGCACTTCCTGAGCGCTGACGTGAGTCCAGTCAAAGTCATCATACGGGTCCTGCTGGTAATCACACTGAGCTGGACCGTCATCAAACGAGCAACCGCCTGAAAAAAGAACACACACATTACTGTTAGTACACTCTTTATAGAGCCGGGTGACACAATACAACATGCTTTTCTGAGCATATCCTGCATATCATCAGTACCAACTGCATGTTTCATTATAAAGAGAGCAAAATTAACCCTGTTTAACTGGATTTAGTGCCAAATACTGCATAAAAATCATATTTTTAAAGAAATCTAGCACTACTGGTTCTTTTTTCCTCTGTTTCAACTGATCAGATGTCTGAAAAAATAAATATTGTGACATATTATGTATTGTGAAAATGTCTAAGTAATATGAATATTAGCAATATTAGATTTTTTCCATATTGCACATATATATATACACATCTTATATGCACAAAAACAACAAGTATAACACCATACAACTATAACACAAACATACAAAATTAATACGTATATAATAGCAATAAATAACCAAAAGGTGCTTGGACCCCTAATGAATACATAATACTGCTATATCTAATAAAATAGTGATATTGAATATAATACTGTAATGAAAAGAATAAAAGAAAGAAACACACTACTGTCCTCCTGCGCGCGCATACACACACACACACACACACACGCACACACACACATATTCATATATCTGCCTTCACACACATACAGGTGCAGCCACCCACATACTCCACCTGCTTATTCTGCTGCTGCCGCAAGAAAACCTCCCCTATCTGCAGAACTGATTTTGTTTTATTTATTTTTGTACTTTACACACATTTAAAGCTCACCGGTCCATTATTTACAGCTGATTTAAAGCTCCATGAGCTACTAAATTCTAATAAAAGTTTCTATAATTGAAAAATCTGTAATTAATTCAGAATTTTCACACTAAATCATATTTCATGATGAACAGCGGAGAGATGGTTTTCTCTCCTCCGCTGGTTTTTTGACAGGTTTTCTCAAAAAGGTGAATCACCGACAAGTGTGTGTGTGTGTGTGTGTGTGTGTGTGTGTGTTTTGGCAGCGTTTCGAATGTAAAACAGGCTGAAATGTTAACAAAAGGACAAACATTTCGGTTCTCGATGTGAACGTTTAAAACTGAAAAGCACAATTAGACGTGACGGGAAAAACGGACCCAAACGACACCAGGCGGCTCGTAATAGGCACCAAATTATGTTCCATAACAATCACTTTCCCTGCACACACAATAAATCCAGGCGCCGTTCTGCCACGAGCAAACATTTCCTTAAAACAGTTTTGATTACATTTGAGGGAAATTGTGGACGACAAAGTGTTTATTTACATGGCGAATGTACCGGACCTGTCCCGCCTCCGCCGTCATTCACGTTCAGATGAAACAAACCAAGAAAGAAAGATGTTTATAGACACTGAACAGATTATCAGCAACCAGAAATGGCAGACCTGAAGCTGAAGGCCATCAGTAACGTCCACACACAGTAAATCTATCACTACAGTAAACACAGCCATAAACACTGTGCACTCATTTTTTGTTTTCCTTTAACAGAAGCCACAATTCTGCTCTACCTGAACTGGTTAAACGATTCAGTAAAAGATTCAAACGTCGGAGACTGTATTCACCATCACATTGTAATGTTTGAGTCCAATAAAATATTTTAATGCTGGAGAGGGCTTCAAAGAATATTTGAATGTTTGCGAGAGTATTCAACAAAATATTCAAACAATTGAGACATTATTTAATAGAACATTTGAACGTTCGAAATAGTATTCAAGCGAATACTTGAATGTGATTCAGCAGAATATTTGAACGATACAGAGCATTCAATTCAATTTTTTAAACATTCCGGAAACTGCAAGAGGAAATTTAAACATTCGAGAAATTTTTGAACAGAAAATTCAAACTTTCGAGAAAGTATTCAACAGGAAATTTTAACATCTGAGAAATTATTTAACAGAAAATTTGAATTCTTCAATTGTATCAGTCTCCTGAGCCATGAAAACAAATGTGAGCTCCGAATAGCTTAGCGAATAACACTGCATTGACGATAACCAGTTGGCTTAACTAGCTAGCAAGCCAGCTAACTAGTAAGCAATCGTGTTATGATGGGTGCCTGAATTTCTGCCTGTGCCGGTATTTATTCTGCTTTAAATAACCAGTTATGCTGCAGGCGACTTCAATTAGGTTTGAACTGCTGCGTTTTTCCTGCTCGAATCTGTTGTTTATCGTTATCACAAACGGAGCTGTAACTGAACTCGAATAGTTCATAGTTAATAATAAAGAATCGTAAATTTGAGACTGTATGTTGTAAATAAATTGACGTGTGGATCATTTTTCCTGAGAGGATCTATTTTAGTCCTCCGACCGTCTCAGTGCTGCAGATCCAGAGGAGATTCACTACTGACGCTGCCTGAGTACAGAGCTGAGAGAGAGAGAGAGATGGGGAGAGAGAGGGAGAGAGAGGGAGAGAGAGAGAGAGGGAGAGAGAGAGAGAGGGAGAGGGAGAGAGAGAGGGAGAGAGAGAGGGGGAGAGAGAGAGAGAGAGAGAGAGAGAGAGGGAGAGAGAGAGAGAGAGAGAGAGAGGGAGAGGGTGAGGGAGAGGGAGAGGGAGAGAGAGAGGCAGGCTTCAGGACACTTCTGTCATCCCCTCATCGCTGCTTCCCTCTCTCCTTCTCTTTCACTGCCTTCTCTCTCTTTCACACTTTCCTCCTGTCATCTTTGAGACAAGTACAAAAAACAAACTCCTCCAGCCTGAAAAATGTCAGAGAGAGAGAGAGAGAGAGAGAGGGAGGGAGAGAGAGAGAGAGAGAGAGAGAGAGAGAGAGGATGAGGGGAGAGGATAAGCAAAATAAAGAGAGAATGAGTGAAAGAAAAAGAGTGAAATAAAGATTGAAAGAGGGGAAGTGAAAAGAGATGGTAAGAAAGACAGACAGACAGGAAAGAAAGGATAAGTGAAAGAAAGAAAGGGAGTGAGGGAAAGAGAAAGGGTAAAGTAAGAAAAAAGATGGACGGAGAGAAAAGAGAGAGACGGGAGAGAATGAGCAAAATGAAAGAGAGACAGAAAACGAGAGAGAGAGAGAGAGAGAGAAAGAGATGAAGAAGAAAAGATAAGGAGATAATTACAGATAAGAGAGAGAGAAAGAGGAAAGAGAAAGTATGAGACAAAAAGAGAGAGAGAGAGAGAAAGACAGCGTGAGAGAGAGACAGACAGAGTGAGTGAGAGACAGAGAGAGACAGAGTGAGAGAATGAGAGAGAGAGAGAGAGAGAGTGAGAGAGAGAGAGAGACAGACAGAGTGAGAGAGAGAGAGTGAGAGTGAGAGACAGAGAGAGAGAGAGAGACAGAGTGAGAGAGAGAGAGAGATAGAGAGAGAGTGATAGAGAGTGAGAGAGAGAGTGTTTTCTGGTCTAATCAGTATCTGAGAGGTTGTCGTTCTCCTCTGTGTTTAGTAAAGAACAGACCCTGTTACTCTGAACAGATACAGATACACTAAGAGCTTCAGCACCTTCAGCCTCTCCTGAACTCTGAGCTCCTAAACCCCCCAAATCCAGCGCTGCTCCATCCCCCACAACATCCTCTCAGCCTGGAAATCCTCAAACCCCCAGCGTCCTGGGAATCTGCTCTCTCAGATTTCCCAAATCCAGACCATGAAGCCCAGAGGTCCCACCTTCCCCTCGGTCCACAGACCGAAACACGAGCTGAAGAAGCCAGAAGCTCGATTAAAGTACGAGCCAATCATCTCCAACGACCACTGACAGCTGATTACGACTGGGCTGGATTCACAGCCTTCTTCCATCTTCATGCAACCAAACAGCTTTCGGTTCTCCACGGTTCTCCAGCGAAACAGTAAAAACCTCAGGCAGCTTTGCTCCACTGAGCACCTCTGCCTTTCAGGACGTTCTTCAGTAGACGTTCAATTCAGCTCCTCGAATTCTTTCTTATTCTAAAAAATCAGCTCATATCCATCAGCCAGTTTTATCATGATCGACTCTGACTTTAGATTCTGATAATCAATAATATCTGTCAATATAGTTTATACCTAAACTAGAATAGTGCATTTCCTGAAGCGAATGCAGTGACTGCGCAGATTAAGCTTGCTAACATGTTGCTAGGTGGTTGCTATGGTGTTGCCAGGTGGCTGTTATGGTGTTGCTAGGTGGTTGCTAAGGTTTTGCTAGGTGGTTGCTATGTTGGTGCCAGGTGGTTGCTATGGTGTTGCTATGGGGTTGCTATGGTGTTGCTAAGGGGCTGCTATAGTGTTGCCAAGTGGCTGCTAAGAAGGTTGCTAAGGTGTTGTCAGGTGGTTCCTAAGGTGTTGTTAGATGGTTGCTAAGGTGTTGTTAGGTGGTTGCTAGGGTGTTGCCAGGTGGTTGCTATGGTGTTGCCAGGTGGTTGCTATGGTGCTGCCAAGGGGTTGCGAAGGTGTTGCTAGGCAGTTGCTATGGTGTTACCAGGTGGTTGCTAATGGTACTTGGTACACATTTTTTTTTCCCACTAATTCGTGTCGTCCCACGGTTCTCGAGATATCAGCACCATTCCAACTCCACATATATACAGAAATGAAATATATTGAATACATAATATAAACACACATTCATTAAACTACATTTTTTTCCTATAGGCATGAATCTAGTGAGAAAGAGGATTTGTGGGTTGTTAAACACCCCAGGAGCAAATGTTTGGGCGCCCCTGGTCAAATACGTCTTTTGTTGATGATGTCTTTTTGTTGAGTCAAAATAAGTGCGTCTTCTAGGGTTAGGGTCAGATCTGCATGTTTTAATGCACAATTAGTGTTCACTTGTTGAATTTAACTTTGGGGAGGGGGATAAAACAAAATCCATCCTGTGTGGCACATTTTGTATTTTACATAACCTTTTATTTCTAACATGTTAAACTCCCTGTAAAGGACTATTTTCACTTATTTTCACTTCGACACTCAACAAACCGTGTCGTTTGACCGGAGGTGACTAAACATAGCGTACGACTGTATGAGAAGGTTGCGTGTTGACATTCAACAAAGCTTTTACGCTACATGTAATATTTCAGTTCATTATTTCTCCAGGCCTGTGTTACCTCAGAGTTATGCTGCCCGGAGAGTTAAATATCAGTTCTTATTTTATGCTAACATCAACTAAAGTCATTTTATCCTCCTGAATATGAGTTCATTGACTCTTCCACACACTCCAGTATGAAAATGAGTCAGAATGCATCCCTAAGCAGGAAAAATGTTTAGTGTATTGAGGCCAAAAGCATTAAAAACCAATAATGTGAAGGACAGGATTAGCGGCGTTAGCGGTTAGCCTCTGACAGGGCTAGCGTCAGAAGTTCAGAACCCTGAGTGAGAGAGTGAGAGAGTGAGAGAGTACGAGGTCGCTGTCAGCTCGTGTTTCTGCTTGTTGGCCTTTTTAAAAGTACAGCAGCGAGAGCGAATAGTGCTGATTTGCATACGGCCGATCCGCTAACCGCTAGCGCTCTGACAGGATGGAGAGAGGAAGATTGGTATGAGGGAAAATTCACTTTCTCTTGTTCTCCCTCTCTCTCTCTTTCTCTCTCTCTCTCCCTCTCCCTCTCTCTCTCTCTCTCCTCCAGGCGTCTTGTGCATTTGCATTCATTTGATGTTCGACGGCGGCGCAGGCAAACACAAAACCAGCCGGTGTCGAGTCAACACCTTTAAATTGGAGATTAAACGCTGCTAAGTTGACACAAGTTATTAATTTTGAATTTGGTGGTAATGCGGCCTCTCCCTCTCTCTCTCTCTCTCTCTCTCTCTCTCTCTCTCTCCGTCAGTCGTGAAGGCGAAAGGGCTTTGCCTGGAAACGTCTCGGTTCTGATTTGTTTGCACTATTGAAATGTCAGCCGCATTAGGCTGACTCCAAACTTCGGAGGCTCGGGGTGGTTTTTCTTTTTTCAGCTTGATTGATGCTGTGGAGTCTGAACTGTCTGGTGTCGTGTTCTCTTTTTTCGTTATTCATTAGCTCTAGCATTTCGCAAAAGTTTCAGATTAAAAAAAAAATAAATAAAAAAATCAGCAAAATATTAAATCCACACATTCCGGCACGCCACCCCCCAACCTTACCCCAAGTGTGGTCAATCAACCGAGACACACCTCGAGTCTAAAGTCTGCTTCTTTAGCTTTAGCACTGGAGCTACGAGGCTAACGTAGCTAAACAGCTTATGCAGCGTGCACAACATCCTAGAGCCGGGCAATACGACAATATTTATCGTTATCATGATAAATTACTTAAAAATGGGTCACAAAATGAGTATTTCTTGGATATCATCAGTATTCAGAAACGCATCCCCACTGCTTGTCTGATTAAAAAGGGAGTCTAATTAGCCCTGTTTGATTGGATTTAGTGCAGCACTGTGAGAAACGTTAAATACAAGTAATCAGATTATTAGTTTTTGATATTATTTTAAACATGTGGTCTGTTCCAACTTATCACAATTACATTCACGGCATCTGGCAGACGCTCTTCTCCAGAGCGACTTACAGATGGATCATTTTACACAGGTAGGTGAAGGCAGTGTTAGGAGTCCTGCCCAGGGACTATTAGTGGTATAATGTAAGGTGCTGCCCAGGTGGGGCACGGAACCCCCGTCTACAGTGTAGAAGGCAGAGGTGTTACCTACCCAACTATACCAACCAAGTTATCAGATGTCAGAAAAAATAAATATCATTATGTATTGGAGTATCATGATATATCATCTTTGCCATATCGCCCACCTTTACAGCACACACAGATTAGCACTGTGTAGGTCCATAAGAAAAGGTTGATTAGTGGTTTAACACTTCGTTACATATAAACATGGACAGAATCCGGCCTCACAGCTGCTGCTGTTTTAACCTACGCAACATAAACATTATAAAATGTAGAAACTGCGACTACATATATAAGTATTAGCCCAGGGGTCGGAAATATGCGGCTCCTTTACTGCCCTGTTGTGGCTCCACAGCAGAATCAGATTAGTAGGTAAAAATAAAATAATCCTCCTTTACAGTAAAATAAAGCTCTGCTGATCGTTCAACACAGTTTAACAATAAATGGTCTTAAACTCTGGAGTTAATGTAGAACTGCTGATTCACCCTTTAACCCTGAAGATCAGCGCAGACTGCTGGTCACCATAGCAACACAGACGACAATCTCGTCTAGCTAGTAGCTAACGAAACGGCAAAGAGAGAGATTTAAGATGAACATCGATAATTTGGAGATTGGTGGACTTATTAGTGTTTATAATCACTCCAGCTGGTTTCCTGATACGTTTAATCTGCAACGAAAAACTGACAAACACTGAAAAGTCCCGAGGCTGAAGTCGCTTCTCATTCACCAGCTTCTTGTTCGAATTTTGCCGTTCAACCTTAAATGGTGCCTGAGTCTCCAGAATGTAACTGCTGCACCATTTAAGGTGGAACGGCAAAATTCGAACAAGAAGCTGGTGAATGAGAAGCGACTTCAGCCCCGTAAAAAGTCGAACGTTGAGAGACATTTTACAAGAAACTGTTCTACTTTTGTGGAAAAGTTTCCTGCTGGAGATGTGAGAAAAGCAGCTATAGCTGAGCTAAAGCTTAAAGCAGAGCAAAGCAAGTCTGTGTTTTCGTTTATATTATATTTTTTCGTTTATACTAGCACGTCAGCACATACTGAGACATATTTACAGCCAAGATGGTAAAATGGATTTTTGTTGAAAGGACAAAATGGCTCTTCTTAGCATTTCAGTTGCGACCCCTGTAATAACATTACTTGTTTTAAGTAATTAATAAAGTAATAAACTAAAATTATCTCACTATACTGGCAGATAGTTTTGCTTGTTTTAAGAAATGAGCTTGAAACCAGCAAAATCATCTGCCAGTACAGTGAGACAGTTTTACTCAATAAAATGACCTAAAACAAGTAAATAATATCTAGAAATAATGTAGATAATTTTATAATCAGTGCAAAACCATCTCAAAATGGAAAATATTAGATATATCAACTAGATTTAAGATCATTTCACCACTTTTTGCAGTGTTATATTCGAGGAAAGGGCAGAGTTGGGTAAACTTGGCCTTTTGTCCGCTACAGCTTTAATTTCTGGAATGTTTCTGGCACAGTTAGATATCTAGAACATGTTTAACCTTCTCAATGCGAACATCTTGACCTGACCGTCATGGAGAGTGTGTTTAATTAACACCTGCTTTTGTCTGTATTAAAATGCATATTCATTCCTTTTTCTACCTGACATAACAGCGGGCTTTCGAAAGGTCAGGGAATGTAGAGCGTGAGGCTCTGACCTTTTCCACAGGTGATAACGAGGGGGGGAAGTTTGTGAGCCGGAGTTACATGTGTTTAAGTACAGTTTTGATGGATGTATTCTTTTGTGCTTTCAGACTGCGGCTGGACATAAAGCTGCTGGACGATATGAGTTAAAATGCACACTTACAAAAGCCCCATTTATTATTATTATGCAAATAAAAAAGTGTCCACTCACTGTCCACTCTATTAGACACTCCTACCTTGTCAATCCTCTAGTCCTTCATCAGTGGTCACAGGACGCTGCCCACAGGACGCTGTCGGCTGGATATTTTTGGTTGGTGGACTATTCTCAGTCCAGCAGTGACACTGAGCTGTTTAAAAACTCCAGCAGCACTGCTGTGTCTGATCCACTCAGACCAGCGCAACACACACTAACACACCACCACCACGTCAGTGTTACTGCAGTGCTGAGAATGACCCACCACCCAAATAGTACCTGCTCTGTGAGGGTCCGTGGGGGTCCTGACCACTGAAGAACAGAGTAAAAGGGGGCTAACAAAGTATCAGAGAAACAGATGGACTACAGTCTGTAACTGTAGAACTATAGAGTGAACTATACGGTCAGTGGAGCTCATAAAGTGGACAGTGGGTGTAGAAACAAGGAGGTGGATTTAATGTTGCAGCTGATTGGTGTATGTATTGTGGTTTTTGGCCTGTATTTCAGGATGATGGGGTGCTGGAGATGATGTGGATCAATCCCCCCACACATACTGCACTTTAGCCTCCATCAAGCCAAACACCTCCTCACTGTGTTCTGCCAGTGCAGGCAGTGAGTTCCACCCCCTACACACACACACACACACACACACACACACACACACACACACCATCTGACGGTCTCACACACTCTCGGTGCTGCAGAAGGTCTGTGGAAATCTCCGCAGCGGCTACGTCTCAGCGGAATAATCTCTATTAGCTACTGTAGCAACCCAATGAGAAACTGTAGAACAGACTCAGTTTATATCACAATACCTACATTTAGAGTCGGTTATTCATTCAGCCTAATGAGAAACTGTAGAACAGACTCAGTTTATATCACAATACCTACATTTAGAGTCAGTTATTCATTCAGCCTAATGAGAAACTGTAGAACAGACTCAGTTTATATCACAATACCTACATTTAGAGTCAGTTATTCATTCAGCCTAATGAGAAACTGTAGAACAGACTCGGTTTATATCACAATACCTACATTTAGAGTCAGTTATTCATTCAGCCTAATGAGAAACTGTAGAACAGACTCAGTTTATATCACAATACCTACATTTAGAGTCGGTTATTCATTCAACCTAATGAGAAACTGTAGAACAGACTCAGTTTATATCACAATACCTACATGCTGTTTAAAATGGCTCATATGCAATGACTCATATGCAAAGGCAATATATTTATTTTTTTTATATATATTTGACATATTTCAACATTAAAAACTGACACTGTTACATATATTTCATTGACATATGTGCGCATATAGGCGTATATTTAAATATTCAAAGATGACAAATATATATTGCAAAAAACATCACATTTTTATTATGAGCACAAATATTTTCCTTCCATATGAGTGAACAGGCCTTGTTATGCAGTCAGTGTTCTCTCTATATCCACTGTCAGGACACTGTGGTGTAATTTATCACAATAATGATACCGTATCAGCGAATCGCCCACCATTACTAGAAAGCGGCAGGGTTTTTGATCACTTTGCCGTAGTGGAGCTCCAGGTTCTTCGTGGTCCGGCTCTAATAGGAAGCTAACAGCTCCAGCTCCGGCTCCAGATGGGCCTGTAATGACTAAAGCAGCCACTTCTAGCTGCAAGGACACTAGCCGGCTCATTTGCATACTAATCTACGGCCGCGAGTATTGGAGCCGCCGCTAATGAAATAATAGCCCGCTCTTCATTTGCATAATAAAATAATTATTGTGTGTGATAAAGCTCAAGGGTGAAGCGTGTTCACATCCCCCAGATAAACGACGCGTTAACGACTCTATCGCTGAGAGAAACATCAAACATACACACAAACAAATCGCACCAAAACGCTGTTTACCCAGAAAGCCGGCCAAGAAACGGGAGGCACATGAAAAATTAACGTTAAAGAAAAATATTCTCGGGATGGAAATGAGTAAAACAATCAGGATTAGAGTAATTAAATTGAAAAAAATGAAATTTCATTGTTTTTTTTATTCCCCAATCTGCAAATGGAAACTAAGCCTGGTTAGTTTAGGCCTACAGCAGTTTGGCTCCACCCATTCATGCTGAAGTTATACGTTTTCCAGCCTAAACTGCTTTTGAATGAGGCCCAGCCAATCAGAACAGAGCTCATGTTTCAGTGGTGACAATTTTAGCTCACTTTGAGCAGAACTTAAACATGCTAGACAGTAAATGACAAGAAAACACAGCTTTGAACAGCTGGTCACATATAAAATCACTGTATTTTTCATTAAAACACAAAATTTCAGAAAATTTGTGTTTTGGTAGTGAAAATTTTTAACGATCTTCACTGATTTTCAGACTTTTACTTCAAAACAATGGGATCTAACTGCTCACCATGTGGCCATGAGGGACAGGGATGCAGCCTCACTTCCTGCTCTACAATGCAGGGGCGGGGCTTAAATAAGGCTCCGCCCACAGACTAAAACGCTCTGTTTTTCGGTAGTGATATGAAAACGTGGGACAGCATTTTTTGAATATTTTTTTTGTTGTTGAAAAATTCAACTCAGGAAAAATCTAAATCTTTTAGTTTCACTCAAAGAAATAAAAATATCTTTAAAAATATAAAAATAAATTATTAATTTTACAAGTGTAAATTCAGGGGTTAGTGTTTGGGACAGACGCCTCCCAATAGTAAGCGGCCTATAAATGTTGATTTTGTACATATTTAGCTTATTACTGTCTATTAATGCCTTAAGTGTAAATAAATCAGAACATGATCTTTGTAAGTATTTAAGATTTGAACGCTTTGTTTCAGTTTTTTTACTTACTTTTTTACTATTCTAATTCATGTAACAATGAACTACACCTGTTTTTGGGGAGAAAAAACAACAGGCAAACACCATAAATGGAGAAAAAATAAAGTGAATATGTAGAAAACGTGCTCTTTATGGAAAAAAGCAGCTGTTAAAACTGATTATTCTTTCTCTCGTTGTCCACAAAAAGAGAAAAAAGCAATTAAAACTCAAACGACAAAATCTATTTTTAATATCATAAACCAACCACGCGTGGAAGACAAAGAAAACAGTGAAAAAAAAAATCAATCATAAAAACATCATCATAAAAAACAATCAACTCTCCAACCATATTGAAAAACTCAAATAGTGATCCAATCTAGATAAGCAACACAAGCTCGCCGCTCGTGCCTTTTCAATAAAAAGGTGAAAAACGCTGCACTGCAACAGCTTCTGCCACAGAACACAGCAAATTAGCCACGAAATCACAAAGAAAAAAGCCTCTCCAGAGGAGTGGAGGCAATTCTGAGCAGCACTGCGGTGCAGAGAGGGAAAATCACAGGTCAGATTCACACAGGACCCTCAGCTGACCTCCATAACAGTCCTCCACGCTTTCAGCAGCAGTTTTCATACCAAATTTAACCCCTGGAGATCATCAGCCTCACAAGCAGCAGGCGGTTTCACATGATTTGTTTCCGGCCATGTTTTTGTCATTTACGGAAAGAGAAGAGAGTCAGAAGTGCAGACGAGAACCTGTTTGTACCGAGAAGAAGTCGAGTGTAAATGTAATTAATTATGCAGTTATGCAAATATATTTTAATACCAGGGAAACCACAAACCGCTGTAGACGTCTAAGGGTTAACGACGTGAGAGTGGAAAATGACTTGAGGTGACAAAGTGTCCGAATTGTTACCCCGATGTTTTGGCCAATTTGACTCTGAAATGGCGAGTAAATTGAGTAGAAAGGACTGAAGGTGACATTGGCGCTCTTTTCTGGTCTGTCAGAGCAAAGACACACCTTAGCAACACACCCACAAACCCCCACACACACCCACACACACACACACACACACACACACACCCACAAACCCACACACACACACACACCAGCAACACAGACACACACAAAACAATAAAGTTAGACTGGCCACTTTATAAGAAACAACCCCCTTTGTGCTTCTGCACACTGGCCACTTTATTGGAAACACGCCCTTGTACTTCCACTCACTGGCCACTTTATTAGAAACACCCACCTTGTGCTTCCACTCACTGGCCACTTTATTAGAAACACCACCTTGTACTTCTACTATTTGGCCACTTTATTAGAAACACCCACCTGTACTTCCACTCACTGGCCACTTTATTAGAAACACCCATCTTGTACTTCCACTCACTGGCCACTTTATTAGAAACACCTGCCTTGTACTTCTACTAATTGGCCACTTTATTAGAAACACCCACCTTCTGCTTCTACTAATTGGCCACTTTATTAGAAACAACCACCTTCTGCTTCTACTAATTGACCACTTTATTAGAAACACCTACCTTGTACTTCCACTCACTGGCCACTTTATTAGAAACACCCACCTTGTACTTCCACTTACTGGCCACTTTATTGGAAACACCTACCTTCTGCTTTCAGTAACTGGCCACTTTATTAGAAACACCTACCTTGTACTTCTACTAATTGGCCACTTTATTAGAAACACCCACCTTCTGCTTCTACTAATTGACCACTTTATTAGAAACACCTATTTTGTACTTCCACTCACTGGCCACTTTATTAGAAACACCTACCTTGTACTTCTACTAATTGGCCACTTTATTAGAAACACCTACCTTGTACTTCCACTCACTGGCCACTTTATTAGAAACACCTACCTTGTACTTCTACTAATTGGCCACTTTATTAGAAACACCTACCTTGTGCTTCCACTCACTGGCCACTTTATTAGAAACACCCACCTTGTACTTCCACTTACTGGCCACTTTATTGGAAACACCTACCTTCTGCTTTCAGTAACTGGCCACTTTATTAGAAACACCTACCTTGTACTTCCACTCACTGCCACTTTATTAGAAACACCCACCTTGTACTTCCACTCACTGGCCAGTTTATTGGAAACACCTACCTTCTGCTTTCAGTAACTGGCCACTTTATTAGAAACACCCACCTTGTACTTCTACTAATTGGCCACTTTATTAGAAACACCCACCTTCTGCTTCTACTAACTGGCCACTTTATTAGAAACACCTATCTTCTGCTTCCACTAACTGGCCACTTTAATATTAACACCCATCTTGTGTTTTTACTTACTGGCCACTTTATGTTTATAAGGGGCTGTAAGGGAGAGGTTTCCAATAAAGTGGACAGGGAGTGCACATCCAAAATATTGAGAGTGTACGAACGGGATGTATAATTAAAAATATTTATACATTTAGGACCCTGGAAGGACCGTTGAGTTGCTGCCAAGAAACAGATGAATGTCACGTCTCGGTATAAAGTAAATGTGAAATATCAATCACCTTTTATTTGTTGTCTGTGGAGAACACAGTGAAGCTGCGGGTCATTAAGCTAATGGGGTCGCTGTCAAACCTTCCAGAAAAATCCCTAATGTCAGCATCGTTCCGTCAAGGATGCACGATTTAAACAAACAGCTCCGGCAAAAGAGCTAAAGCAGCTAACAATGAGTGAAAGTGAACAGACACCAATTAGCCTTCTGCAAATGAGACCGTTCACATCGGTGGCGTCTAACTTCTACGCATTTCTGGCCCTTTAAATCTTCCCCATCTCACTACATTTATCTGTTTACGTGCAAACAGCCTGAGGAGAAGATCGGGAACAGGTTCTCAGGGTTTGGCACCTTTCAGTGTTTTTCTGGTTCTAACGCTGAGCACCTGATTAATGAACTGAACTGAACTGAACAGAACTGAACAGAACTGAACAGAATTCAACTGAACTAAACAGAACTGAACTGAACAGAATTCAACTGAACTGAACTGAACTGAAATGAACTGAACCGAACAGAATTGAACTGAACTGAAATGAACTGAACTGAACAGAACTGAACAGAATTCAACTGAATTGGCATGAACTGAACTTAGCTAAACTGAACTGAATTGAATTGAACTGAACTAAACTGAACTGAACTGAATTGAACTCAACAGAACTGAATCCAAATAAAATGAAGTGAAGACAAATTAAACTGAGATGCACTGAACTGATCTGAGTGAATTCAACTGAACTGAATTAATCTGAATTAAATTAACCTGAATTTACCTGGATTAAACCGATATAAACTGAACCAAAGTGCACTGAACTGAAGTCAACTGGACGAGAGAGAGAGAGAGAGAGAGAGAGAGAACGCAGATGTTGGCTTCTTTCTCCATGATACTCTCTCTCTCGTTTTGTCCTCCTCTTCTCGTTCTCTTTTTCCTCTGCTGTTTCTTTTTTCTCTCTACATCTTCTTTCTCTCTTTTCCTACACTCCTCTCTCTTTCTCTACATCTGTCGTCTTTCTCTTTTCACTCAATACCTCTCTCTCTCTCTCCTACGCTCACCCTCCTCTTTCTCTCTCTCTCTCTCTGAGTGAGTCTAATGTGCGCAGTGCTGTGTAGTTAACCTGTCTGTTGTGTATTGTTCTTCAGAAACAAAAGCTCCGTCCAGCAGCCTGTAATTACTGCAGCTCTCTCTCTCTCTCTCTCTCCTCTCATCCACCTTCACTCTCTCTACATGTCGCTCTGCTCCTCCCTCTCCTCCCGTCCTCTACACCTCCCTCTCTCTCTCTCTCTCTCTCTCCTCTCATCCACCTTCACTCTCTCTACATGTCGCTCTGCTCCTCCCTCTCCTCCCGTCCTCTACACCTCACTCTCCCTCCCTCTCTCTCTCTCTCTCTCTCTCTCTCTCTCTCAGGTGACTCTTTAACCCTTACTAACCACAGTTTTCAAAGTAACTCATTTCTTGTCATTTTTTTGTAATTATGAAATTAATAACATGTAAATCTTGTATTATAATATCTGCACTAACTCTAGACGTCTGAGGGTGAACACACTCATATTGCTTACAAACAATGCAATCTCTCCATCTCTCTTTTCCTCTCTCTCACCCTTTCCTCTTTCTTTCCTATCTCACCCTCCCCCTCCATTTTTCCTCTCTGTCTCTTTCTTCCTATCTTCCGTTCCCTCATTCTTTTTTCTCTTTCCTCAGTCTTACATTTCTCTTCTCTACCTCTTTGTTTCTTTCTTTTTCCCTCTTTGTTTCCTTTTTATTTTATTATCTCTTTCTCTCTCTCTCTCTATTCTCTCTCATCTACATTCTTTCTGTTTTTCTGTCTTCTCCCTATCCTTTCACTTTCTGCTCTCCCTCTTTTTCTCTCTTCGTCTTCTCTTTCTCCCTCTTTCCTCTCTATTTCTTTCTGTCTCTATTTCCTCTCTTGCTGTTTTTCCTTTCTCTCTTTTTCTTCCTCCCGCCCTCTCTTTCTCGCTTTATGTCTCTATTTCCTTTTTTCTCTTTCTTTCTTTCTCTCTCTCTTTCCCTCTCTCTCTCCCCTTTTATTCCTTCTCTTTCTTTCTCTCTTTTCCTCTCTCTCGCTCTCTCCTTCTCTCTCTTCTTTTACTCTCCCCATGACTCTCTCCCTCCCCTTTTACACACTCTCTCTCTCCTTCTCTCTCTTCTTTTACTCTCCCCATGACTCTCTCCCTCCCCTTTTACACACTCTCTCTCTCCCTCTCTCTCTCCTTTTGCTCTCTCCCTTTCTCACTCCCTTTCTCTCTCTCTCCTTTTGCTCTCTCTCACTCTGTCTCTCTCTCTCTAAGGTAAAGTAAATGGCAGGTCTTTTTTACAGCGCAGGCTGTAAATGGCAGGGTGTGAATAAATATGAAGCCATATTGCTTTTATGAAGTCTGTCTGTGTGTGTGTGTGTGTGTGTGTGTGTGTGTGTGTGTGTGTGTGTGTGTGTAGGGGTGCAAACTCTTTCACACAGAGCGCGGTTGAGCAGTTAATCTCCTCCAGAAGAGCGGACCCCCTCGTCTGGGGGTAAATAAATGGGGGATATTACTGAGAAATACCACACAAAGGGCAGAACAGGACCAGCAGCAATAACCAGCTTAGAGAACTTAAAGCGACGGTTCAGCAACTTTCACTGTTCCCCAAATCTACACTCTTAAAGAGGGTTCCTCAAGGGTTCTTCAGTAAAGACAGTGGTTCTATATAGCACAAAAAGGGTTCTGTTAGTGTTACAATGTCAAATACTCTACAGTCTCACTCTCAGTGTTGCTGTTAAACAAATCCATAACGTCCTCATACGGAGATACACCTGACTGTACGGACGCTAACGGGCCGCGGCGCTGCGGCCAGAGCACAAACGGTTACGGAACTTTTGTTTGGTCAAGGGTAAAAGCTGTAGTCAAGGTTCTGGTGGAGCCGTGTGATCGGTTCATTTTGTAGCGTGGCGCCTCACGGGGAGCGAAGATGGCGTTAAAGCGCAACACGACTCATAGAAACTCAACTTAACCTGCCTAGAGAGAGACAGCAGGGACATATGGAACTGCACTGTGAGCTCCTCCCCCAAACCAGGTCCTGAGTGAGGACATTCAGGACAAGCGTGAAAACACCCTGAAGATAAGAGCAGTGTGTGTGTGTGTGTGTGTGTGTGTGTGTGTGTGTGTGTGTGTGTGTGTGTGTGTGTGTGTGTGTGTGTGTGTTTCCTCTGAAAACACAGATTTAACAGCGTTTCTCGACCCGCGTCTGGACGTTACTGCATCACTGCCTGCGTTTCCTCATTCTGTCTCTCCCACATGCAGATAACACGAGTTACGCTAATGCTAACGCTCTCACACACTGCCTTCACCATGAAAGATAAAAAAAATTACATAAATTACACAAAAAGAAAAAATAAAATAAAATAAAACAATGTGAATATATCCTGGGGTTCACATCTCTGGTAAAATATGTAACAAAATAATTGAAATATTTATTATTAAATTTAAAAAATGGTAAAAATATAAAAACAAATAAGAAAGCATGAATATATATATATATATATATATATATATATAAAGTTTATTATAAAAACTATTAAGATTATAAAAGAATATTAACTCGTTTCTGGGCATATTTTTACTTGTTTTAAGTAATTATGTTCTTAGAAAGCGTCTAAATTCATTTGCAGATCAGTTTAATTGTGTCAAGCAATTTTTTTCGTAGCAAATTTCTCTGCATTTTTCCTCAAAAGTAACACAATTAAGCTGATCTTTTTAAGATGTAAGTAAAATGATCTGCCAACACATTAACTTAAAACTGGCAAAACCGTCCCAAAATAAGCTGAACAACACTCCTACAACGGTCTGATACACAGAGATCTCAGCCGCTTCGTGTGGATTTCAGACGTTTTCTCTTGGTGTTTGGCAGTGCAGGCTCTCTGTGTTTGGTCTAGAACCCTGCTGAGCTTTCAGAACCCTGCACTAGCAGCTCCCCCTCCTCTCCACCCTCACGCTAACCCTGACGTTCTCAGCTGAAACCTGGGCAGCTGTTCGGATCAGTCTGCTCAGAGCGGCGCTGTGGGGGAGGCCGGACGTCCGGCGGGTCAACAGGCTCGGCGGAGAAAAACGAGGTGAAACGGTGTCGACTAATTTCAGCTGTTTTCAAATTAGCATCGGCCAGCGGTCAACAGGCTCTTCAGTCACGGCCAGCGCGGTCACTAACGCTCAGGAAGTGTGGGGGGGGGGGCATGAATCGGCGCAGTGTGGAGAACACAGGAGAACCTGCTGTGAGAGTTTGCTCTGAGATTAATCAGTAACAGAGTCAGCTGAGATAAAGAAACGGCCTTCAAACACCCGCCGGAGTTAACCCTCAGTAGACCATGGCTAGAACCACAGTTAACAAAGAACCAGGAGCTCTGTACAGAACCATACGGTTCTCCGCATGGTGAAATGGCTCTTCAGATTGATGGAGAACGTGTTATGGCTCATATAGCACCAAAACGGGTTGACATTGTAACAATAGCAGAACCCTTTTTGCTGCTATGTAGAACCCTTTTCGAAAAGGTTCTATAAAGAGCCATAAACAACACAGTCTGCATTCATCTGAAGAACCATTTCACCAAGCAAAGAACCATTTAAGCATGCATGTGTGTTCAAGGCTCTATATAGAACTGTTTCCTAAAAAAACATTAAAGAACCAACTTTAAGAGTGTACAGTTTGCTACACAGTTAAACAGGGTTCTTCAAGGGTTATTTATTAAAGGCAATGGTTCTACTTAGAACCATGAGTCTCTATAGAACCATCTTACCATTCTATATAGAAACATTATATGAACTTGATGAAGAATGTGGGTTCTTCTACTGTTAAGAGCTTAATATCGTAACAATAGCAGAACCCTTTTTGGTGCTACATAGAACCATTTTCAAAAAATGTTCTATATAGACCCATAAACAATACATTCTCCTTCAATCTAAAGAGCCATCTCATGATGCAAAGAATCCCTGGAAATGGTTCTTTGAGTGTTCATGGATCTATATAGAACCACTGTCTTTACTAAAGAACCCTTGACTCACCACCTTTTTAAGAGTGGATGGTTTGCTACACACTTAAAAAACACGGTTCTCTAAAATAAAGGCAATGGCATTTAGAACTGTTATTGCTATAGAGAACCATTAGAACATTTAATATAGAACTACTGTATGAAATTGATGGAGAATGTGGGTTCTGCTACTGTTACAAGCTTGACATCGTAACAATAGCAGAACCATTCTTGGTGCTACATAGAACCATTGTCAAAAAGGTTCTATGTAGAACCATTTACAACACAATCTCTATCAATCTAAAGAACCCTCTCACCATGCAAAGAAGTATTTGAGGATGAAACGGCTCTATAAAGAACTCATGGTTCTAAAAAGAACCATTTCCTCTACTAAAGAACCCTTGAAGAACCATCTTTAAGTGTGTACATGATGTCAATGTCATCATAAAACAGTGTCTCAGTCATCAGGCAGTGAATTCATAACCATTTCCTGTAGTAACTTTCTGTGAGGGAGCTTTTAGAGGTGGAC
>NW_023494795.1:42537046-42542046 GCF_904425465.1 Colossoma macropomum | reverse complement strand
AAAATGTAACGAAAAATGAACAAATAAAAATGATCCATTACTTTAAAGTTCATTAAAGCTCAGAATCTTTTTTCCTGTCTCCTGTAAAATCATCAGTTTAGACACAGAAGATTCCGCTTTCTGAACGAAACTGTCAGCATGGTGATCCGGAGCGCGTGCTGTGGATCAGAACGGTCTGGATCCGAGACCCGATACACGCTGGGAGTGAAGAGAGGATCCAGAGGATCAGGGCATGCTGGGAAATCAGACTAGTGCAGTGTTTGGGGTTTACACGCACCGGCCAGCCCGCACTCTATCAGCCGCTCACAAGAGCTTGGCAGAGACCAGCTCACACATACTGAGGAGAGCAGATAACGGAGCTGGACTCTCTCCCTCTCTCTCCCTCGCCCGCTCACTCGCTCACTCACATGCAAGAGAACATATGAACGTATGCACCTCACACACACTCACACTCACACACACACTCACACACGCACACACACTCACACACACACACACACGCACACACACACACACACACACACGCACACACACTCACACACTCACACACACACACACGCACACTCAGGTTTTATTCATGTTCCAGCTCAGCGCGGCTCTGCGGCTCTCCACACTTAAAGCAGAGAGAGAGAGAGAGAGAGAGAGAGAGAGAGGGAGAGAGAGAGAGGGAGAGAGAGGGAGCGTGGAGAGCATGCAGGTTGCTGCTGCAGGGCTTATGGGTAAATGGAGGACTCTCAGAAATGAAAGAGTGATCAAAAAACACTCCAGCTTTACATTAGAAACATTAACATCAACAGGGAGAGAGAGAGAGAGAGAGAGAGAGAGCGAGAGAGAGAGAGAGTGAGTGTGTGTTTGGGGAAGTTTGGTTGAACTAGAACAGTTTACAGGGTTTACAATGTGCAGGTTCTTTAGGAGAGAGTCTGGGGCAGTTCTAGAGAGTTGGGGGTCATTTTGAAGATGTGGGCAGTTTGATAAAGTTTGGGACAGTTTGAGCAGTTTTAGGGAGTTTAAGACAGTTTGAAGGTAGTTTGGGAGAGTCTGAGAAGGTTTTGGAGAGTTTAAGGGCAGTTCTGGAGAGTGTGGGACAGTCTGAAGGTGGTTTTGGAGAGTTTAGGACAGTTTGAAGGTGGTTTTTTGGAGAGTTCAAGATAGTTTGAAGGTGGTTTTTGGAGAGTTTAAGACAGCTTGAAGGTGGTTTTGGAGAGTTTAGAGGCAGTTTAGAGGAGCCACTGATTCACTCTTCAGCTGTTCATGCCTGAGTCATTAACACAGGAGAACCAGACACGACTCAGACACACCGTCACTGAACCTGTGTGTGTGTGTGTGTGTGTGTGTGTGTGTGTGTGTGTGTGTGTGTGATGTAATTTGAGACATGTTTCTCTGTGAGTGTGCGTATGTGTGTGTGTGTGTAATGCGAGACCATTTCTTTGTGTGCATCTCAGGTGAGAGCACACAGCCTCAGGCCGGAGCAATTCAATGCCTTCACACACACACACACACACACACACACACACACACACACACACACACACACACAGTCGCTTCACCACGCCTCACCCTTCCCCCATAATTACACACCACTGACGCCCTGCAGCTTAAACTCTCCCTCTGCAGCCATTCAGACTTTTAAACCAGATTAGCTGCAGGAACGTCCACATAGTTCGATGAACAGTAATCAGATATTACACTGAGAAAATATTTCATGTTATAAAAACCCAAATGTATAAACTTGTGGTTCTACATCACTAAACTAGGGCTATAAAATAAATCACAATCCATTTCTAACTTCTTTATTCATAACTCATATTCATAACAGATTACCGAATAGCCAAATGAGTGAAGTATCACTAAGACGAGTTCAGGTTAGATGGGTGTGCAGGTGATACTGGGCCGACCGTTACAGGTGACAGCGTTTGAATATTAAAATGACTATTTGTGTATTCGTTATGCTGCATCATGGACAGACACAACTGTGTTCTCTCAAAGCTGCTGCTGTGAGTTTAGACAAGCTTTACAGAACACTGGTAAAAATCCCTTTAACCTAATGAGAAAATGTAGAACAAAGAAAGAAACAAACAAAACGTAAGTAAAAGCAAAACAATGAAATATTCAAATAAAAAGCAGAAGCAGTAAATAAAGGAAGCAGTGAGTTGGAGAGTTGAGGACAGTTTGGTTTTGGAGAGTTGAGGACAGTTTGAGGGTGGTTTTGGAGAGTTTGGGACAGTTTGGTTTTGGAGAGTTTGGGACAGTTTGAGGGTGGTTTTGAAGAGTTTGGGACAGTTTGAGGGTGGTTTTGGAGAGTTTGGGACAGTTTGAGTTTGGTTTTGGAGAGTTTGGGACAGTTTGAGGGTGGTTTTGGAGAGTTTGGGACAGTTTGAGGGTGGTTTTGGAGAGTTTGGGACAGTTTGAGGGTGGTTTTGGAGAGTTTGGGACAGTTTGAGTTTGGTTTTGGAGAGTTTGGGACAGTTTGAGGGTGGTTTTGAAGAGTTTGGGACAGTTTGAGTTTGGTTTTGGAGAGTTTGGGACAGTTTGAGGGTGGTTTTGAAGAGTTTGGGACAGTTTGAGGGTGGTTTTGGAGTGTTTGGGACAGTTTGAGGGTGGTTTTGGAGTGTTTGGGACAGTTTGAGTTTGGTTTTGGAGAGTTTGGGACAGTTTGAGGGTGGTTTTGGAGTGTTTGGGACAGTTTGCTTTTGGAGAGTTTGGGACAGTTTGAGTTTGGTTTTGGAGAGTTTGGGACAGTTTGAGTTTGGTTTTGAAGAGTTTGGGACAGTTTGAGGGTGGTTTTGGAGTGTTTGGGACAGTTTGAGTTTGGTTTTGAAGAGTTTGGGACAGTTTGAGGGTGGTTTTGAAGAGTTTGGGACAGTTTGAGTTTGGTTTTGGAGAGTTTGGGACAGTTTGAGGGTGGTTTTGAAGAGTTTTGGACAGTTTGAGGGTGGTTTTGAAGAGTTTTGGACAGTTTGAGGGTGGTTTTAAAGAGTTTGGGATAGTTTGAGGGTGGTTTTGGAGAGTTAAGGACAGTTTGAGGGTGGTTTTGAAGAGTTTTGGACAGTTTGAGGGTGGTTTTGAAGAGTTTGGGATAGTTTGAGGGTGGTTTTGGAGAGTTAAGGACAGTTTGAGGGTGGTTTTGAAGAGTTTAGGACAGTTTGAGGGTGGTTTTGAAGAGTTTTGGACAGTTTGAGGGTGGTTTTAAAGAGTTTGGGATAGTTTGAGGGTGGTTTTGGAGAGTTAAGGACAGTTTGAGGGTGGTTTTGAAGAGTTTTGGACAGTTTGAGGGTGGTTTTGAAGAGTTTGGGATAGTTTGAGGGTGGTTTTGGAGAGTTGAGGACAGTTTGAGGGTGGTTTTGGAGAGTTTGGGACAGTTTGAGGGTGGTTTTGGAGAGTTTTGGACAGTCTGAGAGAAAGTTTGAGACATGGAGAGTGTGGGACTGTCTAAGAACTGTTCATTTAACCTAATGGGAAACTGTAGAACAGACTCGGTTCATATCACAATACCTACATTTAGAGCCAGTTACTCTGTAAACCTTGTCCGTCTCCACAACAGTAGCTGCACAAGAACACATCTGTGGGCGGAGCCTGTTCCAGGTGATTGCTAAGTAATTTTTTTATGATATGCTGATATTGACCAAAGTCCTTTTTCTTTTCTTTCCCCACAGTTTACCAAATATCCATTCATTAAGTCACGCGAATGCTCAAATATCAACATTAGTCGGCTCAGATGTTTGAATATGCGACCAACTATGAAAGATTCATACTCTCCACTCACCTCAACTACGCTAACCTTCCAGAATGTCAGCGTTTAGGGCATGATTAGCCTAAGAGGTCTGCAGTAAAAGACCTCTGGAGCAGATGGACCGGCCCTCTCCGCTCTTTGCCGTGTGCGATGCTGTCCATAAGAGCCCCTGTCTCTTCGTATTAGCAGGCTAGTAGCTTAGCCATCTTCAATAACATCCCCTGACCTTGAATCTGAGGCAATTAGCGGCTGATGAGTAATTTAGATCAGGGCGATTAAGAGACAAGACAGATAAAAATCATTCAGCAGGCCTTCAGACAGAGACGGACACAGCCACGGGGCATCCGCAGGACGAGAGGGTGCGGTGGAAAACGCTAACACGGCTAATGATGAATGAATAAGTTAGCATTAACAATCAGTCTTCCCCTCTTAACCCAAGACATGTCTGAAGTTCACTTCTTCAGGTTCAGCACTGGAGCTACGAGGCTAATGTGGCGCGTAAATAATTAGCACGTTGCTAACTGCATGGCTAAATCATGACAGATCACATTGAGGTGTTCAGTTTCTCTAACAGACGTGATTATGTGCTTTAAATACATTAGCATAAGGCTAAAAACAGTAGCAGCCGTCTAGAAGCACCTCTTTATTTCTCTCCATCATTCTCTCATTTTTTCCCCCTGTTTCTTTCTCATTCTTTTTTCTTGCCCTTTTGCTTTGTCTACCTCGCTTTCTATCCTTCCCTCACGCTTGGCATCCTCCCTTGTTCTTCCTTGTGTCTTTCTCTCCATCTGTGTGTGTTTTCTTTCTCTATTTCTATCTTTCTTCCTCTTTTTTCTCTCTTTGTTCTCTCCCTCTCTTTCCTCTCACTATTTCTCTCTCTATCCTTCCCACCTCTTATTCTGTTCTCTTCTATTTGTCTCCGTCTCTCTTGTCTTCTGCATTCTCTCTCTCCTCTTCTCTCTCTACTTATTTTCTTCTATACTCTTTCTCTTCTCTTCTTTACTCGTTCTCTCTCTCTGTTTTCTTTTCTCTACTCCCTCTTTCTTCTCTTCTCTGCTCTCTCTCTTTTCTCATCTTCTTTTCTCTCTCTCTCTCTCCTGTTATCTCCCTCTCCGTTCTCTCTCTCTCTCTCTCTCTCTCTCTCTCTCTCTCTCTCTGTCTCTCCCATTGCCAAGTAATTAGTAGCATGTCTTTTTCGCACCAGCTCATCCAATGAGTACTGTGGAATCTCTCTCTATCTCTCTCTCTCTCTCTCTCTCCCCTCTTTTGT
>NW_023494795.1:42464546-42534546 GCF_904425465.1 Colossoma macropomum | reverse complement strand
CCCTGAACGCTGTAATGAGGCAGCGCTGCAGGGCAGGTGGGCGTCCCTCATTACGCCGTTTAATAAAAGCCCAAATCCCGCGCAGGATTACGATAAACGTCTGACATTTCGAGCTGTCGGGCCGTAAATCCCCTTCACTTTCCCGTTACATCACTCAGCGGAGAGGGGGATCAATACGGAGAGAGTGGGAGGAATGAAAGAGGAGGAACGGTTCACTGTTAAACAATAAACTCAGGGCAGCAACGACGGAACAGTCAGTCACGCCAATTACGAAAAAAATGTGACAAGATTTCTATCAATACACTGCGACTTAAAAACAAAACAATCGCTCCATAATATTCATATGATCTTCTGACAGACTGTAATACACTACAGGAAGTGTAGGGGGCGATATGGCTTCTATTGTTTCATTTAAAAAGCTCTATAATGTTCATATAATCCACACAGTCACTCTGACAGACTGTAATACACTACAGGAAGTGTAGGGGGCGATATGGCTTCTACTGTTTCATTTAAAAAGCTCTATAATGTTCATATGATCCACACAGTCACTCTGACAGACTGTAATACACTACAGGAAGCGTAGGGGGCGATATGGCTTATATATGATATACACAGTATGTTCAGAGAAGCATACTGTATTGTGTCATAATTTATCACGATAACAATATATATTGTCATATTGTCCAGCCCTAAATAATCACTTTGTAAAGAGTTTGTTAATGTTAATGCTTGCTAACTAGATGACTAATGCTAATATTATTAGCATGTAGGTAAGCAACCACAGAGCAAATACCTCAACCATACTGTAAAAAACTTAAATTGTATCATTTAAATTCTTAGAAATACAGACTTTTACTGTAATTCAAGTTCAGCTACTTATTCTGACACAGTGTTTGCATCATTATAATAACAATAAATACAAACATCTGGAAAATAAGCCTGATAATTTCCGTGAATTGACAATATATTTCTGTAAAATAACAACAGACGTGTGAAAATACAGTATGTGTATGGTTAATTTACGTCCAAACAACGGGTGTTAAATTTGACAGTACTTTGACAGTTAATGTTTTCTTCTTCTTTGTTTTTTTTTACAGTAAAGTCCCGTTTCCGTTCCAAATAATTATAGTTATAAAGCTAAATTATATAAACTCTATGTTATAGTGCTAAAATATATGTAGCCCTCTTGGCTTTGGAATTAAATTGATACATAATAAATAATTCTAAGTCTAATAAATAATTCAGGATTTCATAAATTACCGATTTGGTGTTTGACCTTAAAAAAGTAAGTAAGGCTGCCTAAAAATTCAGATTTTTAAGTAAAAAAAGTGTCTAAATGTCAGATTTTTTTCTGTGACATTTAATTATTTTAAAATCGAGGGTTTAAGGCAGTCAGCCTACGCACTCTTTATGAGTTACATTTTTTTTACAGTGTAGCAAAAGCTATAAAATCTGCAGCATCAAAAAATCTGTGCAAAAATTCAACAAAAAAAATTAAAAAAGGAAGAAATTGGACGGAAAAGTAACAGCAGAGGCAAAAGGAGCGGCGCTGAAAGAGCAGCCGGGATAATTACATGTGATTTTTTTCCTTTACTCCCAGTGGAATATCAACTCGAGCGGCTCTTTGGAGGCCTTAGAGCGCCGCTAAGCTAACAGTAGGCATTGTCCTGAGTATTCTCTAAGGCCCGCCGTGCTGCCGCAGCCTTTTTGGAGGCTAAGCGCTGACCGCTAACCTGGTTATTAACCCCGGCATGATCCCGGTCCCACAGCTCAATCCCACCAGCACTTCTGCACTCGCTGAAAGAATCTCTCTCTCTCTCTCTCTGATCCCTCCAGTCACAGTCTTCACTGTCCGTCCGAGCGAGCTGCTGCTTTAAGTGATAAAAATGCACTTAGTTTCAGCAAAATCTGCTTTTCTTAATGCAAACATTCATTCAGACGAGGCTTTTTTAAAAAACATCTCTCTTATAATCTTCTGAGCTGGAATAAAACGTCCATTTAAGCGAGTAAATCAGTGCAAGCACTGCCCATCATAAGATTTGGGACGCCCAGCTTTACAAAACGATACTGAAGGGGAATTCCACCAACTTTTCATTAAGATGTAGTCGTTCAGAGTGGTTTGGTGTGAAATGCTCAGTTCTAGAATCAGAACTGTTCACAGTGGTGGTGACAGGAAGCAGATGTCCACCTCTTAAATCTCCCTCACAGAAAGTTATTACATGAAATGGTTATGAATTCACTGCCTGATGACTGAGACACTGTTTCATAATCATTTTGAGAAGGTTTTGGCCTGAAATGCATATTTTGCAGGGCTTCTTGAAAAAATTCATCCGATTTCAAGTCGCCATATTTTTACAATCGTGAGGCGCCTAGGGAACCAATCACAATCCAACTGAAAGAGGGGGTCACAGAGTTTCTGACTGTCAGTGGAAGATGGCTCCCTTCAGTCTGAGAGGAGATGAGACCCCTGATCAGAAAGCATTCTGCGTTCTCCACTTCAATAAGAGTGAATCCGTCATAACTGTGCAGGGTGATTTACGTCAGCAGTGAAGCTCCAACAGCTCAGAGCATTCAGCGTTGGTTCCACAACACTGGATGATCTCCGAAATCGCACTGAAAGAGCCGTGAGTGCAGCGACACCCAACATGCTCAATCCAGTATGGATGAGTTTGACTATGGTGTTGATGTTGTCTGTACAGCTGGAGGAGGTTCATACTGAGACCTTTACAATTACATAATAAACTTTATGCTCATTTAAACCATTTACAGTTCACTGCATTGATCTGTAACGATTTACAAGTTAAATTAATCATTTTGAAAATCAGATGAATCTTTCTGAATCACCCTGTAGCCCCCCCCAAAAAAAATATTATTTCAGATCAAAGGACTCGTGTAGGTTCACTGGTGGTTCTGGATAGTAAATAAAATGTCTATATTTGTGTTGTAGTCATTGTGACCCCTGGTTCCCATCACCACCACTGTAAAGACAAAAAAATAATGGACTTCCCCTTTAAATAAGAACCATTTTGCCATTTTCATTGCAGAACTGAAGGAACAACTAATCTAACTCCATCCAAAGCGTCGGCGCACAGCGGCT
Source organism: Colossoma macropomum (assembly GCF_904425465.1). Lineage (NCBI taxonomy): Eukaryota > Metazoa > Chordata > Actinopteri > Characiformes > Serrasalmidae > Colossoma > Colossoma macropomum. The sequence goes on along the minus strand of NW_023494795.1, from coordinate 42,531,446 downwards.
CCATGCTAAGCTAAACCTTTACAGTGATTTGTTCTCACCTAATTGAAAAGTAACAGTGAAATTTAAAACGCCGCTCAGAACATTTCTAAGTGCATCCGGTTGCCCCCAAACTTCAGATCGTTCTGAGCCGCTCTGAGCTCGGCGATGGTTTTGTTATGTCTGCTTTCCCCTCCACATTCAGACGGAGTCAAAACTTCAGGGATGTCAGGAGGCGCTAACAATTTCACGGTAATTAAAACGAAAACGTGCCGCTGGCTGTGGAGAGAAAGGGTGCGTGAGACGGGCGAGAGGCTACACATCACTGTTTAAAATTCAGAGTGAGCGCGAGGCGCACACCTACACTTCACTCCACCACTTCACTCCACTATTAACCCGCTCTCCCGCAGCGGATACGGACAGGACAGCTTCAGGAGTGGACGTGTGGAGCTCTGACGCACACACATACACCATCACAGCATCACAGCATCACATCTCACAAACCATCCTAATATAGAATCATTCAACCATAATTATTATTATTATTATTATTATTATTATATTGCAGCTTACAAACCATCACTCTGCCACTGTTGCACAAACTTACCGTAATAACATATCTTACAAATTATTGTCGTATTGAAACGTACGACTTATCATAGTATCGTATCGTACAAACCACCGTAGGCCATATTCAGACTGCAGGCAAATCGGATTTATTCCTCAAATCAGATCTTTTGAGTTGACTGTCTGCTCTGTTAACTGCAAGTGATCAGATCGGAATCGTGTGTCCAGAAATCACCAGCCGATCTGCATGGGTTGCCATGGTAACGATGTAAGCGTCAGTAACTACGTAGCTACGCGGGTGACTCGGATTTCAAACGCGGACGCAGGAGAGACGGAGCAGCATCATCTCACCCTACAAACTCTTCAGGATTCTCTTCATAATCATGAATCTCTGGAGCTCTTCTTAAATCCCAGCACTTCATCACTCTGGACTTGACCTCAAGTGATGCAAAAGACACTCTGAAATCCGATTTGAGCGCGAAGAGACCGATCTATAAAAATCCGATTGGAGTCGCATTTAAAACCACTTGCAAATGTTGTTTGGATCCGATTTGCAAAAAATTAGATTTGATGTGGTTTTCAGCTGTTCAGCCTGGACACAATCTGGATATGCCAAACATTGGACTTGTGCTGACAGTCTGAACACTGCTGTAGTATCACATCTTACCATTTATTGCAGTGCGGAATCACAAAACGTATTGTACAAATATAGCAGCATCTTACAATCATGGTACTGTACAATACAAATCATCACAGCAGTGGAATGTATAACTTAACACAGAACTCCACCACAAAATTATCATTGTATAGTATGACATCATGCAAATATCTTAGCATAGCATGTCCTACAAACTTAGTCCTGGATAGCAAAATGTAATGGAGTATTGTATCATACAAATACAGTAGCATAAGATCTTATAAATTATCATGGTATTATACCATATCACGTAGTATCACGTCCTAGAAACTACTGTAATACTGTTTTTCGTAAATGTCAAAGCGCCTCAAATTATTATAATATCACATCTAGTAAATTATTATTGTATTGTTTTATACCTATTATCATATTACCACGTATTATAAATTATTATAGTATCATGGCCAGCAAATTATCGCAGTATTGTTTCGTACAAATCGTTGTTGTATCACATCTTACAAATTATCATAGTATTGTTTCGTACAAATCATAGTATCATGACTTCAAAATAGTCATAGTATTGCATCGCACAGCTTACTGTAATATTTTACTATATAAATCATTTTAGTATTGAATCCTAAATTTGCTAATTAATGCAGTAGTGGGTTGCGTGAATCATGGTAGTACAGTATCACACAGATCACCATAGTATGTTCCAAATTATTGTAGTATTGCGTCTTTAATCACTGTATTATCGGATTACCGTATCATACAGATTATTATACAGCATCTTGCAAACTTACTGTAGTATTTTACCAAGCAAACCATCACAGCATCGCATATTACAAATCGCAGTAATGCTGCGGTGCAGAAACTTAGAAATGATGATAAATTCAGAGCGTGTGAGGCGCTATTACCTCCACTCCACAGCTGGGAGTTAACCCTGCACTCAGGCAGCAGATAAGGACAGAAAAGCCTGCTGAGTGGCCGTGTAGAGCTCTACCGCACACGCTGTAAATGGATGTTTTCTGCCTCAGACCCGGCTGAGAGCGCGCCGCACATTCACACGCGTCTGAATGGATCAAAGTAAAGCATGAGACTATACGCTCTTCCCCCCCGAAGCTCTTTCACCCGCACAAAACACTCTCCTCATTCAGTTTTCTCCATCACCGTCCTTTTAACAAGTCGGAATTTGATAAAAGCGAGCGCGGGAGAGGGAGACGGTGCGCTCGGGCTGCTGGCGTCTCCGGGCTTTATTAAATCGTGGGGCTTTATTAAAGGATCTTCCTCTCGGCAAAAACTCTGATTAACTGTCAAATGATGTTGGATATTGAAGAGATTCACCCGACAGGACCAAAACACGTCCTTCATAACACCCACAACATACACGCAGTAACACTGAGGGAGTAAACACACATAAACAGGCCAAAGAAATTAGCACGGTATTGTATTATACACTGTATTATTGGTATCATAATAATTATTGTAGTGCTGCATCATACAGTCTTATTATTGCTCTTATTATTATTATTGTACTATAGGAGCTAAATCAGGTGGATGATACAGTGATGGGCTTCCTTAAAGCTTCGGATTTTAGCTAAACGAAGACAGTGACATGTTAAATCGTCACCTTTTGAGTTGACGTTATTACTATTTATTGTAATATTAGTGTTTTCTGAGAAAATAAATGCTTGCTGGCCGGATAAATAACTTTTTAATGCCTAAAATAATACAATATCTTTCAGCTTTAATGGATTTTTAACTTTACACTGGTATCATTTTCTTGCTGTTGTCATTGTCACACACTATTGTAACGTCAACAACCATATAATTGGATACAATAACTTATAGTCCTTTATCTTACAAATTATTGTAATACTGTGACATACAACTTATAATACTACTATATTGCACAACCTACAGTATAATATAAATTCCCATGGCATTGCAACAGAGCAGGGGTCGCAACCCGAATGTTAGGAGGAGCTATTTTGTCAGGTTTTAACAAAAATCTAACCAACTTGAGAGCCACAACATTTTATGTCCATTTTACCGTCTTGGCTGTAAATATGTCTCAGTATGTGCTGATGTACTAATATAGACTAAAAAATTACTTCGCTCTTAATCTTTCAGCTGTAGCCGCTTTTCTCGCATCTCTGGCAGGAAACTTTTCTTCAAAAGTAGAACAGTCTCTTGTAAAATGTCTCTCAATGTCTGACTTTTTACGAGGCTGAAGTCGCTCATTCTCCAGCTTCTTGTTCGAATTCCACCTCAAATATTCCACCTAGAATGTAACTGCTGCACCGTTTAAGGTGGAACGTGAAAATTCTAACGAGAATCTGGCGAATGAGAAACTGACTTCAGCGTCACGACTTTTCAGTGTTTGTCAGTTTCTCACTGCAGATTAAACGTATCAGGAAACCAGCTGGAGTGATTATAAACACTAATAAGTCCATTCGTCTCCAAATTATCGATGTTCGTCTTAAATCTCTCTCTTTGCCGTTTCGTTAGCTACTAGCTAGGCGAGACTGTTGTCTGTGTTGCTATGGTGACCAGCAGTCTGCGCTGATCTTCAGGGTTAAAGGGTGAATTAGCAGTTCTACATTAACTCCAGAGTTTAAGACCATTTATTGTTAAACTGTGTTGAACGATCAGCAGAGCTTTATTTTACTGTAAAGGAGGATTATTTTATTTTTACCTACTAATCTGATTCAGCTGTGGAGCCACAACAGGACAGCAGAAGAGCCGCATGTTGCCGAACCCTGACCTAGACAGCTTCTCATAGCACTGTATTGTAAAATGTGTGACACTATTATTGTGTCATACAACTTTGTACTGTACACAAATGATGATAGTATAGTTAAGTTATAGCACTGTAGTTGTAAAAGATGCATTGCTTTCTTAGGAAGCTCAGTAAGAAGATCATTACAGTGATCAACTCTGCTGGAACAAATGCATGAACAAGTTTCTCTGCATCGCTCTGAGAGAGAAAAGGCCGAACTTTAGTGATTTTAGAGCTCAGAGTCTAAGATCACACCCAGGTTTCCTACTTCAGGTTTGGTATATGAAGCTAAAGAAATATATATATAGCTTTTCATACTGCTGTACCACAGCTTACAGTATTGCACAGCTTTTTGTAGAATTGTCTTTTCCCAGTTACTTTACTGCACCATACAAAACACTACCATAATCTGTAAAACAGTAAGCAGCTAGAAAGTAAGTCTTACACACTGCAAAAAATAATATCTTAGTAAGTGAAAACATCTTACATGCAGTCAATATATCTCATATTTCTCATTATGAGGCTGTGGTGAGAATACTATAAGATTATTCCTCCTGTTTCTGTACATTTTTACTTGTTTTGAGTGATTTTATCTACTGAAAGTGTCTTATTCCACTGGCAGAAACAATGCTTAAAACAAGTAAATTGATTAGTGAAAAATGAGTTTTTTATAAGATAAAAGTGCTTAAAAAGTGAAAAATGTCTAGAAATAAGTTAAATAATCTCACAATATTCTTACAACAGTCTCATAATGAGAAACAGTAGACATACTGAGTACATTTAAGATGATCTCACATGCAGCGTTACAGTACTATTCAAACATTATCAACAAATACCCAAATGACAGCTTTCATAAGACTGTTTTGGGTCACAGAATGCCTTAAAATTTTGATAAATAACAGACAATATTACAAGAAAACTGAATTGAATTGAAAAAGAATGGCATTTCATTCAAACGCAGCTATTCAGAGAGTGTAAAAGCAGGAATACGGCACCACAAAGCTCGGCAGATATGGATCGAATAAGGCCGAGTGTGCAGATAGAAGCGGAATCGTTATTAAATCTAATAAAAAGGGCTGGAAAAGCAGCCCTGCGGATTCATAATGAAGGAAAAGGAAAGACAATTTGTTCTTTTCTCTTTAAAACAAGACGAGAGGCCCCAAGGTCAATCGCTAACACACATAACGAGCACCGCGGAGTGGGAGAGCGAGAGAGAGAGAGAGAGAGAGAGGAACGAGAGAGAGAGAGTCCGAGAGCCGGTTAATTCCCCGCGATCCCCTCACACTTCCTTCGCCTGCAGGAAGGTGACAGTGACAGCGGAGAGTCTAACACGAGTTAAAACAATTTCACCAAACATCAAAGACCACGGAGCGCACACACACACACACACACACACACACACACACAGCTGGAAGTTGAACACACACTGATTGAAGACGGCAAAAGTTGGACGTACACAGCTGACTCCACTGAACTGGTTCAAAGTCAGAGCCGAAACACGTTTGGGATTTTAACTGATCTTAGTCTTTAGACTAAAACCCTTCTGCTTTGAGTGACTCTATACCTTAATTATGCTTATTATTATTAAAATAAATGATTGAATGTTCCATTTTGTCACTACAAAAACAATCACGACTCAAACTTTACCAAATGTTTCAGTAGTGACTGTTTCGGTGGTGACAATTTTAGCTCATTAACTCAAACTCAGCCAGTTCATGACCAGCAAACACAGCTTTGAACAGCTGTTCACACGGAAAATCATCATATTTTCCACTAAAAAAAGTACTGGTACCACTTAAAGACCACCCCTATAAATAAGACCACTCTTATAAATGTTTTGTGAATGGTTTATAATGAGGTTATTAATGGTAAATTAAAAAAAAAGCATTAATAAGCATTTACCCAATAAATGAAGAGGGCAGCAGCGACCTGTTGTTTGCCTAACAGTGAAACTATTTGGCACTATATTCGGTTAAACTGGACTAATTTTGCTCTCGCTATAATGAAACATGCAGTTGGTCAATTTCCAGCACTGATATGTTCAGAAAAGCGTGCTGTATGATATTATGGCATAATTTATTATTATCGTGACAAACTATTCTAATATTTTCAGACTTTGAGACACATTAACTTCAAAATAATGAAGGCCGACTGCGTCACAGCAGTGCGACTAGACTGCCCCCTTCATATGCGGCCGAGAAATGTGTCCTCCTTTTCCATGGCAACGAAGGGTCCAAGTGGTGGATCCTTCGCCGGCCAACATATCCCGAGGTTCATCGCGTGCCGGTGAGGATTCGAGAACATGGCGGCATCAGCAGAGGAGCGAACGGCAGCTGAGCACTTTAAATGTAAGCATTGGGTTTAAACTGAGTCGAATTGCGAACGATACAGATGTTAAAAAGCCGATGTGGTCAAAACTTACATTAACGCTTCGTTTAGTTTTAGGGAGCAAAGAGCCGACAGAGAGAAGCGTCTCCAGCTCTAATAAATGAAACAAAAAATAATAATAAAATCAAAGTTTGTGGCTCCGTCTTTAACCTCTTATACTCGTGGGTATATTTCAGTTATTCCATCTGAATTTACAGGCCCAAATCATGAGGCAAATTGTTTAGTAACTGCATGAAATAAATGTAAATTTTTGGGGGTTTTTTTTGTAAAAATTCCCCTCAAATTAACAGAAAATGTTCTATGATCATAAACATATTGCTATATGCTTACAAATTACTACTGAAAGACAAAAATCTTAGATGCTCTTTGTATTTTTTTTATAAAAATAATGTTTACAGAGCAGATCACTGAAGAGACGCCATCGGTTTATAGTTTATAGCTCAGATTTATGGAAAAATTGATTAAATTTCAATAAAAAAAAATTGTGAGTTCAGCTTCTTGTATTATAAAGTTTTAGAACTACATTACCATCAATTTGAGTGGAAAGAAGACAGTTACAGCTCTCATACGACCCCCACCTTTTGAATGAAGCTCGAATATGAAAGTTACGAAGTAAAGAACATGACGAAGTGAGTTTTGGAACCTCCGGTCGTTCCAAGGAGTTAAAAAGGTTGAAGAACTTTAAAAGAACTTGACAGGAGCCGCGTTTCGTGATGCAACTAAAAGGGCGGAAACAGATCATTTCAGTTCAGCCTTCGCGGGTCTACGCAGCCTTCGTAGGATGCAGCCACTGAATTGGGACACAGCCTACATCATTCAGCTTTACTGACTTTTCAACTTTATGCCGGTAACAATCTGGACGGTGCTCTTCTTCTCGTCTTCGGTCCTTTTATTATTTCTGTACATACATACAAGCTCAGCAGAGTGAAGTCACGCAATAAGACGCTCGCCTGGAACATAAACTCACAGCTGGAAGACGAACACACACAGAGTGAAAGAGCTCAGCGGGACCACGAACACACACACCTCCACAGATAACACACACACACACACACACACACACACACACACACACACACACACCGTGTGGGCGGTGTCACCCCGTATCAAACCAGCGTCTCTGACAGCGTCCTCATTAAGACAGGCTGTCAGAGCAGAGCCTCCACCAACTCACAATTAAAACGCTGCCAGGACACATCAGCGCACGCTCGCGCTAATTACGGGCCGAGGCCAAGAGAAGGTCGTCTCTGAACTCCACCGGATCGGCCCGCAGTGACGAGCAGGAGAGAGTCAGTCGTTTTAAACGAACACGTCTCACGTCTTAGAGCCACGAGCGGACAGTTCAGCTCTGATGCTAATCACAGAGTTGGGGGGGCTGAATCAGCAGGCGTATGTGTGCAGCCCTCGGTAGAGCGCTGTCACCGTGCGACGTGGACTCAAGCTCATTCATTACAGTACCAGAGTGAATCACAGAGCCCTCGGGACGAGGAATAAGAGACGATGAAGAGAAGTAAGACGAGGGGTCACGCACAGAACCCATATATACACACACATATATACAGTACAGTAAACAATAAATAAAGCTTTCATCTCTGAGAGAGAGGAGAAAATCAAGCTGCTTCAGATCTGAAAACATCCACAGGTGTTTCTGTCCATCCTTCCACTGTGAGAAGACGACTCAGCGCTGTGGGTCTGAAAGGATGTGTAGCTGATCAAGAAGAACCTCACTGAGAAAAGGAGACGGACACATCAAACAAAGAAGCTGAACGATGGACTGACCACCCCAGAGTCCAGACCTCAACACCACTGAATGTGTTTGATTACTTCAGAAAATGATCAACCAACTTCTAAGACTGAACTTTGGAAGTGTGTCTGCAGATTCTTTGAGGAGCTAAAAGTGAGTCTCCTGAGAAGAATGGAAGCTGGAATAAAGGGACAGAGTGGAGACACTAATATATATATACACATTTTATATATAAATTTATTACTAATATACATTTAAATTGATAAATTCTACGTCATTCGAACGTGGCTGTCCTTTACATAGTCAGAGGCTTTAATGAAGAATGAACTAATAAAAATGCTCTAAAACAGCTTGAAATAATAATAATAATAATAATAAGAAGAAGAAGAAGAACATTTGGAGATTTTTTTAGACAGCTGCAAAATGTTTTCTTTGCTTTTTTCTGACACTAAAATGAATAACTTGACTTAAAAAGGGAAAAAGGGCTGTTTTAACTGTAAATGAATAAAGGAAGGCGTCTCTGAACTCCGCTGTGTATGTATCTGTATGTCGTATTAATGTTCTCACTGTAATCTTCAGCTCAGGAAGCAGAATGAACAGTTTCGCTGTTTCAGTTTAAGGAAATGAATCATGGAGTTTGTTTTTCATGTCTGATTCAGTATCAGTTCGTCACCCTTCTGTCTGTTTTCACTCTGAAATTTAATTAAACTTCTCTGCTGTCCTTGTGCAGGACAGCCTGACCTCCACACACACACACACACACACACACACACACACACACACACACACACACACACACACACACACGCACGCACACACACACACACACACACACACACACACGCACACGCACACGCACACACACACACACACACACAGGCTTGGACCACCAGATGAGGAGAGTCTCATCCAGAAGCAGACATGACCTGAGCCAATACAGAGAGAGAGAGAGAGAGAGAGAGAGAGAGAGAGAGAGAGAGAGTGAGTGAGAGAGAGAGAGAGAGAGAACAAGAAGTAAAAAACCGAAAGGGGGTGAAAAGGAAAGAAGAGAAAAAGTGAGAGACAGTAAAAAAGGAAAGAAAGACAGACAGAAAAAGTAGAAGAGAATAAAGTGACAGAGAGATAGAGAGAGAGAGAGAGCAGAAGAGAGAATAGAGATAGAGCAGAAGAGAGAAAAGAGGGAGAGAGAGAAAAGAAGTAAAAAAACAGAAAAAGGGTGAAAAGGAAAGAAGTAAAGAAGGAAAGAAAGAAAGAAAGGAGAAGAGAGAGGAACAGAAAAAGGGGACGAGAAGAATGACACAGAAAGTTAGAGAAAGACAGAGAGAGAGAGAGAGAGAGAGAGGTGAGAGAAAGAAGAAAGAAAGAAAAGAAGTGACAAAGAAAGAGAGGGGGAGGGAAGAGTGAGAGAGTGAGAGTGAGAGAGAGAGAGAGAGAGAGAAAGGGAGAGAGATCTTGCTTCATGCAGCCCTCTTCTGTACTGTAAAGGCCGATATTGACTACAGATTATTATAATCATTGAAAAACAATACTTTGTGAGGCTTGTGTGTCTAACACACAGATCTACATCAACAACACACACACACACACACACACACACACACACACACACACTCACCCTGACCTCCACTCGTCATTCCTCTCGACCTGCTGCTAATTTCTCCTCCTCTAAAAAGCCACTGATTACTGTCGTTTATCCAGCTCCCTCTCTTTTATCATCATCCAGCCCTGCGGCGCTCCAGCATTGACCCACGGCACCGACCCACGGCACACTGCCCGCCCGGACTCAGCATCTGTGTGTTTGTTTTTATACACTGTGAGGACTTTAATGTCCTGACTTTGCAGTAAAACTAGAGAAACACAGGACTAACCTGAACGACCAACACTATACAGACTACATACAGTGGTGGGGGGAGGGGTGTAAAGCACACCACCACTGGACTCTGGAGCAGCGGAAACGTGTTCTCTGGAGTGCCCATTTAGCTTCTTTATCTGTCAGTCTGATGGACGAGTCTGGGTTTGGTGAATGCCAGGAGAACGTTACCTGCCTGACTGGACTGTGCCAGCTGTAAAGTTTGGTGGAGGAGGGATGATGATATGGGGCTGTTTTTCAGGGGTTGGTCTAGAACCCTTAGTTCCAGTGAAGGGAAATCTTAATGACTCAGCACCAAGACATTTTGGACAATTGTATACTTCCAACTTTGTGGGAACAGTTTGGGGAAGAACCTTTTCTGTTCCAGCATGACTGAGACCCAGTGACCAAAGCAGCTCCATAAAGGCCTGACTGGGTGAGTTTGGTGTGGAAGAACTTGACTGGCCCTCACAGAGCCCTGACCTCAACCCCATCACACACCTTTGGGATGAACTGGAATGGAGATTCCAGTTCATCCCAAACTCTCGTCCTCTCGTCCAACATCAGTGTCTGACCTCACAAATGCTCTTCTGGATGAATGGGCAGAAATTCCCACAGAAACTCTCCAACATCTTGTAGAAGCTTCCCAGAAGAGTGGAAGCTGTTAGAGCTGCAAAGGGGGACCGACTCCATATTAATGCCTATGGATTTAGAATGGTAGTCTTAAAAGCTCCTGTAGGTGCAATGTGGAGATGTCCTAATACTTTCGTCCGTATAGTGTATGTATATATATATATATGTCACTGCTGTCTATCTCCAAAACGGTAACTTTACAGGAGAAGGAGAAACGTTCTTTACCTTTAATGTAAGTCAATGGAACCAGAAAGTGTTTTTCCAACGTGTTAAGTTCAGTAAATAAACAGTAGCTGTGTATTAAGTAGACAGTATTGAGTCTCTGTAGAGGATATTTTCACTTATTTACACTCAGAACATCAACAACAACATGTAGTTTGACCAGGAGTGTTCAGACTGTTGCATGCGAGTGTGTAAGAGGTGAAGTGTGTGTGTAAGTGTGAAGGGGTCGTTCATGGGGAGCGCCGAGACCCCCTGCACTGACAGTGTGTGAGAGTCTTACTGAGGTTTCAGTACAACCACAACCACTTAACCTTTAACCTACTGTAGCCCCTCCACTCTGCACACCAACACACGGCCCTGACATGCACACACACACCCACACACACACACCCACACCCACACCCACACACACACACCCACACACACACACACACACCCACACACACACACACACACACACTGCAGCTGGTCCGTTCTGTCCGTTTCAGTTCAAACTGAGCGAGACGTGGTTAACCTAAACCACATGTGAGAACAGCTCTCTCTCTCTCCCTCTCTCTCTCTACCTCACTCTCTCTCTCCCTCTCTCTCCCCATCTCTCTCTCTCCCTCTCTCTCTCTCTCTGGTTAAACGCTGGGAATCTACATTCCTCACAGATCAGGGGGCCAAACACAAGACTGATGGGGGGGCAATAAGGACAGAGTGTGTGGTGTGTGTGTGTGTGTGTGTGTGGTGTGTGTGTGTGTGTGTGTGTGTGTGTGTGTGTGTGTGGTGTGTGTGTGTGTGTGTGGTGTGTGGTGTGTGTGTGGTGTGTGTGTGTGTGTGTGTGTGTGTGTGTAGCTTCTCTCTCTCTCTCTCTCTTTTATTCTGGTTCACCACAAACCAACATCACACACACAGAGAAACAACAACAACATAACTACACAACAACTGAGAGAGAGAGAGAGAGAGAGAGAGAGAGAGAGAGAGAGAGAGAGAGAGAGAGAAAGAGATGGAGTTAAAGAACGAGGAGAAAGAGAGAGAAGGAGACTGAACAGAGGAGAAAGGCAGATAAAAAGATAGAAAGGATGGAGAGAGAGAGTAAAAAAAGGAGAGAGGGGAAAAGAAGGAGGAGCAATAACTAAAGAGGAGAGACAGAACAGAGAAGAAAGACAGATAAAAGAGGCAGAAAGAGTGAAGGCAGACAGAGAGAGATGGAAAGGAGGAGAAGGAACAGAAGAAGAAGAGAAAGAGTCAGAGAGAGAGAGAGAGAACAAGTGAAGAAGAAAAGAAAAACGTCTCTTCCTCGTTCAAGCGAGCGAGACATCAGATTCCAATCTGAAGAGTGATTGTGAGAGAGAGAGAGAGAGAAAGAGAGAGAGAGAGAGAGAGAGAGAGACAGAGGGAGAGAAAGAGAGAGGGGGAGAGAAAGAGAGAGGAAGAATGGGGAGACAGTGAAAAAGGAAAGGGGGGTGAGAGAGACAGAGAGAGAGAAAAGGAGGGAAAAGAGGGAGAGAGATGAAAGCGAGAGAGCACAGGGGGTCTCTTTGTGTCCTAAAGTAACACGGCGCGTCCTGTCTCTGAACACAGCGGGGGGCAGGAGACAGGAGGGGTCAAATCTGTCTGTAACAACAATTCACACCAGCCAAGGGGGTGATGAACAGGGCGGCGGACGAGCGGAGGAGGAGGAGAGAAAGAAAACAGGGTCGGTACCTTCCCAATTAAAGCGACGGCGCAGCACAAAACCGAACTTACACTTTCATTTCTGTAGATAACAGCACATCACGGTCTCGCAGGCAAGTTACTCAAAGGGGAACTCCACCCAATTTTCAAATTTCCCACATAATCACTTCTTTAGGATGTAAACGAAGTCATTCAGAGTGGTTTGGTGTGAAATGCTCCATTCTAGAGTCAGAATTGTTCACAGTGGTGGTGATAGGAACCAGACGTCCACCTCTAAAAGCTCCCTCACAGAAAGTTACTACATGAAATGGTTATGAATTCACTGCTTGATGTCACTGTTGGTGGAGGGATACATGCAGGGCACTGTGAGGTAAAATAGTCCCAAAAGAAAACTTATTATTTCAGATTTCCACTATTTTCCATCATCAGCATTCCATATAGACTCAGAAGACTCGTGTAGGTTCACTGGTGGTTCTGGATAGTAAATAAAATCTCTATATCTGTGTTGTAGTCATGGCGACCCCTGGTTCCTATCACCACCACTGTACAGACATCTGAACCATTTCACACCAAACATAGACATTTTATTTACTATCAAAGCCACCAGTGAGTTTATATGGAATGTTGATGATGGAAAAATAGTGGAAATAATACATTTTCTTTGGGAACTATTTTCTCTCATAACACCCTGCATATAATGTATCCCTCCACCATGAATGGAGTTTAAGTTCTCAGTACTATCATAAAACAGTGTCTCAGTCATCAGGCAGTGAATTCATAACCACTTCATGTAGGAACTTTCTGTGAGGGAGCTTTTAGAGGTGGACGTCTGGTTCCTATCACCACCACTGTGAACAGTTCTGACTCGGTAAGTTTCTCTAGAACCACTCTGTTTACATCTTGACCGTTTAAGTATGCAGGAATTTTGAAAAATTAGTGGAGTTCCCCTTTAAATGCAGAGTAAACACACCTGAACTGTTTCACAGAGCACAGAGGTTAATCTTAAACCACACTGGTGAGCAGAGGGGGGGGAGGGGCAAAGGGAGTGGCACACACTCGACATGTTCCTGCCTGGAGACACACACACACACACACATACACACACACACACACACACACACACACACACACACACACACACACCTGAACCCCTCTGAGTCAGGCAGTAGAGCAGCTGAGTCACCAGCCAATCAGAGCCGTAAAGCACAGCTCACCTCCACAGAACCAATAAAACGATAAAAGGAGTTCAGCCAACACGGCTAACGTCGCTAACAGTGAATGAAAGTGAATGGGCAGCGGATTAGCATCAAGCCAGTGGCAGCAGGCTAACCGCTTCCTACTGCCTTCCATTCACTGTTAGCCACGTTAGCGTGCTCATGTGAATCTGTCAGTCTGATCGTTTATCACAGAACACCAACAAAACAGCTCACACTGCACTCAGCTCTCCCTTCATCTCCTTCATCTCTCTCCCTCTCTCTCTCTTTATCTCTCTCTCTCTATCCAGCTGTCCATCATAAACTTCCTGATTTGACTCACACCCTAGAATCTCTCTCTCTCCCTCTCTCTCTCTCTCTCTCTCTCTCTCTCTCTCTCTCTCTCTCTCTCTCTCCAGTGACTCCTCACTTCATCAGCTCTGTGACTAACCAAGCAAACACTCTCTTTTGTTCCATATTCTCTCTCTCTCCTTTTCCACTTTTATCTTTCCTTTCTCTCTTGCTTTAGCTCTTTCTTCTCTCTCTCTCTCTACTCTGTTTCTTTCTTTCTTCCCTTCTCTCTCCCTTTTCTGTCCTTTTCTCTTGCTCCCCACTCTCCATTTCTACTGTACTCTCTGTTCTTTCTCAGTCACTCTTTCTCTTTCCTCTCTGCTTTTACACATTTTATCTCTTTTCTTTCTCTCCCAGTCTTTCTTTATTTCGTCTCTTCCTTTTCCCTTCTTTTCTCCTGCTTTCTATCTCTTTTTTGCTCTTTCTTTCTTTCTCATCTCAGGGTCTTCCTTTTTCCTCTTTGTCCTGCTTTCTTTTCATGTCTCTCTCTTTTTTTCATTTATTTATTTATTTATTGCACCCTGTTTCTGTAAAGTGACCTTGGGTATAACAGAGTGCAAATTTAAATGATATCTAATAATAATAACAACAATAATAATATAATAACAATTATTATTATTATTATTATTATTCTCTCTAATGCTTTTCTGTTTCTCCCTCTCTGTCTGTCGTAGCCAAACATTCCCTGAAATCTCCCCCCTGCCCCGCCCTGCCTCGCCTCAGTCCAGCTCATACGATTCAGATCTCTAACACCGAGAGCTCAGAGAGAGGGAATCTGGCAACCGCACCGTTTTAGAGTGGATATCTGGCAACGTGTGGGGTTAAAAAGCCCCCTAAAGCCTGAGAGCCAGGCTCAGCAGTAGGGCGAGGATTTCACATCGAGCCCATCTGAATGATTCGCAACCGACGAATTCTGCAGAAACTTTGAGAATTTTGGTGGAATTTCACTCGAACAACTCCTAACACACAGATTATGCAGCTCACGCTGAGTTTAGATTAAAAATCCATAACGCTGCAAAAATCACACAGTCTGTCAGCTATTCATTCAGCTGCACACACACACACACACACACACACACACACACACACACACACACACGGGGGAGGAGAGAGAGAGGGAGAGAGAGAGAGAGAGAGAGGACAATACCTGTCCTCCGCTGTAAATAGATTTTCTACCCAGAGTGCAAAACACACAAAACACACACACACGACTGCTGCGTTAAGCAACTACACACACACACACACACACACACACACACACACACACACACACACACACCTCTCTCTCTCCATCTATCTCTGTCTCTCACTTTACCTCTATTCCTTTTCTCCTCTCACTTTCCTTTTTTCTTTCACTCTTTCGTTTTCTCTCTCCATCCCTTTCTAAACCGCCTCCCGTCTCGTCCCTCTCACCTCCGCCTCTCTCTCATCTTTCTCTTTCTGTCTCTTTCTCTTTTTAATCTTTTTCTCTCTTCTCTTTCCTCTACTGTTTTCTCTCTCCCTTTTCAATCCTTCTCTCTCCTCCTCTGCTTTTGTCCTCTCTCCATCTCCAGCATTCCCATCTATTTCATTTTTCTTATTTCTCTCTCTCCTCTTTCTGTCTTGCTTTCTCTCCCTTTACCTCTATTTCTTTTCTCTCACTTTTTCTTTTTTCTTTCACTCTTTTGTTTTCTATCTCTATCCCTTTTTAATCTGTCTCCCTTTTCTCTCCTCCATCTTTTTCACTCATTTCATTTCTTGTTCTTTCATTCAGTCTCTCTCTCTTATTCTTCTTCTCTCCTCCTCTGCCTTTTCTCTCTCTCTCCATCTGTCTCTTCCTCTTTAATACCTTTTTCTTTGTCTCTTTATTGTCTTTCTTTTTAGCGCTTTCTATCTCTCTGGCTCTTCCTTTTTAATCGCTTTCTTTGTCTCTTTGTTCTCTTTTTAAAATTATTTTCTATCTTTCTTCTCTCCCCCTTTTAATCACTTTCTATCTCTTTCTCTCCCTTTTAAATAATGTTTTCTCTCTCTCTCTGTGTGTCTGTCTCTCTCTCTCCCTTTTAGTCATTCTCTCCATTTTCTCTTTTCTATATCTATTCTGCTCTCTCTCTCTCCTTTATTGTTTCTATCTCTCTGTCTTGCCTCTCTTTCTTCTCTTCTCTCTGTTTTTTACTCATTCTGTTGTTTCACCTTTTGTTCCGTCTCCCTTTATTTACCTCTCTCCCTCCTTCTCTCTCTCTCTCCTCTGTCTTTGTCCTCTCTCCATCTCCAGTATCCCCATCTATTTCTTTTTTCCTCTAATTTCTCTCTCTCCTCTCTCCCTCCCTCTCTCCCTCTCTCTCTCCTCTCTCCCTCCCTCTCTCTCTGTCTGTCTGTGGCGGTGTTGCTCTGTGAGGGTGTAATCTCTCTCAATACATACAATAAAACTGGACCAACAAAGGAAAGAAGTCCCTCTGCTCCACTCAGACGTGTTAATCACACAGAGACCCTCTCAGTCTGGATGTGTTCAATAAAGCTGATCAGTTAATCAATTACTGAATTTATATAACACCAGCGCCTGCTTATCAATCTCAGACTGATGATCTTCCCCTTCAAACAGATGGTTCTTCAAGGGTTCTTTAGTAAAGGGTATGGTTCTATATAGCACCATGAACCCCCAAAGAACAATCTGCATGGCTAAATGGTTCTTCAGATTGATGGAGAATGTGTTGTATATGGTTCTATATAGCACTAAAGGGTTCTTCAACTGTTACACGCTTGATATCGTAAGAATAACAGAACCCTTTCTGGTGCTTTTCAATAAGGTGGTTGCTAGGGTGTTGATAAAGAGTTCCTATGGTGTTCCAGGTGGTTTGCCAGGGTTTTGCTAGGGTATTTCTAAGTGGTTGCTAGGGTGTTGCTAAACAGCTACCATGGTATTATGGGTGGTTGCAAAGGTGTTGATAACTAGTTGCTATGGTATCCCAGGTGGTTGCTAGGGTGTTGCAAAGCAGCTACTATGGTATTATGGGCAGTTGCAAAGGTGTTGATAACTAGTTGCTATGGTATCCCAGATGGTTGCTAGGGTGTTGCAAAGCAGCTACTATGATATTATGGGCAGTTGCAAAGGTGTTGATAACTAGTTGCTATGGTATCCCAGGTGGTTGCTAGGGTGTGGCAAAACAGCTACTATAATATTTCAGGTTGCAAAGGTGTTGATAAAGAGTTACTATGTTGTCCCAGGTGGTTGCTATGTGATTGCTTGTGTATTGCTAGGGTGTTGCTAGGTGATTGCTAGAGTGTTGCTAGGTGATAGCTAGGGTGTTGCTAGGATGCTTCTAGGTGGTTGCAAGGGTGCTGCTAGGGTGCCTCTAGGTGATTGCTGGAGTGTTGCTAGGATGTTGCCAAGATGCTGCTAGGGTGTTGCCAGGGTGTTGCTAGGATATTGCTAGGTGGTTGCCAGAGTGTTGCTAGGTGATTGCTAGGGTGTTGCTGAATATTTACTATGGTATTTTAGGTGGTTGCAAAGGTGTTGATAACTAGTTGCTATGGTGTCCCAGGTTGCTAGGATGTTGCAGGATGGTTTCAATGTTTTCCCACATGACATAAGTTGCAAAGACTTTTGCACCACATTCATTCTTATGGGGAAAAAAATTTGTCATTTAACGATGACTGTACAAAAAACCATACATAACAAGCTGTATTCACGCACATCACTGCCAATCAGAATGAACAGTTGAAACAGTGTCAATATCTCCAAAACTGCGGGAAGAGTTAGCGAACAAATCCAGCAGAGAAACAAGAAGTAGAAGAGGATACTGTCAGATAATGCAATGCACAATCAGTAATTAATTGATTATACAAATAATGGGTCTGTGCAGCCGTAGATAAGACACTGTAGAAGAGAAGAGAGGCTCAGTGTTAGTCTGAATCCGAGCGAAGCTGCGGCTCCAAACGCAATCAATAAAGCTAAAGGTTATTGTGGGGAAAAATAATGATGTAAAAATGTGCGAATGCAGCGAGTCCCGACAAAATCAGGCCAGAAATAACAGCCAGCGCTGAAATACACAACTCTACACAAACGCACACTTCAGATTCCATCACTTCAGGCCTGCTGCACACACACACACACACACACACACACACACACACACACACACACACACACACACTCAGCAGCCAGGGAAGCAAGTTATTCATTTTTCAGCGCCGGGAAAAAAAAAATCTATTTTTTTCCAATTTTTACTTTTCTTCATCATCTGAACACTCCAGCTGTCCTTTACACGGGTCAGAATGTCATGATGAATGGACCAATAGAAATGCTCCTAAAACTTCTTCAGGAGCCTCACTTTCAGCTCCTCAAAGAATCTGCAGACACACCTCCAAAGTTCAGTCTTAGAAGCTGGTTGATCATTTTCTGAAGTAATCAAACGCATTCAGTGGTGTTGAGGTCTGGACTCTGGGGTGGTCAGTCCATCGTTCAGCTTCTTTGTTCGATGTGTCCGTCTCCTTTTCTCAGTGAGGTTCTTCTTGATCAGCTACACATCCTTTCGGACCCACAGCGCTGAGTCGTCTTCTCACAGTGGAAGGATGGACAGAAACACCTGTGGATGTTTTCAGATCTGAAGCAGCTTGATTTTCTCCTCTCTCTCAGAGATGAAAGCTTTAAGTGCTGTTTATTCTGTTTTGGTGTCTACCAGGTCTTCCAGGTGGTTGTTAGAAATCATTTTTTCTCTGTAACTCCAGGTTTTCACTTCTTTTTCTTCTGCTTTCTCCTTTGTTGAGTAAGTGGATCATCTCATATCTAATGTGCATCATCTACACCGGAACAATGAAGAGCTTGTCTTTAACGGCTGTTTGGCTGTAATCAGTGAAGCTGGTCTCTGAGTTCTGCTCAGCGCTGTGTGACGGTCGAGATTCTGTGTGAGAGCTGAGACACACAGATTACGTTCACACCAGCAACGACAGACGAGAAGAGACAGCAGCGGAAATAACGAGCAGAAACAAAATCACTACATTCAAATCATCCACACACACTCACACACACAGGGCTTGTTACGGTCAGAGTGGAGACCTCACTCTCTCAGCTGCACAGCTCGCTCGGCCCGCGCACACACACTCACTTCATTTAACACTCTGAACAGAGAGAGAGAGAGAGAGAGAGAAAGAGAGAGAGAGAGAAAAGAGAGAGAGAGAGAAAAGAGGGAGGGAGAGAGAAAGAGAGAGTAAGGGAGAGAGAGAGAGAGAAAAGAGGGAGAAGGAGAGAAAGAGAGAGAAATGTGGGAGACAGAGGGTTAGAGAGAACTGGGAGGGAGAGAGAGAGAGAGAGAGAGAGAGAGAGAGAGGAAGGGAAAATGAACCAAAAGAAAGAAGAGAAAAGAGAGAGAGAAAAGAGGGGGTAAGAGAAAAGAGAGAGAGTGAGAGAGGGAAAATGGAGAGAGAGAGAGAGAGAAAAGAGGAGGTGAGAAAGAAAGGAGAGAGAGCGAGAGAAAGGGGAAAATGAACCAAAAGAGAAAAAAAAAAGAGAAAAGAGAGAGAAAGCGAGAGAGGGAAAATGGAGAAAGAGTGAGGAGAGAGAGAGAGAGAGAAAAGAGGGGGTGAGAGAAAGAAAAGGGAGTGAGAGAGGGAAAATAAAGAGAAAGAGAAAAGAGAGAGAGAGAGAAAAGAGGGGTGAGAGGAGAGAGTGAGAGAGGGAAAATGAACAAAGAGAGAACTGGAGAGTGAAGAGAGCAGGGTTAGAGAGAGAGAGAGAGAGTGAGTGGGAAAGCGAGCGAGATTGTAATTATGAAGGACTGTGCGTCTCTCTCACTTTGCGTCCTTCAGAAAACAATTTCAAAGTCAATACAAGAAACTTTGTCGTTCTAAAATGAGGCGTCAGATCAGCAAAAAGACCCTTTGCACTCCATAGATTCATAATTCAACATAACTCAAAGCCCAGAAACAACACAAACACTGCTGTCTGTTATACAAACAACGAGTGCAGCTTTACATGGTTTTAATTATCATTAAGGAAAATCATACTTTTAATGTAAATTAAAGTAATGAGATTTTATTCCCAGGAATTCTGGATCACTGTTGGAATTTCAATTAGTGTAAATAAAAAAAGCAGTGGAAAACAGAGTTATGGTCTTTGATTGGACGGAAACAAACCGTAACAGTGATGATGCTAAAATGGTAATAAACAATGTGAAAATTGTCTCTTTCTCCTTTCAACACTCTGCGTTCCTGACAGCTCAGACAGACACGCAGAAAACAGGAAGTACAAAATCCTCATCCTTTACGAGCTGCTCTAGAGTCCTCCCTCACTCTGAGACCCTCAACATAACGAGTTAACGTGAACAAGAATCAGAACCGAAATTCCCAAACAATGACACATCAGAGTCCATCACTGCAGCCAAACACCTCAGAGTACGTTTCCACTTAAGCTCGCATAATCAGCGATGTGTCACACTGTCCAGTCATAAGAGAACCTCAAACCCGGTTCAGTTTTTCAAACCAGGAGCTGCTTTTTACATCACATGAGCATTTAATAAAGAACCCACCAGGAGAAACGTCTCAAAGCACATCTTTCACAGTGGGAACCGCATCAACACACATCAAGAGAATGTTTCCTTCTATACACACACACACACAAACAGACACACACACACAGACACACACACACACACACACAAACAGACACACACACACAGACACACACACACACACACACACACACACAGACACACACACACACAGACACACACACACACACACACACACACAGACACACACACACACACAAACAGACACACACACACAGACACACACACAGACACACACACACACACAGACACACACACACACAGACACACACACAAACAAACACACACACAGACACACACACACACACACACACACACAGACACACACACAGACACACACACAAACACACACACAAACACACACACACACACACACACACACAAACAAACACACACACAGACACACACACAGACACACACACACACACACACACACACAGACACACACACAGACACACACACAAACACACACAGGTGTAGCCCTCAGCAAACGTAGCAAAAACACAGCGATACATCCAATATATACGAAACCCAAACCAGTTCCACACTGCAGAGAACGTTAAACGTCTTTACCGACATTTTCTTCAAAATCACAAGATTTTTTTCACCATAACTTCTACAAACAGCTAACGGCGGCTAACTCTGCATACTGAAAACAGCTAACGCCAGCTAACTCAGCAAAATAAACAGCTAACGCCAGCTAACTCCACAAAATAAACAACTAACGCCAGCTAACTCAGCAAAATAAACAGCTAACGCCAGCTAACTCCGCAAAATAAACAACTAACGCCAGCTAACTCCACAAAATAAACAACTAACGCCAGCTAACTCCACAAAATAAACAACTAACGCCAGCTAACTCCACAAAATAAACAACTAACGCCAGCTAACTCAGCAAAATAAACAACTAACGCCAGCTAACTCCACAAAATAAACAACTAACGCCAGCTAACTCCGCAAAATAAACAACTAACGCCAGCTAACTCCGCAAAATAAACAACTAACGCCAGCTAACTCCACAAAATAAACAACTAACGCCAGCTAACTCCGCAAAATAAACAACTAACGCCAGCTAACTCCGCAAAATAAACAACTAACGCCAGCTAACTCCACAAAATAAACAACTAACGCCAGCTAACTCCGCAAAATAAACAGCTAACGGCAGCTAACTCCACAAAATAAACAACTAACGCCAGCTAACTCCACAAAATAAACAACTAACGCCAGCTAACTCCGCAAAATAAACAACTAACGCCAGCTAACTCCACAAAATAAACAACTAACGCCAGCTAACTCCGCAAAATAAACAACTAACGCCAGCTAACTCCGCAAAATAAACAACTAACGCCAGCTAACTCCACAAAATAAACAACTAACGCCAGCTAACTCCGCAAAATAAACAACTAACGCCAGCTAACTCCGCAAAATAAACAACTAACGCCAGCTAACTCCACAAAATAAACAACTAACGCCAGCTAACTCCGCAAAATAAACAACTAACGCCAGCTAACTCCACAAAATAAACAACTAACGCCAGCTAACTCCGCAAAATAAACAACTAACGCCAGCTAACTCCGCAAAATAAACAACTAACGCCAGCTAACTCCGCAAAATAAACAACTAACGGCAGCTAACTCCGCAAAATAAACAACTAACGCCAGCTAACTCCGCAAAATAAACAACTAACGGCAGCTAACTCAGCAAAATAAACAACTAACGCCAGCTAACTCAGCAAAATAAACAACTAACGCCAGCTAACTCAGCAAAATATACAACTAATGCTAGCTAACTCAGCAAAATAAACAACTAGCGCCAGCTAACTCCACAAAATAAACAACTAGCGCCAGCTAACTCCACAAAATAAACAACTAACGCTAGCTAAATAATCAAACTTAAAACAGCTAACACCAGCTAACCTGAAAACAGCTAATGCTAACTAACTCTGCTACCTCAAAGCAATCACCAGCTAACTCTGCTAACTGAACGAGGCTAATGCTAGCTAACTCTGCTAACTGATCGAGGCTAATGCTAGCTAACTCTGCTAACTGAACGAGGCTAATGCTAGCTAACTCTGCTAACTGATCGAGGCTAATGCTAGCTAACTGTGCTAACAGTCCCACTGGTTTGTACTGTTGTGAGTAAACAGCTAGACTTGTTATCGAAACACCTCAAACGTATAGAGAAACGTTTGTGATGGTTACGGTTTCATAATCACTCCGTGGAAAATATCCAAACCTGCATCATCGATATTAAAAATGAACTGCCAGCTGTTCAGAGTTCAAGCCGTCGCTGCTAATCACAGACACACGACAACAATCCTCCAGCCGAAACTGTTTCAGAGATACTGGAAAAAGGTGATTATGATAATTATCGTTATCGTTTTATCGGCCAGGCCTAATCCAGCACTGCAGCAGATGCTCCGGACAGATGACGATGATGATGATGATGAGATGATGATGATGGTGACATTAATACCAGGACAGATTGACTCACCTTTCTCAGCGTGTCCCATTTGAACTGCGGCCAGATAACGAGAGCGAGCGAGTGAGCGAGAGACACAGAGACACAGAGAGAGAGAGAGAGAGAGAGAGAGAGAGAGAGAGTGGGATTAGCGCGCTAATTTCCCTCATCCACAGCTCGTGCTCTTTCCCAGTGATCCTCCTCATCATTACCATAATACACGATCATAATTACGCGCCCGCTAATCAATCCCCGAACGCATAATTCACCATTTGTCATCCGCCGTGCCTTCTTTCGTTTTTTTGATTCCTCTAATGAAATTAATCCCAGAGTCAGACTCTTCTGATTAATTAATCAGCCGTTACACGGACAGCTGCAGTCGGGGCTCAGCTTCAGCGGGAGGACAGATGTGGAAAACATCCCAGTGAAAGGAGAGAATAAAGGCCTCGCTTTAATCTGATTGATCTGATTTACGCCGCGGGTCACTAACCAGGAAAAGAGAGTAGGAAAAACCCAGAAAGAGCAGGAGTTAGAGGAGGAATACTGGAACGATAACCGGGAATAAAAATAGTTTGGAGAAAATTTTTGAATGAATTTACAGCTTCAGCCACACGGACACACTTAACAACCGCCTGGCCTGTTTACCTCCTCAGCCAGGCAGCGATTCATAACCGGAACTGTATTTATTTACTACAGATACACATTAACGTAGTTATTAGCACATTTGTTCTGCATCACTTTAAATCATTTAAATCAAATTCAGTTTTGCACCTTAATATGTGTGTGTGTGTGTGTGTGTGTGTGTGTGTGTGTGTGTGTGTGTATATATATATGAATGTGTGACGCTGCAGTTGGGACAAAACCTCGAATCTCCATTTTTGTCATTTGTCCGTTTTTTTTATATAATTTGAAAAAGCCTGTTGTTCTTTACATTGTATGTACATTTCATGATAAATGGACCAAAAGAAATGACAAAAAATGACTTGGAAAAAAATCTGGTTCCACTGACTTACATTAAAAGTAAAGCATGTTCTTTCTTTCTCCTGTAAAGTTATCACATACATACATACATATATATATATATATATATATATATGTGTGTATGAAAGAAGTTTTCATAATATATGTTGTTTATGTTTACACACATGAGAACTGATGAAATATTACTATATACAAAATACTATATGCTTATAATACATACAAAGCTTTCTATTGATCATGTTAATTATATTATACAAGTGTGTTAAACATGAGCCACTATTCTTTATTCTATTCTTCTATTCTAACCTCATAATATCCTATAGTAGCACACACACACACACACACACACACACACACACACACACACACACACACACATATATATATATATATATATATATATTCATTCACTACTGCTGCAACAAAACCTCCAAAATGGTAACTTTACAGGAGAAGGGAAAAACACACTTTACTTTTAATGTAAGTCAATGGAACCAGAATATTTTCCAAGTCATTTTGGGCCGTTTCTTTTGGTTCATTCACCATGACATTTACACACCATGTAAAGGGCAATAGGTATTTTCAAATTATGCCAAAATCTGAAAAACAACAAAATTGCAAATATGAGGGTTTGTTCTTGACAACAGTGATACACATAAATACTACGTATTGCCCAGCCTTTATGGGCAGTATAGGGCAATATGACAATATTTATCTCTATTGTGATCAATTACGTCACAACACAGTACAGTATGCTTTTCTGATTATATCATGAATGTAATCAGTGCTTGCAGAAACTGACCAACTGCATGTTTCATTATGAAGAGAGTGAAATTAGTCCAGTTCAGCTGGATTTAATGACAAATACTGCATAAAAATCACTGTGTTCACAGTTTTTGACAGTATTTTTTAAATGTAGCTCTACTGGCTCTTTTTTCTCCGTTCTGATCTGATCAGAAAACATCGTTTCTTGAAGTATTGCAATATTTTTGCCACATCACCCAGCTCTAATATACATATCACTGCTGTCGGAGGAAAACCTCGTATCTCCAAAATGGTAACTTTACAGGAGAAGGAAAAAACACACTTTACTTTTAATGTAAGTCAATGGAACCAGAATTTTTTCCAAGTCATTTTGGGTCATTTCTTTTGGTCCATTCACCATGAAATGTACACACAATTTAAAGAACAACAGGCATTTTCAAATTATGTCAAAAACTGAAAAACAGTAAAAAATGCAGATATGAGGTTTTGTTCTGAGAGCAGCGATATGCCCCCTTAAAAACATGGTTCTTCAGACTGATGGGGAATGTGCTGTAGACGGGTTTGTACAGAACCTTTTTGAAAAGGGTTCTCTATAGCACCAAAAAGGGTTCTGCTACTGTTATGATAAGAGCTTGCAACAATAGAATAACCCTTTCTGGTGCTATATAGAACCTTTTTGAGAATGATTCTACACAGAACCGTCTATAGCACGTTCTCCATCAGTCTGAAGAACCGTTTAATGATGCAAAAGGTTCTTTGAGTGTTCATGGTTCTATACAGAAGCATTTTCTTTACTAAAGAACTCTTGAAGAACTGCCTTTTTAAGAGTGTATATATGGTGTTTCTTATATGCAATACATGCTTGTGCATCTTATGATTATGTATCAGCAAACAAACTGTGATTTATATGCAGTGACAACAACAAATAATAATAATAATAATAACAGTAATAATAATAATAATAATAACAGTAATAATAATAATAATAATAATAATAATAGAATGCCTATCATCAGTCTCATTATCAGCTGCACACATTCAAAACATTGTGATCTTCATGCATCATCGTTATCGATTTGTTGTATTGATCTCCTTGTGCATCAATTTTCTCCTGAAAAAGTTTGAACCGCTGTTTTTTTTTTCTGTTCTCTGACTGAAGCATCATTTATTTCCCTCCCAACCGAACTGTGAGCACGAGCCCCCTCGCGCTAACAGCACCCGCTCGCTGCTGCTCCAGCGCGAGCTCACATTCCAGCTACAGACAGCCCGCGCGCTCGCGGCGTCCACAGCAGCCCCGATAACTCTGATATTACCGATGGATCAGAGCTCGGACTGCTATACGCAGGTCTGACACAGAGAGACGGAGCCGCAGCGGAGCGCGAGCGGAAACTTTCCTTACCCGTGCACACCGAGACGCACGCGCGCGGGTGTAAAGCAAACATACACAATCGTTCTCTCACTCGCGCGCCACATACATGCATGCATACGCTTACATACACACAAACTCAGTATAATCACACACACACACACACACTACAGTACAATGCAAACTCGCGCGCGCTCTCATACACTCCAAGAGCCGAAGTGTAACTCTAACTTTCCTCTCTCACTCTTTTCTTGCTCTTTCTCTCGCCCTCGTCTTTCTCTCCTTTCTCTCTCTTTCCTTTTCTATCGCTCGTTCTCCTCTCTCTCTCCTTGCTCTTCTCTCACTTCTTCCTCTCTCTCTCTCTCTCCTTACTCTCACTCTTTCCTCTCTCTCCCTCTCCCTGCACTCACCCTTCTCTCTTTCTTTTCTTGCTCTCTCACTCTTTCCTTCTCTCTCTCTCTCTCTCTCTCCCTCTCTCTCTCTCCCCTTGCTCTCTCACCCTTCTCTCTCTTTTTCTTTTCTTGCTCTCTCACTCTCTCTCTCCTTGCTCTCTCTCTTTCTTTTCTTGCTCTCTCACTCTTTCCTCTCTCTCTCTCCACTCCGGTGAGTATCGGGAGCGCGCTTACCTGCTGTGTTCTGGCCTCCGGCGACTCGCACAAGCACGAGCACCAAACCCCAGCGGAGCGCGTGCATGGCTCCGAGTTCTCCGAAAAAGAGTTTCAGCTCCGTTTCTGTCTGTCCGTCCGTCCGTCTGTCTGTCTGTAGTTGTTGGTTATTCCGGCAGTGCCTCGCGCCCCATTCTTATCCGTCTTCGTCTCTCGCGCTCTCCTCGCTTTCCGCGTGTGAGTGTGAGAGAATGTGTGTGTTTGTGTGTGTGCGCGCACCTCTCTCGCGCAACTCTGGCACTACTTTGTTTCGCTCCTCGCGCGAGGAGGGGCGGGAGGGGGGAAGAGCGAGAGAGAGAGAGAGAGAGAGAGACTGGGCGCGTGACGTCACGCCAGATGGAAGAGGAGGAGCGCGAGGCTCCGCAGGTGCGCCACCTGCCGACCAACACGGAAACACGTGACCGCTTTGAACTTTTGGGGACCCTAGGAAAAAAAAAAAACTTGTACGTTCTTAAAAATAAAGGTTCCTTAAAGGTTCTTGAGCTTCATGTATGGTTCTGCATCTTTAGATGTTCTTTAGTAAAGACAGTGATTATATCTAGAACAAATGGTTCTTTGCAGCTCTGCATGGATGATTCTTCTCTACACACTTCAAAAAAGATGGTTCTTCAAGGGTTCTTTAGTAAAGGCAGTGGTTCTATTGAGAACCATGAGTTCTATATCGAACCATTTGCATGCTTAGATTGTTCTTTGCATAGTAAAATCGTTCTTAAGATTGATGGACAAAGGTTCTATTATTGTTACAAACTTGATATTGTAACAATAGCAGAACCCTTTTGGTGCTATATAGAACCATTTTCAAAGAGGTTCTATATAAAATCATATACAGCACATTCTCCATCCATCTGAAAAACCAGTTCATCATGCAGAGAACCCTTAAGCATGCAAATGTTTCTACGTAGAACTCATGGTTCTACACAGAACCATTCCCTTTATTAACAAACCCTTGAAGAACCATCTGTTTTAAGTGTGTATGATGGAAAATGTTGTATATGGTTCTAGATAGAACTTTTTTAATGGTTCTAATTAACACCAAAAAGGGGTTTCCCATTGTTACAAGTGATGTAACCTTTTCCTGGTACTATCTAGAACCCTTTTGCTAAGGCTTAACAACCTTACATTCTTCAAAAATCACTCTTCAAAGGTTCTTTCCATATAGAACCATGGACACTCAAAGAACCATTTCCATGCTTGGTGAAATGGTTCTTTAGCTAGACAGAGAATGTGTTCGTGTATGGTTCTATACAGAGCCGTTTTAAAAATGGTTCTATAGAGCATGTTTCTTTGCATGGTCAAATCTCTTTGATGGAAAACCAGTTGTATGTGGTCCTTTTGAAAATGGTTCTATGTACCAGTCCACTATTGTTACAAGTCATAGAACCCTTTTTGCTGAATGTACATAATGATAAGGTTCCTTAAATGTCTTATTTACAAAGTAATAAACAATTAAAGGGCCGATATCATGGAAAAACAGGTTCTCCTCACTTCTTTTTTTGTGATGTCAGTATGTGAACACTGTTAAATTAAATATTTACAGTAGATTTACTGCAAAACCTGCCTTGGCAAGCGGAATTATGTTAAATCTACATTTTAAGAGCTTTTCAGATGAATACAAACTGAGCGCTAATTGATCAATTAGCTCAGTTAAGTCTAAATGTCTCATAATTAATATGAACGTGCAAAAATTGGCGTCTTGGCAAGTGAAATTACCTTAAATGTAGTCAATATATCTAATACTTCTAATTTTGAGGCTGTTGGCTATTGTAAGCTTATTATAAGATGATTTAACTGATTTCAACATAAGAAATATTACGTATCTATACACTATATGGACAAAAGTATTGGGACACCTACAGGAGCTTTTATGACTCCCATTCTAAATCCTTAGGTATTAATATGGAGTTGGTCCGGTTTGCAGCTCTAACAGCTTCCACTCTTCTGGGAAGCTTCTACAAGATGTTGGAGAGTCTGTGGGAATTTCTGTCCATTCATCCAGAAGAGCATTTGTGAGGTCAGACACTGATGTTGGACGAGAGGGTCTGGCTCACAATCTCCATTCCAGTTCATCCCAAAGGTGTGTGATGGGGTTGAGGTCAGGGCTCTGTGAGGGTCAGTCAAGTTCTTCCACACCAAACTCACCCAGTCAGGCCTTTATGGAGCTGCTTTGGTCACTGGGGCTCAGTCATGCTGGAACAGAAAAGGTTCTTCCCCAAACTGTTCCCACAAAGTTGGAAGTGTAGAATTGTCCAAAATGTCTTGGTGCTGAGTCATTAAGATTTCCCTTCACTGGAACTAAGGGTTCTAGACCAACCCCTGAAAAACAGCCCCATATCATCATCCCTCCTCCACCAAACTTTACAGCTGGCACAGTGCAGTCAGGCAGGTAACGTTCTCCTGGCACTCGCCAAACCCAGACTCGTCCATCAGACTGACCGATAGAGAAGCTGATTCGTCACTCCACAGAATACGTTTCCACTGATCCAGAGTCCAGTGGCAGCGCTTTACTCCACTCCATCCAACGCTTGGCTTTGCACATAGTGATCTTAGGCTTGTGTGCAGCTGCTCAGCCATGGAGACCCATTTCGTGAAGCTCCTAATGTGCAGTTCCTTTGCTGATGTTGCACTTCAGCACTCTGCAGCCCCCCTCTGTGAGTTTGGTGGTCTACCGCTTTGTAGCTGAGCTGTTGTTGCTCCTAGATGCTTCTATTTCACAGTAATAGCTCTTACAGTTGTCCGGGGCAGATCTAGCAGGACAGAAACTTCACAAACTGACTCGAGACAGAGGCGGCATCCTATGACAGTGCCATGTTTAAAGTATCTGAGCTCTTCAGTTCGACCCTCTACTGCCAGTGTTTGTCTATAGAGACTGCCAGGCTGTGTGCTTAATTCTATCCACCTGTTAGCAATGACAATGATAATAATTAGGAGGGGTGTCCCAATACTTTTTTCTGTATAGTGTGTGTGTATGTGTGTATATATCTGTATATATACTAGTATATTTTTGCTGTTGGAACAAAACCTCATATGTCCATTTTTTAAATTTTTTTACATAATTTCAAAAGGCCAGTTGCCCCTTATGAAGTGTCAAATTTTCACGATGAATGGACCAACAGAAAAAATCCAAAATTACTAGGAATTAGTACTCCATTTACTTCCTTTAAAAGTTAAGAACGTTTTTCCTTCTCCTGTAAAGTAACCTTTTTGGAGATACAAGGTTTTGTTCTGACAGCAACAATATATACACATATATACATGATTAAAGGTAATTTGGCCTAAAGCAATATATATTATATTTTTATTGTTTTTCAGTTTTTGACATAATTTGAAAATGCCTGTTGGTCTTTACATTGTGTGTAAATTTCATGAAGAATGGACTAAAAGAAACGACCCAAAATGACTTGGAAAAAAGTCTGGTTCCATTGACTTACATTAAAAGTAAAGTATGTTTTTTCCTTCTCCTGTAAAGTTACCATTTTGGAGACACAAGGTTTTGTTCTGACAGCAACCGTATATATATATATATATATGTGTGTGTGATTTAAGGTCATTTGGCCCGAAGCAAGTCTAAAACATCAAGAATATAGTTTAAATAATCTTATAATGTTCCCTCAACTGTCTGCAATGTGGAAATATTAGATATTTAGATTGGACTGATGATGCGTTCACTTGCTGAGGCATCACTCCTGCTGTGTGTGGAGCAGAGTGAGTCCTGACGGAGTGGTTCAGGGGTGGAGTCTCAGACCTGAGTACAGGTGAGCAGAGTGAGGGTTCTGATCCGCGCTGCAGCTCGTACGTCTCAGAGACATGAAAGATAATCCGACGCAGAGGAGAGACGTCAGAGCAGGTGGAGCTGCAGGTCCGACCTCCGAGGAAACGAGGCAGGTCAGAGTGTCCGGAGAAACGGCCAGCGCTGCCTCTGAGTTTAGGACACGGGGCAGTTAGTGGAGTCAGAAACGTTTGGCCTGAACTCAGAGAGACGGAGATGGGTGAGAGAGAGAGCGAGAGAGTGAGAGAGAGGGAGAGAGAGAGAGAGAGAGAGGGAGAGAGAGAGAGAGAGGGAGAGAGAAAGAGAGACAACAAAGTGAATGAATTGTAGCCTCTCAGGGCTGCAGCCTGGAGAGGAATGAAAGAGAAAGAAACATGGAGGCTTCCTTCATCTTCATCCTTCAGGAGGGTTCTCTGATAAACACACACACAGAACCGGGAGAGTCAGGAGGAGAGAACATTCCCACCCTCTCTCTCTCTCTCTCTCTCTCTCTCTCTCTCTCTCCCTCTCTCCCTCTCTCTCTCTGTCTCTCTCACTTTATTCTGTCTTTATCTCTCTCTCTTCTCCCATTCTCTTTCTCTATCTCTCATTTTCTTTTCTCATGCTTTATTTTTCTCTCTTCCTCCTTTCCCTGTCTCTTTCACTTGTTCCTCATTCTTTCTCCCTTTCTCTCTCACTTTTTTCTGTCTCTCACTTTCTTCTTCCCATCTCTATATATCTCTTCCCCTCTCTCACTCTCACTTTATCTCTCTCTCTCTCTCAGTCTCTCTCAGTCTCTCTCTTCTATCTCTATCTTTTTCCTCATTCTCTTTCTTTATCTTTCTCATTTTCTTCTCTCACTCTTTATTTCTCTCTCTCTCTCTCGTCCTCCTTTCCTTATCTCTGCTCTTTCCTTTCTTTCTCTGTGCATCTCTCTCTGTATGTATCTATCGCTTTCACTTATTCATCATTCTTTCCCTCTTTTTCTTCTCTCTCTCACTCTTGTCCACTCCCTCAGACTGCCCCCTCTCTCTCCTCTCTCTCTCTCTCTCTCTCTCTCTCTCTCTCTCTCTTTCACAGTTCTCTCTCTCTCTCTCTCTCTCTCTCTCTCTCTCTCTCTCTTAATCTCTCAGTCTCTCTCTTCTATCTCTATCTTATTCCTCATTCTCTTTCTTTATCTTTCTCATTTTCTTCTCTCACTCTTTATTTCTCTCTCTCTCTCTCTCGTCCTCCTTTCCTTATCTCTGCTCTTTCCTTTCTTTCTCTGTGCATCTCTCTATATGTATCTATCGCTTTCACTTATTCCTCATTCTTTCCCTCTTTTTCTTCTCTCTCTCCCTCTCTCTCACTCTTGTCCATCCCCCTCACACCGCCCCCCCCCTCCCTCTCTCTCTCTCTCTCTCTCTAAATTGAATATTAAACCTGCTCCCTCAGTTTTGGCTCCTGTCTTCTTCCTGACTGATGTATTAAAGTGAGAGAGCTGTGTGTGAGGAGTGATGATGAAGATGTGACCTTTTAAAGGAGGAAGCATTAAAATCACTAATAGTGGGGATTGGATTTTAAGGTTTATTTATTTATCTACACCCCCGTCTTTCTTTCTTTGCTCTGCTTTCTTTCCTTTTTTTGTTTCTTGGTTCTAGTTTAATAAAAGATCACCGTGGAAGTTTGGTCACTCTCTGCTTCATCTCACCTTTATTAGCGCATGCTGCGTTCATCCTATAAACACGGCCATTATCCACTGAGTTAATGTAACTAATAACTCCGATTAACAGAGTTTCAGTCCAAATCAGCCTTTATTAGCCAAGATATCCCACAATCCAGTTCACATGGTGAAAAAACAGCACATAAAATTACCTTAAATCTGGAAAATATATCTAATGTTTCTCAAATTGAGTCATTAGCTTATTATAAAAATAATTAACTTATTTATAGACACACTTTACTTCTTTTAAGTCATTTCACGGAACTGATGATTATTTTTCTTACAAGTAAATAGAAATAATGATATATTGACAAGATCTAAAATGATTTCATTTTCCATGATGCCATTTTATTTTGCAGGGCATCCACTTCATTGCAGTCAACTGACAAAATGGTAAGTGATGGCCGTGGCTGCCATATTGTAAACTAGTATTATTTTGAATATGTTTGCAATTGTTATAACTTAATACTCACCAGATCCAAACTAAGTAGCTAATGAGCATCTTCAGTCATATGTGCAGAGTATGGGGTTCACAATATGACTGGAACTGGCAACAACAGAAAACTGCAACAATGCACTAGCAAATGGCCATCTAATGCATAAAAACAAAGGCCTTTTATTTTGAAATGCTTTTACAAAAGAGGGGTATTGCATCATAAAGAAGACAGTAGAACAGTTTGCACTGCTTCCAAAGCCAATGAAATGGTTTAAACTGCTTCCAAAGCCAATGGAATGGTTTAAGCTGCTTCCAAAGCCAATGAAATGGTTTGTAATGCTTCCAAACCCAAAGAAAAAGTTTACACCACGTCTGAACCCAATAGAACAGTTTGCATTGCTTCCAAACCCAATAGAACAGTTTGCATTGCTTCCAAATCCAATGGAACAGTATAGAACAGTTTGGAATGCTGCAAAACTCCATGGAACAGTTCATACTGCTTCCAAACCCAATGGAAGAGTTTGCACTGCTTCCAAACCCAATGGAAGAGTTTGCACTGCTTCCAAACCCAATGAAACGCTTTACACCACTTCCAAACCCAATGGAACAGTTTGCTCTGCTTCAAAACCCAATGGAACAGTTTGCACTGCTTCTGAAGCCAATGGAACAATTTGCACGGCTTCCAAACCAAACCGAACAGTTTGCTCTGCTTCCAAACGCAATGGAACAGTTTGCAAGGCTTCCAAATCCAATTGAACAGTATGCACCAGTTCCAAACCCAGTTGAGCCATTCACACTGCTTCTTACCTCCATGAAATAGTTTACACTTCTTCCAAGCCCAATGGAACATTTTACAGCACTTCCAAATTGAATGGAACAGTTACCAATCCAAAGGTAAAGTTTACACCACTTACAAACCCAAGACAACATAAAATAAAATAATGTACATCAATAAATGTACAGCTTTGAAAAATCTTGATATAGTTCACCAGGTTTCTAGAGAAACAGGACTGTTTGGAAGAACATCAGCAGTTCTGAGAACAGTGTTTCTGAAGCTGGAGATGAAGCACACTTAGACTAATAGGTACAGTTAAAATGTGAACTAGTTGACATTGACATTTCAAGACGTTTTATTCAGGACATCTATTCATCCTAATGTACTCTAAAGTTCTGTATGTTGAATTCCTCTTTTGTTAAGCTCCTTAACTTTGTCGCTACCATAGTAACAACAAGCAATATGAACAAGAATGTCATTAATATCGTGCTCATTGCTGTTGAAGTGTCTGTAGCCAAAAGCGATGAAAAGTCCTTGATTCTGACGCTTTGAAGGTGCTCAACAAAACAATCAGTCAGGCTCATTTCAGCTCCTCCAGCTGATGACAGCACCGTGATACTATCACTGATCACGGATTCATCTGAAAAGAGTTCTATGGATACCAGATGTGCCAACGGTTCCTTTATAATTCCAGCTTTTCATGAATTCTAAGCAGGTGAGAAGACCTGGCAGCAGCAGTATTCAGTTTTAACCCTTAGGCACTCTCCCGTTTTGTTAAACATTAAAGATATATTAATGTTAATTATATACATGCAGTTTATAATTACATAATCGCAAGGGTAGTTATGTAACACATTACGTTCATCAGGTTTGAGTCTGAACGTCTGACTGTTTTCTGTTTATTTCAATGCCAAAAATGACAAAACCAACAAAAATGTGAAGGTTTTTCTTTCTTCTTGTTAAAAGGAAGCATATTAAGTGCATCAAAGGTTGTAGAGAATATTAAAAGTACATTTTTATTTCATGCAATTTTATAGAAACATACACTTTCAAAAAAGATGGTTCTTCAAGGGTTCTTCAGTAAAGAAAATGATGCTAAATAGAACGATGAACACTGCATGATTAATGGTTTCTTTGCATCATGAAAGGGTTCTTCAGACTGATGGAGAATATGCTGTAGATGGTTCTATACAGAACCTTTTTGAAAAGGGTTCTATATCGCACCAACAGGGTAGAACGTAGAACCATATACAACACAATCTCTCGATTAGCTCGACTCCGTCCGTCCATCCACAACATTTTACTTCCTTAAATATCAGGCAGCACAACCAATAACGAATGACTTTTATTTTGACATGCTTTTACGGAAGAGGGTCCAGGGTATTATATCATAAAGAAGACCCCAAGTGACCTTTATGGTGCAGTGCCAAGATCAGTAGCACTTTCACAAATTTAGTAAAAATGTGATGTTTGTGTCGAGGTTAGAATGATTCAGTTTACCATGTTAGATACACGACCTATAATAACGAAATAATATTACTATAATGATGTTTATTTATTTGAAAAAATGTAAATATAAACTCACGATCAAGGACAAAGGTTTCTACAGGTGTCTAATTTGAAATTAGTCTGAAAAGGCAGGTGGCGCAACCAGTGAGTCAAAGACCAGCTCAGTTTAATGACTAAAATAATCAATCAAAAGCTTTGATAACACCCACTATATTTAAGACAATGCACACAGATGTAAATGAAAATATATATGCAAATATTAAAAATGCACATCATGTCCTTTTTTAATATGATTTTGAAAACTGTCATTTTGAGAACCTTATTTGTCACTGACCCGTGTTTTAAATTATGTTTGAAGTGCAAAATTAATGAGTTTTCACATAAAATACACTTAAAATACACTCATTTCACATAAAGCACACTTAAATGACCGGCGCACAATAATAACTTTTTATCAAATTCAAATTATAATAAAATATCTGCTCTTTTACTTAGACACACTGCAAAACATGGTGTCTTCTAAAGTAAAACTATCTTAAATATAGTAAATAAATCTAGTATTTCTCCTGTTTAGATTGTTGTAAGCTTAATTTAAGATCATTTCCAGACATTGTTTACTTATTTTAACTATTTTTATTGAGTACAATTATCTCACTATACTGGCAGATCATCCTGCTTGTTGTAAGAAATGAGCTTGAAACCAGCAGAAATTATTTGCCAGTATAGTGAGATCATTTTTCCTAAAATGACCTAAAACAAGTAAATACATTCTAGAAATGAGTTAAATAAGCTTATAATAAGTGCACAACTATCTCAGAATGGGAAATGTTAGATATACCGACTGAATTTAATATCATTTCACTTGACAAGACGTTTTGCAGTGCACTAATGTGGTACAGGTTGAAATGTAGTATCTGCACTTTCCACACAGTTCATATAAAATCATGCTTCTGAGGGTTAATAGCACTGAAACGTGGAACAAGTGTTTAAATTTCAACCAAGCGATGAACTTGTGTCCAGACTAATGGCCGTGTCCACTTTATTCTGGATGGTTTAATGTGTTTGCAGGCCCGAGGAGCTGTTTGCTTACCCATAATGCTGCTTTGCTTGCGAACTTTTGCCGTAGTTGATGATTATTTGCCCTTTTTTACGCGCCTCGTGAGCATACGGGGGGATACTGCTGATCCACAGACTCTAAAGCGCTCAGGTGGGTCTGTTTGCCCAGAGAGCAGTTCTCACAGAGAGAAAGTGAGTTTTAATGACGCCGTCTTCATTGTTTCTTACACCATCAGGTGCGCCGAGCGATGAATCATCGCTTTGGAGTTATTAATAACAAAGAAACGGCTTTTATTCTGGACGTTAAGGGTAGAAAGGACATTCAGATGGAAGTCAGGGGGACCTTGACTGGACTGATAATAACCATAAACAGCTTTATATCTGCTTTTATACTGAGTATTGTTCAACTCGGGACATTCAACAATAGTTATTCACCTCTGCTCAGCACAGTGTGGACTTCTTTCAATATTACCCTCAGTTAAATCACTACACTCTTCAAAAAAGATGGTTCTTCAAGGGTTCTTCGGTAAAACAGTTGTTCTATATAGAACCATGAACACTCAAAGGACCATTTGCATGCTGAATTGGTTCTTCCGATTGAAGAATGTGTTGAGGATGGTGCTGTTTTGAACCAAAAAGGGTCCTGCTATTGTTATGCTGTCAGAATGTTGGTGCTAGATAGAATTCTTTTCAAAAATGTTCTATATAGAACCACATACAACACGTTCTCCATCAATCCGAAGACAGTTACACCATGCAAAGAACCATTTAAGCTTGCAACGGGCTCTTTAAGTGCTCCCGGTTTCATATATAAGTATATAAAGATAGTTCTTCATGGGTTCTTTAGTAAAACAGTGGTCCTTTATAGAACCATGAACACTCAAAGGAACATTTGCAGGCTTGAATGGTTCTTTGTGTAGTGAAATAGTTCGTTAGATTGATGAATATGGTGCTATTTTGAACCGAAATGTTGTTATGATGTCAGAATTCTGGTGCTCTGTAGAACCCTTTTCAAAACTGTTCTATATAAAGTGATACACAGCACCTTCTTCATCAATCTGAAGAACGATTTCACCATGCAGAGAACCGTTTAAGCATGCAAAGAGTGCTCACAGTTTTATATATACATATATAATGATGCTTCTTCACAGGTTCTTTAGTAAAAGAGTGGTTCTATATAGAACCATGAACACTCACAGAACCATTAGCATGCTTAAAAGGTTCTTTTTCTGGTGAAATGCTTCAGATTAATAGAGAACGTGTTGAAAATGGTTCAATGTAGCACCGAAAAGGGTACTGCTATCGCTACGAGCTTGACATCAAAACAAGAGCAGAACCCTTTTTGGTGCTACATAGAACCATATACAACACATTTAAGCATTTAAGAGTCTTCATGGTTATATAGAACCATTATCTTTACTGAAGAACCCTTGGAGAAATAGCTGTTTTAATGTACTTCTTTGAATTTTCACAAAAATATCTAACGTAGTGCAGCCTAAACAGTTTTCAGACTGGAATAAACTAATACAGGGAACCTTTTGTGCTTCAGACGTGGTCTAAATGAAACGAAACCGTGTGGCTCTGCACTTCGAGGGCCGCTGTGCTGCTCCTGCTGATGGAGGTGAAGCTGCTGCGCCTCCTGAGACGCTCACAGAGATGATGAATCTGAGAGTGATTGCCATCCTGACTCACTGATCTCTGGGGGGAGCTGAGTTTGCTGGAGAGTGTGGTGGTCATTTCCTCTGTTTTTGGAAAGTTCTGGGTGGGTTATGAGCTGAGAGACGTCTCCTTTTCCCTGCCTATGAGCTCAGCATTAGACTGAACGCTCGCCGTGCATCAGACTGCAAAACAATGATATCTTACCCTGTGAAAACGTTTTAATTGTAGTCAATAAACGGAGGATTTCTCATTATGAATTTTATTTGGATGATCTGAAACATTTAAATGTGACAGATTAGTAATAATACAAGACATTGGGTGGGGGCCAATACTTTTTCACAGCATATAGAACGATGATCACTCAAAGAGCATGCCTAAATGGTTCTTTGGCTGGTGAAATGGTTCCTCAGATGGGTGGAGAATGTGTTGGATATGGTTCTATATAGCACCAAAGGGGTTCTGCTATCTGAAGAACCGTTTCTTCTTCCTAAGTTTGTTCTTAAATGTTTTAAAAGCATATGTTATATGAAATAAGTGTGGATCTGTTTTAGATTTTTTTTATCCTGGCATAATGTAAAGCTTGAGCCACATAGTATGCATAGCATACATTGTTTGGTGATGCTATATTGTGCTAGATAATATATGTGTTTAGATTGATTTTTAACTTTGTGTTTTAAGTTTTTTTCTTTGTAAAGGTGGAGACACACAACCAGAAAGAGAGCATGAGATACCTTCAAGTTCAGGGAGAGCTCCAGGTACAGGTTTACGCTTTACACAACATTACGTTTACCTAACAATTAAAATATATATATATATATATATATATATATGTATATATATATATATATATATATATATATATATATATATATATATATATATACACACATATATATAAATACAGGATTTCTATTTTCCTACTGTCTGAGGACTCGGTAGTTTTAAAGCAAAGTATGGTAACATTTTCTATGAATGTCACCTTTGTAAGCATCTATTAACACATTCATGACACATTCATAAGGCATTATAAACATGGCTATAAATATTTATAAAAACGCATTACACATTATAGCCATGTTTATTATGCATTATGAATTGTTAACATAATACGTTATAAGTACTGATCATAACAAATTATAAGAGCTCATAAGTGGTATTTGTCTGCTCTAAGTAAAGTGAAGCGTACTGTACTAAACCCTCCTCCAGTGTTCAGAGTGAGGCTTCAAGTTGAAGTATTTACTGAAGGATTTACTGAAACACTAAAACATTCACAGTAAAGCACATTACAGGCTTCAAATGTCAGAGTTTAAACTAGAGCTGCCATCAGTGTTTTACCCAATGTGGGAAAGGTAATGTTCACCACCGTTAGCCTGGTATTTGTCTTTACGCTCTCCAAGCTGGGACTGACTTCATTGACACTGACAGTATAACATGTTATTAACACTATTTATAATGCATTATATTAACAATTCATAATGTATAATAAACATGGCTATAAAGTGTAATCCAGTGTAATTCATTTTTATAAATGTTTATAACCATGTTTATAATGCCTTATGAATGCATTGTAACGTGTTATAAATGTGTTTATAGATGCTTACAAACGTGACATTCATAGAAAGTGTTACCCAAAGTATTTGTAATGATCCATAATAAATTTACTTCCAATATCTTTTATTAATAAGTCAAATGGAAGTGATGTGGTAAGTGAACTGGAAGGCTCTCATTCACTGCGCTTGTCTGGAGCACAGGAGACGCTGCTGCCACTCATCTGTGATAAAATGTGCTGTTACGGTGAAATAAGATCCAGTGATGATGGACGTCCACGCAGCACGTTACAGCTGTCCTACCAGTTTTCTACAGTGATTTGTTACCTCGGTTTTGGTCTCGTTGTAGAGAGTGTTTGCTGTGTCAGTAAAATATCTTCAAAATATCTTCGAAAGCCCTGGTTCCCAACGACTGAGAACTGGCGTGCAGACTGCAGGTCACCTAGCAACGCAGTCTCGCCTAGCTAGTTGCTAACGAAAAGGCAAAGAAAGAGATTTAAGGCAAACATTCTCATTTATATACCATACTTGCATTTATAAGCGGCGCAGTTGGTTTCCTGAGAAGTTAAATCTGCAACGAGAGACTGTCAAACACTAAAAAGTCGTGAAGATGAAGTCGAATTTTCCCGTTCCACCTTAAATGGTGCCGCATTTACATTCGGCGTCTCAGTCAGAATTTAAGGTTGAACGGGAAAATATAAAACAAGAACAAGGAGAATGAGAAGCGACTTCAGCCTCATAAAACTGTCGAACGTTGTTGTCAGATCAAAACCTCGTATCTCCAAAATGGTAACTTTACAGGAGAAGGAAAAAACATACTTCACTTTTAATGAAGTCAATGGAACCAGACTTTTGTCCAAGTATTTTTGGGACGTTTCTTTTGGTCCATTCATCATGAAATTTACGAACAATGTAAAGGGTAACAGGTATTTTGAGATTATGTCATAAACTGAAAAACATCAAACGTGGAGATACAAGGTTTTCTTCTGACAACAGCGAAATGCAGCGTCCATGCTTTTTAGATGACAGGGTGTCAGAACCCACTTGAGAAGGTGAACCTGTGGAGTTTGATTGGAGTAGAACCTGCAGTGTCGTCCTCGACCTTTCTGTTTTCAATCCAGAGCCTTTTTTATTCTCTATTCCTTATCAGAGCTATGTGAGGAGGCCCTGTGAAGACCCTGGAATTACACCGGAGAAGGTGTTCGGAGACGCCTGCCAATCAACCAGTCGCCGGCGCGTGTGAGCGTCAGCGCCACTGTCAATCAGTGTCAGTCAGCTGAGTGTCTGTGAGGTTCTAAAGCATGTGTTTTACACTGCTGTCTGTGTGAGCTGTAAATCTGACATGCTGTAGCTGTGCACCAGAAGGACAAAATAATGGAAACGCCACATGGAATGCTCATACTTGTTGGCTTACCTTACACAGTCAGGTCGTAAATAAAGCTACTGTCTACTTCAGCATTCACTCTTAAAAAGATAGTTCTTCAAGGGTTCTTTAGTAGGTCTGAAAACCTGCAATCCCTAAGATGGTACAGAATTAAGAGTTTCAGTACTGGGTATGACCTCTCAGACTCACAGGGAATGTTTCGAATGTGTTGTCAGTAAACTCCGCCCATTTCTGCATCCACAAACGCAAGTTTAGACTGTCCTACACACAGTGGAAGTCATATATCAACAACGTCCAGAAACACTGCCGATTTCTCTGGGCCCAAGCTCATCTGAAATGGACTGATGCTCAGTGGAATGTGTATTGTAGTCTGACGAGTCAACCTTTCAGATTATTTATGGAAAAAATAGATTTTCTAGGGTCAGTCCACAATGTTACCAGTGTAAAGTTTAAAATCCAGATTTAATGAAGGCTCTCCAGAGGCCTTTGAATCCATTTTTTTCCAGTTTACTCAAAAAGCACAGTATCAAAATCATAAAAACCAGAATCAGAGTCAGAGACAGTTCAATCCAAAATAGCCAAAAACCAAGAAAGCTTAAAAAACATCAAAAATACCAAAAAGAGTCTAAAAGGCAGAGTCAGAGAGTTCAGAAGAAAGTCCAAGTAAACCATGAATCCAGCAACAATAGTGATAAAAGACTCAGTATGCAGACAAACTGGCAATATTTCACAGACAGCATGTGTTTGTTTAGGTCTTTATAGAGGGAATTAGATGAGCTGCAGGTGAAGGAGATCAAGGTGTCACTAGGAAACAGATCAATACTCAGGTGAGGCTGACCGAAGGTGTCGAAGGTGGATATTACACCTGACACCAGCATCTGTCATGGTTTAAGGGGGGTATTAGTAGGTAACCTGCACATCTGTGAAAGCACCATTAACACTAAGCACATTTCAGAGCAACACATTCTGCCTTCTAGACGTCGTCTTTTTCAAAGCATGGCTGAGTAATCAGAGACTGCAGGTGCTGGACTGACCTGCCTGCAGTCCAGACCTGCATTCCACTGAAAACTTGCGGCATATTAAGCTCAAAGTACAACAGCACAGCTGAAGACTTGTATAAGAGAAGAATGACAAAAAATTAGGCTTTTAAAAACTGGACCAGTTTGTGTCTTCAGTCTTCAAATGATTATTAAGTGCTTTTAAAGGAAAGATGATGTAACACTGTGCTAAACATACTCGTGTCTCAGTACGTAATGCAAGCATCAAATTTGAAATTTAATAAAGTTCACAAGGTAGAACATAAAATATTGTGTTTTTGTGCAGTTTTCAATTTAATACTGGTCAAACAGAATTTACTAATCACTGCTTTCTGTTTTTATTAGCATTTTACGTACTGTCCCAACTTTTTTGGAGTTGAGTTTATAATATCTGTGATTATCTGTGAGTTTGTGATTTTAAGTGCAGTAGTAGTGTAAAACAATTTAAAACACTGGGCCTCATTCAACAATATCTTCCTGCAAAAAAAGGCATCTTGTCAAGTAAAATTATCTTAAACGAAGTCAATAAATCTAATATTTATCAATAAATGTAATAGTTATTTAAGGTTTTTCTTAATCTTATAATATACCTACAACAGTCTCATAATAAGAAATATTAAAGTTACTGACTACATTCAAGATGTATTTTTTGCAGTGTAAGTGCGTTTTTTAAAATTTATAAGTAATTCTTGGCAAAATCATCTTAAATCTAGTGGTCATATCCAAGAACGGTCATGTTGGAATACAGGGATAGGAATGTTATGTTCCTCAGTAAGATGATCAGCAAAAGGCAAAACCATTTACTGTCACCTCAACCAAAGAACCCATATCTGCATAATTGAAACCACTGTTCCCCAAGAACAAATCCCACATAAGAGAATATTGGTGAACGTCTTTGTGAAAACTGCGAAAGTGGGTTATAAGAAGAAATTTCCTCTTAAGAACGGTTGGTGAATGAGGCCCGATGCTCGTGGGCTGGATCTCTATCTGACGATCCTGGTCCTACACAGCGTTTCTAGCCGAATGCTAAAGTACCTGCGTTGTTGTTGTTGTGGTGCTGGATGCTAAATAGTTTTTGGCAGTGGGGGGGGAGGGGTCAGAGAGTGAGTGGAGAGCCTGACCGTGACGGATGGTTCAAGTCTGCTATTGCGAAAACACTTTCAGCAGAAAGTCTCTTCAGACTAATTAGAGCTAATTATGGATTAATTGCGTAAACGATGATAAAAGCGCTCAGACGAGCGAGAGTCCAGGTGGCCGCGTGCTCTCGGAGAGAAGCTGGAGAGGTGATTACTGCGTCCTTCACCGGCCTCTCCTCTCCTCTTTCCCGCTCTGTCCATCTCCGCACTCGTTTAGCGCCGGACGCGCTCGTCATCCTTCACAGGGGTGTCGGCCATGACGGAGCGTCAGTCAGAACGCAGCCGATCACTCTGCTCTCTCCGCTCTCCGCTCGGCTCACGCTGACGAGACTGACACACACACACACACACACACACACACACACACACACACAGTAACACACACATGCTGCAAAAAATCAGCATCAAAAAAGAAGAAAAAAGCAAAGAAATTGAGAACAGGGCAAAATTATTATTTATATTAAATTATTATTATTATATATAAATTATTAATTATTCAATCTGTTCTTCAGATTGATGGAGAATGTGTTATATATGGTTCTATATAGAACCTTTTTGGAAACTCTTCTATGTAGCACCACAAAGGTTTCTTCTACTGTAATAAGCTTGACATTGTAACAATAGCACAACTATTTTTAGTGCTATATAGAAACATGTACAATATATAGAACATATCTAAGTGGCAAAAGTATGTGAACCTTTGCTGTTGGTGGGTTTCCTCCCATGAACTGATTTCTATCAGATTAAGGTCAGAACGTCCTGACACTTTCCTTGGGAATCTGTTGGTATAATTCAGAGTTCACTGTTCCATTAATGACGGTGAGCCGTTCTGGCCCAGATGCAGCAAAACAGGCCCAAACCATGATACTACCACCACCATGTTTCACAGAAGGGATAAGGTTTTTATGCTGGAATGCAGTGTTTTCCTTTCTCCAAACATAACTACTATTAGGATTCGTGTGAAAATGTGATGAAGTTTTAGGTCAAATTTCTGCAGAAATCTAGAAAATTCTGAAGGGTTTACAAACTTTCAAGCACCACTGTATGAACTTTGTTACCTCAATGAATGCAACTGAATTTGGTTCATTATTGACTTAAGCAGACTTTGTGGTCTTAGGAAACCAAACTAACTTTTTTAATAGATGAGTGAACACTGGAAAAGTTTCAAAAAGGAATTTTATCACCGGTCACTTAAACTGACACATTCACATATATGCACCTACTTTAGCTCTGCCCACTCACGCTGAAGTACGAAGTGTTCCAGCTTGCTTCTGAACAAGGCACAATGCAGAGCAGCCAATCAGAACTGAGCTCATTTACACATAAATATATAGCAAAGTGATAAGAAGTGATAAGCCCTCCAATCACTGCTTAACCACCATTGCTATCCACCAACACTTCAAGCCTTCGGTTACAGCTCACCAGTGTTTGAATTGGCTTTAAGACTGAAATATGTAAATGAGCTCTGTTCTGGTTGGCTTAATCAGACAGTAACAAAAGGCATAGTAACAAAAACAGTTTGACTGTAAGAATAAAATGGTCACAGAGAAATGAATTATGACTGTATTTTCTACTTAAAACCACCCAAACATCAAAAATGGAATCTAAAGGAAAAATAAAATACAAGAAAAATGTATAAAATGGGCCCTTTGACCATGTTGCAGTGTAGCATTGTCCTACACTGCAAAACATGATATCTTGTCAAGTGAAATGATCTTAAATCTAGTCGATATATCTAATATTGCTCATTTTGGAAATGTTGTAAGCTTATTATGAGATTATTTAACTTATTTCTAGACATCTTGTACTCATTTTAAGTGATTTTATGAAGTCAAACTATCTCACTATATTGGCAAATAATTTGAAACAAGAAACATTATCGGCCAGTGTAGTGAGATAATTTGACCTACTAAAATCACTTAAATACATAAAACATAATAGAAATACGATACATAATCTTGCAA
Source organism: Colossoma macropomum (assembly GCF_904425465.1). NCBI lineage: Eukaryota > Metazoa > Chordata > Actinopteri > Characiformes > Serrasalmidae > Colossoma > Colossoma macropomum. Next base: position 42,486,716 of record NW_023494795.1, on the reverse strand, counting down.
TAAGCTTTCAACAATCCTAAAATGAAAAATAGTACCTATATCAACTAAATTTAAGATAATTTCACTTTATGTTTCACAGAGTAGACTTACACTGCAACACATAATATCTTAGCAAGTGAAAACATCTTAAATGTAGTCAATAAATCTAATATTTCTCATTAAGACATTGTTGTGAGAGCATTATAAGATTATTCCACCTGTTTTTGTACATTTTTACTTGTTTTGAGTCATTTATCTACTGAAAGTCTCTTCTATTGGCTGATTAGTTTCGAGAAATAATTAAGAAAATTTTGCTTCAAACAAGTAAAATGACCTGCCTATGGAATAAGACACTTTTCTAACATAAAATTGCTTAAAGTCAAGTGAAAAAAATCTAGAAATAAGTTAAATAATCCCACAGTATTCTTACAACAGTCTCACAATGAGAAATAGTAGATATATTGACTACATTTATGATATTTACACTCGCTAAGATATCATTTTTTACAGATTGATGCCGATGCATACCGAATAAACTTGAAATGAATAACATCCTGTGTTATAGTTTCTCATTAGCCTTTATGAGACGATTCCTGCTTTGTTAAATAACCGTTTTGAGATTTTGTAGATCTGTTCCATTTTTTTTAGCTTCCAACACCAGCATTAGCTTAGCAAGAGCTGCGGCTACTTTTCTCATCTCCACAGCTGCCCTCACCTCAGTAAATCAGGCAGACAGGATGTGCTGCCTCACTGGAAATGTTATAAAACCGCGTCCTTCTTCTGACTGATGTGAAGAAGTGATTTGACAAGCTGAAGGACTCACAGTTCTACAGGTTAGTGTAGCAGCCTGGGGAGCTTAGCAGAGGCAGACAGAGTTGAGGGCTACACTGCGATGGCGACCTTGGCTGTATTTCTCCTTCTGTACATCATGCTTAAACTATTTCTACAAGAATTTCATGTTCATTTCTGATTTCTAGTGAACGTGTCTTAGTGGATTAGCATTTGGTTAAAGAAATAATAGAAAAAATAACTGGCAAAATTGATCATCTCACATTTGAAATAAAACAAAAATGAGACGGCAGAGCTATCAGGTAGATTTAAGCCGCTTCCGCTTGGCTGGATGTCATTTTTTCAGCAGCGCGGATGCACTAAAGCATGAAAACCGGCCGCGGATCTTCCTCTTCCTGATGAAAATTGGCGAAAGTGTGAATTATAATGGCCAGAGAGGAGGTTATTTGAGGTGGTCATTACTGTAAAGAAAGAAAGAAAGATGGGCTTCTTCTGAGAAAAGTGCTTAATTGCAGTTTTATGGTCATTTGATTTCCGATGCAGTTCGAGTGCGCTAAATTATCGCTAGCAACTAAAAGAGATGTGAGGTGGGTTTTTCTATCTTAGTCTAATGTTCCCTCCATAGTCTGGGGTTTTTTGAGTCTGCAGGAAAAAAGTGATGTTCATCAGGGCATAAAATCAAATTAGCCATCTCTCTCTCACTCTCGCTAATTTGTCCAGACTTTTCCGCTAACTCTCTAACAAGGTCTAAAGAGTTGTGTCGTCATGCACATCATACGAGTCCGGTAACTGGGGGGGAAAACGCGCTCCGAGATCAAATCTGTATGTTTTTTCAAGTCTTTAGTCTTTTTTTCCTCTCATTTTTTTCTTTGTTAAATTTGAATCAAAAGCTACGTCGGCCCACTTTAGCCTTAGCCGCTAATTGAAGGGAAACGTGATAGAGAGACGGAGGAAGAGGGGAAGGAAGGGCAGTGCCAAGGTGAAGAGGGGCCCGCGTCAGAATGTAAAACAGAGTCGGGGAAAATTTTCCCGAAGAAATCACACAAACGAGTCGCGAGTGGTCACCTTCAGTGTCCTCTTATTAGACGGAATTAAAATTCCACAGCCATGTTTAAATGGGTCTTTCGCTTAATAAGAGGGGCCGTCTTATGAAGCTTAAACACCCAAACTCAGCTTATCGGGTCTCCACGAATGAGCACCACCAGGGTGGGAGACTGCATGAAGCCTGAAGGGCCGGCATCCCACACTTTCCTTGCACTTTATTTTCTCCCAGAGGTCCATTTTGGTGACATCTGTGTGGGTTAATGGAGTAGTGTAGGCAGGCTAGGACTGTGAAAGAGTGAGTGGGCCAACTTGGTAGACTATTTCCAACCATGCTAATGTCCAGCAGTGTCACAACGTCAGGCTATCAGCTACTGCAATCTCAGAAAAAAGGTCCAAAACCATCACTGGGGCAGCCCCCCTCTTGTCACTGGGGTGGGACCCTCAAGGGTCCATTTCAGTCCCTTTAGTCAGGGAACATAACTGAACCATAGTCCACTGAAATGATATGTTCTAAGCTGTACTGACTCCACACACCCCGTCTCGTCTCCAGGACTTTATTTTACTGTTCTGTTTTAAAACATTCGGTTATGAAAAGGTACAAATACGAACTTTTCACCTGGAAAAACTTATTTAAGGTTCACAATACTTACTACTTTAAGCTTTAGCTCAGCTGTAGCTGCTTTTCTTGCATCTCTGGCAGGAAACTTTTCCACAAAAGTAGAACAGTTTCTTGTAAAATGTCTCTCAACATTCAGATTCTCATTCGCCAGCTTCTTGTTTAATTCTCCCATTCCACCTTAAATGCCGCCTGAGGCGCCAGAATGTAACTGCACCATTTAAGGTGGAACAGGAAAACTCAAAGAAGAAGCTGACTTTTAGTGTTTGTCAGTTTCTTGCAGCAGATTAAACGAAAAAATCAGAAAATCAGCTGGAGTGATTATAAACGCAAGTCCATTCGTCTCTAAATGATCAATGTTTGTCTAGCTAGAACCATGCGCTTGCTTAAATAGTTCTTTTCATGGTGAAATTGTTCTTCTGATTGATGGAGAATGTGTTGTATAGAACGTTTTTGAAAATGGTTCTATATAGCACCAAAAACGGTTCTGTTATTGTCACAAGCTTGACACGGTAACAACAGAAGAGTCCTTTTTGGTGCCATATAGAACCATATACAACACATTCTTTATCATTCTGAAGAACAATTTCACCTTGCAAAGAACTATTTAAGCATGCAAATGGTTCTTTGAGTGTTCATGGTTCTATATAGAACCATTGTCTTTACTAAAGAACCCTTGAAGAACCGTGCAGTGTAAGCTGGTATAGATAGTATCAGAACTGGAAGTGCTGGTGTTGTTTGGTGTACATCTTTGAGGAACTACCCATCGTTCTCAGTGCCTCCTCCTGATTGGTGGGATGCTGGGTGGTCTACGTTCTTTGTTCTTTCTCTAAAGAGGTTCCACTGCGGTTCCAGAAGTTGCTCAGTGCTTAAGTAGCACTTTTGTGCTGCTGCTGGAGTTTTTGCCGGGTTAACTGTAGTGTTAGCTGCACTGTTGCTGTGTGATGAGCTGGGCTGCTCGGCGCTCCTCACTGAGAGACTCGCTCTGAGAGAAGATCGTCTGAACTGAACGACGACTGGAGCTGCTGTTCTGATCAAAAACGTGAACCCGAGAAATCCCTGCTCAGCACGCCTCCACATTTCTGCCCTAAAGGGGAAAAAACCTTCTCCAGCCCAGCTGAGCAGTGAGGAGAGAGGGATTGTGGGTAATTGGATATTGGGGCTGGGCTGATATCTCTGCTTTCTTTATTGATCTGTCTGATAAAGTGAAGCCGCTCTGTATAACGGCAGCTGCTCACTGAGACCGAATAAACGCTACCGCTTTACAGGAACCAGAGCTCTGATCAGGTAATCTGAGAGAGAGAGAGAGAGAGAGAGAGAGAGAGCGCAGTGGAAGGAAGAAAGTGATAGAGGAAGAGGAAGAAAAAGAGAAAGAAGTGGAAGAGTGGAAGGAAGAAGAGGAGAGAGAGAAAAAGAGAAGAAAAAGATAAGAAAGAGGGAGTGAAAGAGGGAGAAAGCGTGGGAGAGAGAGAGAGCAGCGCAAAAAAGAAAGTGAGAAGAAAGATGGAAATGGAAAAAAAGAAAATTAATAAAGAGAGAGAGAGAGAGAGAAGAGTGGAAAAAGAAGTGGAAGAGTGGAAGGAAGAAGAGTAGATAGAGAGAGAAGAAAAAGAGAGAGATAAGAAAGAGAGAGTGAAAGAGGGAGAAAGAGTGGAAGAAAGAAAGCAGTGAAAAAAGAAATGAGAGAAGAAAGACTGAGAGAAGGAAAGAGAAAAAGAGAAAGAAGTGGAAAAGAGAGAGATAGAGCAATGTGTAGGACAGAGACAGAAAAAAAAGAAGCAAGAGAGAGAGAGTGACAGACAGAAAAGAATGGAAGAGAAAGAGTGTGTGTGTGAGAGAGAAAGAGTAGGAGCAGAGTGAAAGAAAGAGAGAGAGAGCAGTGGAAGAAAGAAAACGAAAGAAGAAAGAGAGCAAAGTGTAGGGCAGAGACTGAAAAAAGAAAGAGATAAAGAAAAAGAGAGAGAAGAGGAGAGAGAAAGATAGAGAACAAAGAGAGAGAGAGAGAGAGAGAGAGAGAGAGAGTGGAAATTGTACAGTGAAACTAGAACTTGTACCTTTAACTGTAGCTCAGTGCAATAAGGTATATAATATATAAGTGACAATCCAGGCTCCGCCCACAAACACCTTCTTTCATAGCTACTGTTGCCATGTGTGGGCGGAGCCTGGATTGTCAGACAACTAACTTCACCAAGATGAATTCCTTGTACATGCAAGTGAACTTTGACAATAAAGTGACACCGATGGATGGCGTGCCTCAGGGCTCAGTAACTGGGCCATCGTCAGTTTCCTCTGGCACATAAAAACTGTATTTAATAGAAAAAAGGAAAACAAAGACAACTGACCATAGATCTGCTCTCTGACCATAGCTCTGCTCTCTCTCTCTCTCTGACCATTGACCCCCCCACCCCTCTCTCTGAGAAGTCTGAGCAGTGAGGTGGTGAAGCAGATCTGCTGTTTGTTAGGAGGCAACAGCAGAACCTCCATCTGACACATCTGAAACAGCTTCTCCCTCAGAGAGAGCCGATACCCTGAGTCTGATAACGTGGGCTGGAAATCGAGGTTGGAGCGGAAGGAGCCTCCAAAACGCTCTCCATCTCAGGAGAACAGCAAACAGAGGCAGCGCTGAGTAGCTTTAAAGCGATACTGCGCTCTTCTGTAGCTCACAGCTGATTAGCATGGACAGCACATTCCTCCACTTAGAGGACAGCAGGAAGATCCAGAGGAAGTGACTGGACAGCTGAGGATTTACATTAAGAGATGTTTGAAACATGACCCAGAGCTCAAAGTGGGTTTTCATCACTAAACAATAGAACAATTTTTAACTAAACAATAGAAAATCCAGAATATTGATCAGAATATTCATATTGGTTCTCTCATAATTTCATAATGAGCTATAATTTCATCACTTCAGACCAATCAGAACAAGATCTGTGGCGTTTTAATCCGTGTTTAACATTCAGTTAATCACCAATTCATGCACACTTTATCATTCCTACATTCATTGGCTCATTCATTCATTTGTTCACTCATTCATTATCATAAAGTCATTCATACAATCATTCATTTATCATTTATTCAGTCATGAGCTTGTCCTTTCATTGATAGCTGAGTGAGAAAATGAATGGAAAAATGCAACATGAATGATTAAATATGCCTGAATGATTCATTCATTCATTCATTCATTCATTCATTTAGCCATGCATTTATTATCCATCATTAATTCATTGATATATGAATGAACAAATGATTGACTTAATGATAAATGATTTATAAATGAACAAATAAACACATAATTCATTCATTCATTCATTCATTCATTCATTCAATTCATTCATTCAGTCATGCATTTGTCCATTCAGTGTTAGCAGAGTTAGCAAATGAATGGAAAAATTAAACTTGAATGATTAAATATACCTGAATGATTTAATAATTCATTCATTCATCAAGCCATGCGTTTATTATCCATCATTCACTCATTGTTAACTGAATGAACAAATGAATGACTCAATGATAAATCAATCATAAATGAACAAATTATTCATTCATTCATTCATTCATTCATTCATCTTCAACTTTCATTTATGGTAAACAAATGAATCATGAATGATAAATGAATCATGAATGAATGAATGTGAGTTATTCATGCATACATTAACTTGTTCATTTTTTCATTCACTCATTTGTTCATTTATTCATTTTGTTATTCATTCATTTGTTCACTCATTCATCATTAAGTCATTCATTTATCATTCATTCATTCATGCGTTTGTCCATCATTGATAACTGAGTGAACCAATTCATCAGAAAATGAATCATGAATGAACAAATATACCTGAATGATTCATTCATTCATTCATTTTTTCATTCATTTGATTGTTCATTCATTTGTTTAACCAACCATGTATTTTCCCATCATTCATTCATTGATAAAATAGTGAACAAATTAATGACTTAATGATAAATGAACTCTAAATGAATTCATTGACATAATTAATTCATCCTTTCATTTTTAATTTGTTCATCCTTTGTTCATTTATTCAGTCTTTCGATTGTCATTTATGGTGAACGAATCAATGGAAAATGAATGAAGAAATGTACGAGTGATTGTACATCAAATGCACATCATTCAGTCATCCCTTCATTCATGAGTTTACTTGATCATTCATTCATTGATTCATTCATTCACTTGCTTATTCATTCATTTGTTCATTCAAATTATCACTGATTCACTCAATCATGCATTCATTTTTCATGAATGAATGAATGACTGCATTCACTAATTCATTCATTCATTCATTGGTTCGGTCATTAATAGTTGAGGGTCAGGTGAGCTGGGCTACCTGTCACGCAGGTGTTTATGGGTAAACAAGATGAGCCGCAGTTCTTTTGTTCTGTTACTGAAAGTCTCAGAGTTCCTAAGCGACAGTTCTCCAGGCGGAAAACGCAGACGCTCCTCAGACACTCCGCTAACTCCAGCCCTGCAGCTGGGAGACGGCGTTCCGGCGCATTAGCGCTACAGGGAGAAGCCCAGGGGACGCTCCGGAGCATCCGAGAGCAGCTTTAGCATCTGCAATTTGTACTGACGGCGCGTTTCTGAAGACGGAGGAAATCCCGCGGGGCTCGGAGCTGCGGCTGAAAACACCACCGCGCTGTGGAATTGATATGGATCTGTGGGAGTTTATCGCTGTGTAATTATCCACCGGCGGCATCCCAGACATACGATTCGGGGCCTTTTAAAAAACACCGCAACGATTTTCAATTTGAGCATGCCGAGATCGGATCAGGTTCCATTGATCTTCAGAACGCAGGGCCACAGACTGGAGGCGGCAACGAAAACAACAGCTGATAGAGAGACTGTGGTGCTGTGAGTTTACAGCACTGGACTCCACAGGCCTGTACACTGGCCACTTTACTAGAAACACCCACCTTGTGCTTCCACTCACTGGCCACTTTATTAGAAACACCCACCTTGTGCTTCCACTCACTGGACACTTTATTAGAAACACCCACCTTGTGCTTCCACTCACTGGACACTTTATTAGAAACACCCACCTTGTGCTTCCACTCACTGGCCACTTTATTAGAAACACTCACATTGTGCTTCCACTAACTGGCCACTTTATTAGAAACACCCACCTTGTGCTTCCACTAAATGGCCACTTTATTAGAAACAATGACATTGTGCTTCCACTAACTGGCCACTTTGTTAGAAACACCCACCTTGTGCTTCCACTACCTGGCCACTTTATTAGAAACACTCACCTTGTGCTTCCACTAACTGGCCACTTTATTAGAAACACCTACCTTGTCCTTCCACTAACTGGCCACTTTATTTGAAACACCCACCTTGTGCTTCCACTACCTGGCCACTTTATTAGAAACACCTACCTTGTGCTTCCGCTCACTGGCCACTTTATTAGAAACACTCACCTTGTGCTTCCACTAACTGGCCACTTTATTAGAAACACCCATCTTGTGCTTCCACTCACTGGCCACTTTGTTAGAAACACCCACCTTTAGCTTACACTCACTGGCCACTTTATTAGAAACACTCACCTTGTGCTTCCACTCACTGGCCACTTTATTAGAAACACCCACCTTTAGCTTACACTCACTGGCCACTTTATTAGAAACACCCACCTTTAGCTTCCACTCACTGGCCACTTTATTAGAAACACTCACCTTGTGCTTCCACTCACTGGCCACTTTATTAGAAACACCCACCTTTACCTTACACTCACTGGCCACTTTATTAGAAACACCCACCTTTAGCTTACACTCACTGGCCACTTTATTAGAAACACTCACCTTGTGCTTCCACTCACTGGCCACTTTATTAGAAACACCCAACTTGTGCTTCCACTCACTGGCCACTTTATTAGAAACACTCACCTTGTGCTTCCACTCACTGGCCACTTTATTAGAAACACCCACCTTTAGCTTACACTCACTGGCCACTTTATTAGAAACACTCACCTTTAGCTTACACTCACTGGCCACTTTATTAGAAACACTCACCTTGTGCTTCCACTCACTGGCCACTTTATTAGAAACACCCACCTTTAGCTTACACTCACTGGCCACTTTATTAGAAATACCCACCTTTAGCTTACACTCACTGGCCACTTTATTAGAAACACTCACCTTGTGCTTCCACTCACTGGCCACTTTATTAGAAACACCCACCTTGTGCTTCCACTCACTGGCCACTTTGTTAGAAACACCCACTTTGTGCTTCCACTCACTGGCCACTTTATTAGAAACACCCACCTTGTGCTTCCACTCACTGGCCACTTTGTTAGAAACACCCACCTTGTGCTTCCACTCACTGGCCACTTTACTAGAAACACCCACCTTGTGCTTCCACTCACTGACCACTTTATTAGAAACACCCACCTTGTGCTTCGACTAACTGGTCACTTTTCATGAACTCCAGTCATCACTGGGACAGGACCACCTAAATGCCACTGCTGTCCAGATATCTTTGGGTGGTTGACCATTCTCAGCATAAGGGGATGCCACCGCCCCCCCGCCCATTAAAAAACTGAAAAAAAACATCCTCCCTTCAGAACCACCGCCCCCCCCCCTTTCCGTCCCCTTTGGATCAATGTTGTTAAGTGAGAAGATTAACCAATAAACACAAACAAACATCAGTAATTCCTGCACTAGATAAGCTGAAGGGTTTAGAACAGGTTAATAAAGGAGATTCTGAAGGTTCTATTTGCTTAAAACTCTGTTCATTATAGTGATGAGTCATTCACAAACATTGAAGAGCCATTTTTTGTGTGTAAATGAAGCCAAAACAAATGATCTTATATAGATGCAAGTTTATTTTAGCTCTACTCAAATATTTATTCCCGTGTGTGTGTGTGTGTGTGTGTGTGTGTGTGTGTGTGTGTTCTTATTATTATTTTGTTTTAATCTTAATTTTTATTTTTTTATATATTTTATTTTTATCTTCATCTTCTGTGTATTGTGTCCTTCGGTATCTTGAAAGGTGCTTATGAATAAATTCTATTATTATTTTAATTGTTTTTTTTTAATTTAATTTAATTTAATTTATTTTTATTAATTTTTATCTTTTATATTTTTTAATTTTTTTATCCTTGTGTGTCTTGAAAGCTGCTTATAAATAAAATTCTATTATTATTTTATTTTTTTAATTTTTATTTTTTATATGTTTACATTTTTATCTTAATCCTCTGTCTACAGTGTCTTTGGGTATCTTGAAAGGCACTTAAAAATAAAATTCTGTTTTTATTATTATTATTATTATTATTATTATTATTATTATCTTATAATATCTCTATTATCTTTTAATATATTTTTTCTTTTTTTTTTAATCTTTATCTACTGTGTACAGTGTCTCTGGGTATCCTGAAAGGCAATTAAATAAAATTCTAAATAAAAAAATGTCTTCTTCTTCTTCTTCTTCTTATTATTATTATTATTATGAAGCTGGAAATAACAGGACAACCCTTGCAGATCTCATTATACACAACATTTTCCTAACATACTAGCTCCACCCACTCATTATTCCCAACACCTGTTTCTTGTCAGTTTGCAACACATTCTCCATCAATCTGGAGAACCATTTCACCATGCAGAGATCCACTTATGCATTAAAAGGTTCTATGTAGAACTCATGATTCTAAACAGAACCATTGCTTTCACTATAGAACCCTTGAACAACCATCTTTTCTAAACGTGCAGCACTTCCAGACGTCTCGTTCCTCCACAGCTCAGCTGAAATACAGTGAGCTCTGTTTTTAATGGCACTAATTATTACAGGATTCCCATTCATAATGAGCCGTGACAAAATGTCAGCGTGCGCATTGATTGAAGGCTTGGCGAGTTCTCCGGGTTCCCGAAAGTTGAAAAACGCAATCCAATCACGCCTCCATTTTGCTCCTGCTAATTCTATTAGCGTGTGTAATTGGTTTGGCTGTGTTCGTAACTTGATTAGGACGGAGCAACACACTCATGTTAATAAGATCCTCTGTTATTGCTGCCTGCCTTCATCAGATTGCTCCTTCGCTAGATTAAAACTGCCTGCTTGTTATTCCTGTGCTCATGCCCGGGCTGACAAATATGATAAAGCCCGAACGCGCCGCGCTAAACGCGTCCCACGCTCGGCTCGTCAGCTGTCTGCTTGCGCTCAAAGGCCGAAGAGGCACGAGGTTTAATCGACAGTCCTCTTCATTATGTACCTTCTGATAGACTAAATGTGTTGCTTCTGTGTTTTATCAACCACGACAAGCTAACATTAGATCACATCTAATACACTTAGCCAAAACAATGGCCCATATATAGCATTAGCGCTAACTAGTGGTCAGCTTGCAGCGTTTTCCAGGTTAATGAAAGAGATTCTAAACACTGCAATTGCTTGAAGCTCTGTTAAAGGAACAATATGTAAGATATATACTGTACTAAATCATAAAATGAGCATGATATGTCATCAGAGATTGTCAAATTCAATGTGCATATCTGTATTTCATGTTGACCACCTTTTTATTAAAGCAATGAGCCACTTGAGGCCGTGCGTTATAGTTATTTTAGCACAGGGAAGGGAGTTTTACTCTGTTTCGCATCGTGCCTAACAACACCCTTCCCCATGATACAGTCGCTGTAACGCCCAGTCTCTCGTGGCTTATTGCTTTATTAAATGTTTCTTTATTGATTTTGTATCTGCTTCTCTCTTCACGTCTTCCGTGATTTCCTGAACGTTTATGGTGGCGGCACACCGGGACTTTTCATAGTATTGTAGTGCATCGTTAACCCTCTGGGGCTGATGAATGTGCTAGCACTTCAAATTAGATACTTCTTATTGTTTCTATTAACATCTTTGTGATGATCAAGCGCAGAAATCCAGTTCAAACACTTCCTGAATCTGTAGAGTCACCCTTTCCATTCCATCTTATCACGAGATCCTACGAGACTCACATCCGGAGTTATGAGCCTATGAAGAGGGGCTGAGATACACGTCATCTGCCTCTCACCGTGTGGAGCTGGTGGATTCGTGTGTCCGTCTACATTCTGTGTGAAACCGACCGATGGACACTCAGGAAATCACTAAGGACTGACCATCACGCCGGACACCCTTCATTCTTCATTCAGTCCACATCGGGGACTCATGTGAAATGACGTACAGAGAGTTTACAGCTGCTGAAGCTGCTGCAGCGGTTTTGGAAAGTATTGATGAAGATAACGGAGCATTTTGATATGAAACATATGAGGATCATGTTATATGAAGAGACTTTAAATTGGACAAATTGGAAGGTAAACACAGTGCTGCAGCCATGGAAGCAACCGAACGAATCAGATCCCAAACTAAAAAGCTCAGCATCTTTCCCGAAAGCTCCCTGACCAGAGACGCAGTGAAACGTGAGTAAATATTGGTGATGCGTTTGAAAGATGGAGACAGTTTGGAGCTCAGAAGGACTTAAAGAGGATGCTGAGTTGACTAATTGTCTCCTGAACAGGAGAGCACTGAGCTTCAGCTAACGTTAGCTAACCTTAACTAATTTATCACGGCTCACTTACTCGGATTCCTACTCTGTAGTTCTGAGTTATCAAGGCAGAGTATTTGAGACACAGCCGGTGATGTGATCCCAGCTAGTGCTGGCTAATGCCGTCATGCTAACAAACGCTAACTACCATCATCACTTGCTATTGTCAAAGTTTAACATTTTGGTCAATCATGTAGGTTCAGCGTCCTCAATCTGGCAACTTGTGAGAGTTTTGAGTCTGGGGAGGAGGAGGCGGGGCAGACAACTTTCTCTAATATTTTGAATTTGGCCTGCAGTACCGATTTCAAACACTTGCTGTCAGTATTACACATTGTTCCTTTAAATGATGTTCCAATATCGGTGGAAAGTATTTTTGGTCAGCAAGTGGTTAGCATCGAATAGTGGTGGCCTCCCGTCGGGGGTCACTCATCTGTCATTTGTGTTTGCCATTTAAGGTGTATTCATATTCGTAGTTGGATGTACACAGTGAACCTGCAGCACAAAAATAAGTGATAAAGATAAAATTCAAGATGTATTAGACCATTAGAAAGCTTAGGCCCAGTCCCATTTCTTATTTTTACCCCTACCCCTTGTTTTCGAGTGTCCTGTTACAGGGTAGTGGTTGAAATCTTCCCTCTGAAATGGGACCCTCAAATAAAAAGAGCATCACTTCATTAACAGCTACCAGCGCTGCTCTGTAGGCGACCCTGCCAGTCTGCAGTGACAGCAGAGGAGGGTAAAGTTCAGCTCCTCACTGCTGGGCTTTAGTTACATTTAGGGCATCATATGACTTCAAAGAGGGGGGCAATTATTTATTATCACCCACCCCTAATTCTTCAGTGATATGAAGCTGAAGTCAGATATTCACCAGCTTCTTGTTCGAACTTTCTCGTTCCACCTTAAATGGAACACCAGTTACATTCTGGCGCTTCAGGTGTCGAAACTGCTGGACTATTTAAGGTGGAACGGAAAAATATATCTAGCTAGCTACCGAGACATTAGCATAATATTAGCAAATTTTTACACTTGTTATGAAAAAAGGACCATAATACACTGAAACGACATTAAACTAAGATAATACAGTGGTTATTGTAATTTTTTAACAGAGAAAATTCTCACATTTGTGGGTTTCTTTGGTCTCTTGTTCTCCATCTTGCCGGTTTTTCATTTTTTCTCATAACTGTCTGTTTGGAGACTCTGAACAACCTCAGTTTGGAGGGTCATGTAGCCCCAACTCTTCACTCTACCCCTCTATCTCAACAAGAATCGGGACACCCTACTCCCAGACATGAACATGCAAAACGAAGGGGTAGGGCTAAGTGGTAGGGGTGAGGGGTGAAATGGGATTGGCCCATATTCTCAAGATATTTAGCACGCATGAAGCAAATGTGAGGTATGTGTCAAACACGGTACTAAATAACATCGTTTTAAATACATTTTTAATTCGCTAGAATGGATTTCCAGTGCTGAAGCCCCAAAGCCATGGTTCCCTCACAGAACTGCTTGGTCTCTTTTCTTGAAGGCCAAGGTTTCAAATGTTTTTAAAGAAAGAAGCATTAGCTAAATCTGTTTACCCACATGCTTTGTCCACACCGATCATCGCACAATGTTAGTAAGAATAATAAAAATATCTGATGCTTTACAGGAATGTTGATTAACTAATATTTGGGCTCACATTCCAGAGTGACCATTTTTCTAAAGACTACACTTTAGCATTTTAACAAATACTGTTAAAGTGTTTTACTGCATGGCAGTGACCTACATTCACGGCTAATGACTAAACATTCCAGAAAACTAGGGCTAAAAATTGGCAACCCTGATGAAAAAAACCCATAGAAAATATTAAGTGTTTCTGTCGGTTCCTGATAGTTTTTTAATGTGTTTTGGCTTTTCTAATGGGTTGATAACACAATGTAAAGGATCCTAATGGTTTAACAGGTGACCAGTGGCTGATTCTAAATGCATTTGATGGTTTCCTAATGGGATCTAAAAGTGTTCTACAGGAAACTAGTGGTCTGTATTGTAAATCTTTATGCCAATTTCCATTAGAAAGCAAAACTTTTAGGTTTTAATGGTCATTTTTTCAGCTGGATAATCCTGCTAATGTGTCGTTGGGGTCGCTTCGCTACATTGTGGCATGCTAGAAAGCTTTGAGCATGAAAATGCACACGGAAATTATTTAAATGTTTTTTATGCATCTGAAATTTGTGCCTCATATTGACTAAACAATATAAGTTAGCACCTAGCTAGCATCTAACCTGTTGATATGCTGGTGCACTAGAAAATAATACAGAAGCCTGGAAACGCTTTAAAGAGTTTTATTAAAGAGTTTTATTATATTATTATTATAAGAGTGTCTTAAAGGGTTTATTTTACTGCAGAGACCTTAATGTGTGGCTTATGGTGACTAAACCAATCAGAAAACAATGAGTGTGTTTACGTGCACTTAATAATCCGATAACTGCAGAAAATCAGATTTTGTCAGTAATCCGATCAATGCATTTACATGCACTTGAGTAATCAGATAATGGGGAAACTCCAGGTCTACATGAACCAGACAGTAATCAGATTTCTGCTTTACCATCAGCCAATAAACTCACAGAAGAAGACACAACATAAACATAACGTAAACTCAAACTTCATGCTGCAGCTTTAAAAAAGAAAAACCTGAAAATATGAACATGCATCATCTAGAAGATGAAAAATATTTAAATCCATTTTGTTGAGAATGTTGTTGGTTTCAGCGTTACTCCAAAAGTGTTTTGCTGCGTCTCGTAGCGACGCTGCTCACTTATTTCTAGTACCACCATCAGTTTTTGCACATGGTCAGACTTAGAAATCCGAAAGAAATCAGAGTAAGAGTTCACAGCACTGAGAAATCTGATTACCGAGCTAAAATCCAGCCTCTTTATCAGATTTCTTAATCGTATTTCTAGACCTTACTCCGATCTAAGAAATCAGAGTGTGCTGTTTACATGACCGTTTGAATAATCAGATAACTGCAGAAATTGAGTTTTACTTGTCTTCATCATTTGAACACAACAGCTGTCCTTAACATCGTGTGACTGTTTCATCATGAATGGTCCAGCAGAAATGCTCCAAAATTGCCTGGAATGAAATCTCTTTACATTAACTTCCACTGAAAGGAAAGAAGGTTTCTGCCCTCTCCTGTGAAGTTACTAATTTGGAGGTACTTCTTTTTCTCCGGACAGTGATGATAAGTTGGCTAATGAAGCTAACTGACCGATAATGCGGGCCACTATGATACAGGGCCTGCTAGAAAGCAGAAGCATGAAAATACTCACAGAAAGAGTTGTTATTACTTGTTTAAATTTGTTGCCTATAGTGACCAAACCTCTGTAATGGGCTGCTACATATTATATGGCAGAAAGCATTACTAAAGCATAAACTAATGAACAGGGTTATATTAAACAGAAGAAACCTAAATTGTGGCTTACGGTAAAAAAGAAGACAAAGGAATGGAAGATAGCTAGCATTGCTAACCTGTTCATAATAGAGTCGCTACGCTAACTGGGACATGCTAGAAGTTACTGAAGCTTGGAAATGTTTTAAAGCAGCATTATGTAACAGTTTTACCTTAAAATAACAGCTTCAAAATCATTTAGATGCTACACTGACTTATAATCGTGAGAATGACGTCTCTGTCATTGCCACTCCGGACCAGAACACCTGCTATAGCGCTATGTAACTTTGGAGGAGCAGCACAAGAACCTCTCGCCAGAACTGAGTAACACTTTACGGCACCACTTCTCACACCAACAACTCAGCTAGCTATAAGAAGAAGCTCGCTTGGTATATCCAGCATTAGCATCATGGCAGAGGCTGAAGAAGATGCTGTCGGTGGAAGCGAGGAAGGAGTGACTGAACAAGAGAGCAGACAAGCATTAATCTCAGACTGGCTTTTACTCGTTGGCAAGAGCTAAACGAGAGAAAAGGATGCAAGACAGTCTTTGTCAATCTCACCCCAAATAAGCCTTGGAAGTTTACAGCCTTCTGTAATAACCTCCTACCTTGTAAGTCGACATGGTTGTTTTTCTTCTGATGTTGTTTTTCCTGGTGTTGTGCTGAATTCCGACTCTCTGGCAGAATTGGACTCCCATATCACGCAGGCGTATGGCGTCTCTGTCGTTGCCGCTCCAGGCTGGAACACCTGCTGTAGCGCTATGTAACTTTGGAGGAGCAGCACAAGAACCTCTCACCAGAACTGAGTAACACTTTACGGCACCACTTCTCACCCCAACAACTCAGCTAGCTATAAGAAGAAGCAGCTCAGTATTCCCAGCATTGACATCACGGCGGAGGCTGTGAAGAAGTGATGCTCAAGGTGTGATGACAATAAAAGGCCCATATCACTTGTAATTTAGCTTGTTTACACATAAAAACAACCCAAAACTGTGAGTGTAATCTATAGCGTGCCATATGCGACGTGCATGTAAAGGGGAGTCAGATTCTGTATCCTTTAGCTCATCAACAAATGTGCGAATACAGCTGTCCTCAAAGCGTGATTTGTGTTTATGACAGTGGTTTGAAGGTGAAACACACTCCACAACTGTAGGGGGAGCCAATGAGCAAAAACTACCAACACATATTGCTGCTTTAAAAGGTTTTACTGAGCAAAAACAGTCTAACTTTGTGGTATAAGCTGTGTCCCAATTCAGGGGCTGCATCCGTCAGAGGACGCGGTCTATGAAGGCATGTGAGACGCAATTCACACGCCATGTTGACCATCAGGACTTACCCCGTATGTCCAGACTGACTTTGTCGAGATTTTAGTATGATTCAGTCAACAATTGGGTTCAGAAAACCACCGTTCAGTTCCTGCGTTTAGTACATTTAAAACTCCATTTAAATGGCTGGCTGCACATGTATGACCTAGAATTTTCCCTCCTGTCTCAAACAGTCCTCTGATTGACTCAGACTCTGACGTTAGTGCTGATAATCAGACACTTACAGTTAAATACAAGTAAAAACTGACTCAAAATGCAGTCACGCTTCTAAAACTGAGGCTAACCACTAGCCATGCGGTGTGTGCATGCTGCTGAGCTAAGAGACTGGGGGCGGGGTTAGCTCTGTCCTTCAGTTTACATTGATTTTGAGTATTAAAAATATCTGATATTAAATATGAAACTCAATTTGTAATTAAAAATGAAGGCTGTCTTGCTGTGTATCAGAGTTTTAGCACTCAGCATGAATCCAAGAGGACAGAAAATCAATAAAAAAACGTCCGCCTTGTGCTAATTGTTTATTTTTACTCATAATAATCAACAGAATGAATCCCCATCAGAATTATTGCACTTTCAGCTCACAGACACTCCAGACTAACAATTTCTGAAAATGTGTCTGAGGTGCAACGTGTTTTCAAGATCTATACAGGCACAAAATGACAAATGTTTGCAGGCACTAGGTAAATTTTTGATCAAAAATTAGTCAAATTAATAAAGATATCAAATTTCTATTTGCATTTACATTTCAAACAATGACATATCTGAGGGTGTCCTGAATTGACCCAAAAAATACCAACAAATTCCTACAAATTCTGGGGTTCTAAGGGGTAGGGGTGGGAATCTCTAGACACCTCACGATTCGATTCGATTACGATTCAGAGGCTGCGATGCGATTATAAAACGATTATCGATGCATCTTTTTTTTCTATACATGATTTCTATTTTCTCACTGTCTGAGGACTTTGTAGTTTTAAAACAAAGTATTTGTAATGATCCATAATGCATTTATGTCCAATATCTTTTATTAATAAAACAAATGGAAGTGATCAGGCAAGTGAACTGGAAGGCTCTCATTCACTGCTCTTGTTTGGAGACGCTGCTGCTACTCATCTGTGATAAAATGCGCTGTTATGGTGAAATAAGATAAGTGGTAATGGATGTCCATGGTAATGTGCGAAAGACTGCAGGTCACCTAGCAACGAGTAGCAAATGAAAAAGGAAAAGAGAAAGACAGACGAACTTATTCGCATTTATAAGCAGCGCAGTTGGTTTGCTGGTACGTTCGATCTGCCACAAGAGACTGTCAAACACTAACTAAAAGATGCGAAGATGAAGTCGCTTCTCTAATTTTCCCGTTCCACCTTAAATGGTGCCGCTTTTACATTCGGCGCCTCAGTCAGAATTTAAGGTGGAACGGGAAAGTTCGGCAAGAAGCTGGCGAATGAGAAGCGATGCACTTACCCACTTCCAAGTTCCGCCTTTTGCGTTCCGTCAACATTACGGTATAAATTAAATATTTAGAAAATCGATTTTTGACATTTATGACTCGATTCAGAATCGTCCAATCCGTATTGCGATGCATCTAAGAATCGATTTTTTCCCGCACCCCTACTAAGGGGTAAAGTTCTTTAAAGATGGTGCCAGAAACTTTGATTTTAGTTTTATTTTAATTTTTTCATTTATTAGAGCTGGAGATGCGTCTCTCTGTCGGCTCTTTGCTCCCTAAAACAAAAAGAAATGTCAGCGTAAGTTTTGCTTCTGACCACATCAGCTTTTTAAACATCTGTATCGTTCGCTATTCGACTCAGTTTGCTCCTCTGCTGACGCCGCCATGTTCTCGAATCCTCGCCGGCACCCAATGAACCTCGGGATGTGTTTGCTGGAGAAGGATCCACCTGTTGGACCCTTCGTTGCCATGGAAAAGAATAACACTGCCTATGAAGGAGCCTTCGAGATGGGACAGTCGCGCCGCTGTGACGCAGTCGGCCTTCAAATGCAGCCTCTGAAGGACGCAGCCCCTGAATTGGGACACAGCCATAGAGTGAATAAACTTTCAGAAGTCTAAGGAAGAGGCTTTAGCTAGTGCTGCTAACCTGCTGATAACAGGTTTTATGTGCTACACTGGAACACAATAGAAAGAGGCTGAATTTAGCGTTACGTGCTGGAAGGGTTGATTTGAGTCTCAACTTTAGTTCCCAGCAGTCTGTGCGGCTGCTCTGATTCCTCAGCCCTCTGTACCTGCTTTAATCCCCACTTCTGACGCCAACCCCGCTATTCACATTCTGAAGTCACAGTAATTAACCAGCAGGTAATTATCTTCGCTAACAACGGGAATAGCAGCGAAATGAGGGCTTGTCACATGAAGGTGATAATAAAAAAGAGAAACTCTTTTAACATAACAAATTAATGTGTCACGCTCGTCACCCCGCCGCACACGTATGCTAATGAGGAGCAGAAGCAGAACCAGCGGCGGCGCGTTCTGACCTCGCTAACGCTAGGCTAAAGGACAGTCACGGGCAAACGGCCATTAATGACCGTAACCTACATAAACACACACGAGTGGAATGATACGGATTTCAGAAACGAATAAACTGCAGCTGGTGTGAAAGAGAGAGAGGAATTAAAGGAGAAAGACAAAGAGTAAGAAAAGAAAGAGAGAGAGACGAGGGAGAGAGAAGGAGAGAGAGAGAAAAGGGTAAGAAAACAAAGAAAGACAAGGTAGAGAGAAGGAGAAAGGAGAGAGAGAGAAATGGGTAAGAAAAGAAAGAGAGAGAGATGAGGGAGAGAGAGAGAGAAAGGAGAGAGAGAAAAGGGTAAGACAAGAAAGAGAGAAATGAGGGAGAGAGAAGGAGAAAGAAGAGAGAGAGAAAAAAGGGTAAGAAAAGAACGAGAGAGAGAGACGAGGGAGAGAGAAGGAGAAAGGAGAGAGAGAGAGAGAAGGGTAAGAAAAGAAAGAGAGAGAGAGAGAGAGAAGTAAGAAAAGAAAGAGAGAGAGAGAGAGAGAGAGAGAGAGAGAGAGGTAAGAAAAGAAAGAGTGAGAGAGAGAAAGAAAAAAAGGAAGAAAGAAAGAAACAGATAGAGAGAGAGGAAGAGAGAAGCTACAGTAAATTCTTACTGCATCATCACAGTAATATTAATCATAATCTATCATTCTGATTTAATCACATCCCTGTGTTCCCACGCTGTGTGTGTGTGTGTGTGTGTGTGTGTGTGTGTGTGTGTTTTACAGCTGCAGGCTTTTGTTTCAGTCACACAATACTCCCTTTGTTTATGTTCAGCAATTTTACACACTGTAACTAAACACAGAGCGAGAGAGAGAGAGGGAGACAGAGCGAGAGAGAGAGAGAGAGAGATGAAAAGAGAAAGGAGATAGAAAAAGAAACAGCAAGAGAAAGAGAAACAGAGAGAGAGACACACAGTGAAAGAGAGAGAGAGGGAGGGAGAGAGAGAGGGAGAGAGGAGATAGACATACAGAGAAGGAGGGAGAGAGAAAAAGGGAGAGAGATGACAGACATAGAGAGAAGGAGGGAGAAAGAAGGAGGAGGGAGAGATAGAGAGAGAGAGAGGTTTGCTCAGAAGACAAACTGAAAACTGCAGGACTGAATTAATCTATTGAATTAGAATTAGAATCAGTCTCTCTCTCTCTCTCTCTCTATATATATATATATATGTATATATGTGTATATGTGTGTGTGTGTGTGTGTGTGTGTGTGTGTGTGTGTGTGTGTGCTGAAGCCCTGCTGCAGTGCACCGTGTGTTGGGTTGAATGTACAGCTGTAGCCTCATCACAGCTGCTTATACCATCAGAGTCCCATCATCACTGCAAAATCTTACATCTTACTTTACTGTAAACAGCACAAAACCCCAGCCATAGATATAAAACATACATTCTTCACACTTTATTTATCTGATCTACTTTTTATCTGTGCTGATCTGTCTGAGCTGAGTGTCAGATTTCACTGGAAAATGTTAAAGTGCTGAATCACTTCAGTCACCTGACGCAGCTCAGCGCTGTCTACTCCTTTATGTGCATCGACTGCCTGTATCTCAGTCCATACTGTGGACTCCAGCTCCGTCACCATGACGATGATGCTGGTGTGATGACAATTACAGGCCCATAACACATTGAAAATGAAAAAGTTTGATGCAGTGTGTAAACATTAGCGTACCATTACATGGAAACTAAACTGTAACTAAACAGCCCGTTTCAATTCTGTCATGTTGTGATGTCACAACCACGGACACACATCAGTCTTAAAGGTGACAGAAACAGCCTGTTTGACTCTAAGGCTGTAAAATGTTTGTGTGAAATTGAATAATGTTGGAAATTAAGGAGGAAATGTCTTAAATAGCAGAGAAAATGTGGAGAGTGGGTCCTTTAACCCTTAGTCATCTCCTGGATCTGGAGTTGGAGCTGGAGCTGGAGCCGACTGGTCCAGTGGACCTTCTCATTGTTATTCAGCGGTTTGACCGTCAGCTCTCAGCCTGAACAACGCAGCCATTGAGCTCTGAGGCTGATAGCGATTCAGGCGGCGACGTCTCTTCACGCTGGAGAGAAACACACAAACATCAGAATCACAGTCAGACTCGGTTTCACTGGCCAGCTTGACCTTTTATTGCTCTGTTTGACGTGAACGCACTGCTGAAAATCTTTAAAACATCTTTATAAAACGGATAGTTCCGGTCCTAAAATCTGATTGGCTGAGCTGAGTTCAAAGCCGTTGTAAAACCCACTATATACACACTCCTATGACGCCTCACAACAACTGAACTGTATCACTGCACCACGAAAAACCCTTGTGCTGTTAATGAATAATCTGACTCTAATGCTGATCGCATGGAGCACCGAGTGTACTGATGAAGTAAGACCCCAGTTCTGTTTAAACTGAGGGGCTGTAGACTTAAATTCTTATCTAGAACCAGGCTGGTCAGCTCCTAACAGGCTGAAAGAGCCAACAGCCTAAACAGCTCCATCATTAACATCACAGGCTTGAATTTAAGTACTTACAGTGTGATTAACTGTAAAACAGCAGAATAAAAGTCTAAAAATATCACCGAATGTTTTACTCACTGTAGGCTGAATCCCAAACAGCAAAGAACCATTTAAGCATCGACAGAGAGTTTTTGGTCTTTTTTCCCTTCTTAATTACAGAGATATGTTTGATAATTAATTTTCTCTTATTTTCTCTTTTCTTATTTGCCATATTCATGTATCAAATAGGGTTTATTATTTTTATATTATCATTTGATAACGGGTATTTTCTGTTTATTGTTATGTTATTATATCTGTATCTCTTTTTTCTTTAACTGTTATTATATAGTGAACTGTTGCAATGCTTTAATATTACAAATGTAATTCTGTCAATAAAGCAAACTTGAACTTGAGCTTGAACTTGAACGCACTAGTGATGATAGTGATGGGCCATAAAACACACTAAACACTATGAGCTCACAGTGAGACACAGATATGATGTAAAATAAATAACTA
>NW_023494795.1:42397046-42459546 GCF_904425465.1 Colossoma macropomum | reverse complement strand
AAAGGTAGTGTTAGATACTTAGCGACTGGCCTAGCTTCATTTTGTCACTCAGCCAGTTTTTTTTTTTTTGCCCCACCACTTTTCAAGGTGTGATGCCATCACTCACTGGCCACTTTATTAGAAACACCCACCTTGTGCTTCCACTCACTGGCCACTTTATTAGAAACACCCACCTTGTGCTTCCATGCACTGGCCACTTTATTAGAAACACCCACCTTGTGCTTCCACTCACAGGCCACTTTATTAGAAACACCTACCTTGTGCTTCCACTAACTGGCCACTTTATTAGAAACACCCACCTTGTGCTTCCACTCACTGACCACTTTATTAGAAACACCCACCTTGTGCTTCCACTAACTGGCCATTTTATTAGAAACACCAACCTTGTGCTTCCAATAAATGGCCACTTTATTAGAAACACCAACTTTATGCTTCCACTCACTGGCCACTTTATTAGAAACACCAACTTTATGCTTTCACTCACTGGCCACTTTATTAGATACCCCAACCTTGTGCTTCCACCCACTGGCCACTTTATTAGAAACACCTTGTGCTTTCACCTACTGGCCACTTTATTAGAAACACCCACCTTGTGCTTCCACTCACTGGCCACTTTATTAGAAACACCTACGTTGTACTTCCACTCACTGGCCACTTTATTAGAAACACCTACCTTTTGCTTCCACCCACTGGCCACTTTATTTGAAACATGATGACATCTAGAACTGAAGAGAACCAAAGAGGCCTCATTGGCTCCACAAACAGCTTTTGCTCACTTGATTCCTGTTGCCTGTTTGGCCTTTTGATTGCTTTGTTTTGACCTCGATTTAGCCCATTTAAACCTGTTAGTTTGTTGTATATTTTATATATGTAGATTCTCTTTTTGTATATTTCGTGAATAGCTTCACCAGGTGTAGATTTGGCTGCCATTTAGTTTGAGTTTTGGGTTTTGTCTGTGTTTTGCATCAGTCAGAGTGTCGGCTGTTTGTCTTTTGTTTTGGTTAAGGCTAGTTAGTGTCTGTCTTGTAGTCAGTGTGGGTTCTGTATGTTGTCTTGGCCAAACCCGAAGACAAACTGCTGATTCTACTGTACAGTTGTATAAAAACGCTTTGAATTAATTAACAACCATTTACTGTTTTTTGTCTCATTATTAAACACCACACGCTCACAAAGCATACATTTCACACCACACCATTTCTCATGGCCCTAGACCGGGTCATAACAGTATGATACTCCATTTCTCAAAATTTGGGTCCTCAAACTTCTCACAACACAAAATTGTCAGCCAAAACTGTCAGCAGCCACTGATCCGTCCACCTTCTATGTCTTACAACCAGCAGCACCAAACTCAAACTGCTGCTTCAGTGTAAAACCGTGAAAGGCGCCCTAGAGCCAGTGTTACTGTAGAAACATGGCGGTGGCAGACTCTGTTGGATGAGGAGCCGCTCCCTATGTAGATATGAAGGGCTCATTCTAAATCCTTGGGTTCACTACACAACTTTTAAAGTCTGAACAGATTATAAAAGACTGGTCTCACACGATCACACTGGTTTCTGCAGATTTTTTTGGGCGACTGAAATATTTGGGATCACAGAATAAATGATTAGGGATCACACACTCCCGTTACTAGGAGACGCAAATAAACAAACATGAAGTGCTCGCTGCTGCTGTTTTCTCTGCCGTTTGCACTGAAACAGTAAAGAAGCAGCAGGTAAACATGTTTCAGTGGATCACGGATTTAAAAATGTCATCAGTTTGGCATTTTTTAGAGTTTTAAATGAACATAAACTCGATTTTGCCTTAAACTCAGCTCATTAAAAAGCTTCACCATTTTTCTTTGTTGTACTTGCTGTATTTTCTTCTTTCGCGCTCTCAGTTTCCATTGGCCGTTGCAGGAATCTGTTCAGATTGAGTCGTTGACCAGTTTACACTAGTTTACATTCAGAGTCGGGTCAGAGAAACCAAACGTCTGATAAACTCCGACTGGTCTGAAACGCGATCGGAGGCCAAAAATCTGAGTCTGTGCCCCTCACACACGACTCGACTCTCTCCAACTGTTGACTCTGACCGACACAAACATCTGCGGACTAGAGCCGACCAGCTCAGACTCAGCCAGACTGAGAATCAGGGATAAAATCAGGGTAAAAGTCACGTAGAGGAGCCCCGGCTTTAGCTAATCAAAGCACAACGATTCGTACTTACAGGTGATTATACATTAAGGAAAACATGGTTTTCTTTACTATCCTCCATTTCTGCTAACAGAACCATCCAAATCTCACACACTGCACCTTTAAGAGCTTCTTTGAGAACAGTGAACATTCCGATCAGCTTCAGTGTTTGTATTAAGATCTTTTTGTAGGTTTTTTTTCGTTGGAGAGCTTTCATAAATCCGGCTCCAGAACCGGTCCCCACGGACAGGAGGTTAGCGGTCCATGCCAGTTTCGCTGTAATGTTTTCCTCAATACTCACTAGACATTCCCAGAGGCTCTGCACAGCTGGGAGAGAGAGAGAGAGAGAGAGAGAGAGAGAGAGAGATCTTCTCTTAATCACGGCGTGAAGTGTTCACTGCTCCAGGAGGAGAAGCAGTGGACAGAAACAAATCATACTTTCGTCTTTTATGTTACGCTTCTGTTCTTATTTCATTTAGACTGCAGTATTTACGTTGTTCTTTCTATGTGAAGCACCTCAAGGCATAATTAAAGAAAGTAATAAAGTAATATAAAATATATATAAATCTAACAACGTGCTATATGTACAAACATTATTATTGTAAAATACAGATTATTACCATTGTTATAACAACGGTTATAACAGCTGCTAGATTGCTAATTGAAAACAGTAAAGGGCAGCTGCTGTGTAAAAATAGGCAATAAATAAATTAACAAATAAACATATAAACCCTGCAACTTTCACAACTCAGGCCACTTTATTAGAAACACTTAGCTTGTGCTTCCACTACCTGGCCACTTTATTAAAACACCCACCTTGTGCTTCCACTACCTGGCCACTTTATTAGAAACACCCACCTTGTGCTTCCACTACCTGACCACTTTATTAGAAACACCCACCTTGTGCTTCCACTCAGTAGTCACTTTATTAGAAACACCCACCTTGTGCTTTCAGTAACTGGCCACTTTATTAGAAACACCCACCTTGTGCTTCCACTCAGTAGTCACTTTATTAGAAACACCCACCTTGTGCTTTCAGTAACTGGCCACTTTATTAGAAACACCCACCTTGTGCTTCCACTACCTGACCACTTTATTAGAAACACCCACCTTGTGCTTCCACTCAGTAGTCACTTTATTAGAAACACCCACCTTGTGCTTTCAGTAACTGGCCACTTTATTAGAAACACCCACCTTGTGCTTCCACTACCTGGCCACTTTATTAGAAACACCCACCTTGTGCTTCCACTCAGTAGCCACTTTATTAGAAACACCCACCTTGTGCTTCCACTAACTGGCCACTTTATTAGAAACACCCACCTTGTGCTTCCACTACCTGGCCACTTTATTAGAAACACCCACCTTGTGCTTCCACTCAGTAGCCACTTTGTTAGAAACACCCACCTTGTGCTTCCACTCACTGGCCACTTTATTAGAAACACCCACCTTGTGCTTCCACTACCTGGCCACTTTATTAGAAACACCCACCTTGTGCTTCCACTCAGTAGCCACTTTATTAGAAACACCCACCTTGTGCGTCTACACACTGGTCCCTTTATTAGAAACACTGCTCACTGGGTAACTGTGGTTTGGCTGAACTGTCGCTTTAATGAGTTAAACTTTCTGCAGCAGTGAAAAGTGTAAAAATTGGAGTTTTAGCATTTTTGCTGTGTTGGCTTTGTCATAAAAAGCCTTTTATTGTGATGGTTTAAGAGGCTGGCTGACTGCAGTGAGCGTGTTAAAGACAGAGCCGTATAAAAAGCCTCTTTTGGCCGCTCGTTATTCTTGGCGCTCGGTAAATGGATTTGTAATTATGGGCTGTCGGCTCTGCGCTGAGAGTAATTGTGCGCCGGCCGTCGGGCGACTTTACTGTCGATGTACGGGATTCAGATCACTCGCAGGATTGATGACAGTGATGGAGGGAACGCAGGAGTGACAACACTGACCCTAATGACCACACATACACACACACACACACACACACACACACACACACACACACACACACACAGATAATACATTCTAAACATACCAACACAGGGGGTTCAATACACCTCTGCACTCTACACCTTAATGAGAGGGTTCTACAGAGAGAGAGAGAGAGAGAGAGAGAGAGAGAGAGAGAAGAGAAAGATGAGGTGAAGAACGTAAGGAGAGCTATAAAAAGAAAGGGAGCAAAAAGAGAGATCAAGAAAAAGAGAAGTGAGATATAAGAGAGAAGAGACAAGAAGAAAGCAGAAGAAATCGAGAGAGAAAAACACAGAAGAGAAATGAAGAGGACGTGAGACAGAAAGAGAAAGGAAGTAAAAGAAGTAGAGAACAAGAAAGAGAGAGAGGAGAGAAAAAGAGAGAAAGAGGAAGAAAAAATAGACATGAGGAAAGATGAGAAGAGAAAAGAACGACAAGGTAGGAAAAAAAGAGAGAGAAATACAGACGAGAAAGAAAAGGAAAGAAAGGCGACACGCAAAAGGATGAAGACAGGAGAGAGAAGAGAGAAGTACAGATAGAAATAGAGAGAGTGAGAAAGACGAGAGAGAGAAAGAGAAAAGAGAAATAGAGAGACCGAGAAAAAGGGTGAGAGAGAAGGACAGAATAAGAAGAGAGAGAGTGAGAGAGAGACAGAGAGAGAGAAGAGAGGATTTGAGAGCAAGGAAGGGAAAGAGAAGAGCGAGAGAGAGGAAGACAGAAAGGAGAGCGTGAGAGAAGAGAGGAGAGAAATAGAGAGATCGAGAGAGATGAAGAAAGAGAGAAATAGAGAGAGCGAGAAAGAGGGAGAGACAGCGAGAAAGAGAAAGGAGAGAAAGAGAGAGTGAGAGACAAATAGAGAGACTGAGAAAGAGGGAGAGAGAAAGAGAAGAGTAAGGGAGAGAGAGAGAGAGAGAGAGAGAGAGAGAGAGAGAGAGAGAAGGTACATCAGGGCTTCATGCCATGTATAAAAAGCTCAGTGGATTTTTCTGTTGCTCTCCGGTGCCAGAAACTCTTAACACACACACACACACACACTCACACACACACACACACTCACACACACACACACACACACACTCACACACACACACTCACACACACACACACACACACACACACACTCTCCCTCTCTGGTTCAGTCTGTGTTTGTGTCTCTGGAGATCCTTCAGGAAGATGCTGCTCTAATTACGGAGAACAAACACTGTAAACATTCCACAGTGTGAAGAACTGGTCATGGGTTCCTGAGCAGCACTCAGCTCCTCAGTAATCTTCTATACAGAAGATGTTCTTCTCCCATCTGAAGAACATCACAGATCCTCTGCTAGACCCCCTGCAGTTTGCATACCGGGCAAACAGGTCAGTGGACGACGCAGTGAACATGGGCCTCCATTTTACCCTTCAACAGCTTGAACACTCAGGAACGTATGCAAGAATTCTGTTCTTGGACTTCAGCTCAGCCTTTAACACGATCATCCCAGGACAGCTACACAGCAGACTACTCCAACTCAGCATGCCAACCGCCACCTGCCAGTGGATCACCAACTCCCTCACTGGCAGAGAGCAGCAGGTGAGGTTGGGACAGTTCACCTCAAACACCCACATCATCAGTACAGGTGCTCCACAGGGTTGTGTACTCTCACCATTGCTCTTCTCACTGTACACGAACTACTGTACCTCCACGGACACCTCAGTCAAAATCTTAAAGTATGCAGACGACACTACAGTCGTTGGTCTCATCCGAGACGGTGACGAGTGTTAATGTCTGGGGCGGCACGGTGGCGCAGTGGGTAGCGCTGTCACCTCACAGCAAGAATGGCCTGGGTTCGATTCCCGGCTGGGTGACCAGGTGACCACTGTGTGGAGTTTGCCTGTTCTCCCCGTGTCTGCGTGGGTTTCCTCCGGGTACTCCGGTTTCCTCCCACAGTCCAAAAACATGCAGTCAGGCTGATTGGACATGCTGAATTGCCCCTAGGTGTGAGTGTGTGTGTGAATGTGTATGTCTGTCCGTCTGCCCTGCGATGGACTGGCAACCTGTCCAGGGTGTATCCTGTCTTCCGCCTAATGACAGCTGGGATAGGCTCCAGCAACCTACCACGACCCAGAAGGATAAGTGGTTTAGATTATGGATGGATGTTAATGTCTGTCTAATACTGTGCACTGTGAGCTCCTGTAACCAAAACCAAATTCCCTGTATGTGTAAGCAAACCTGGCCAATAAAGCTTGATTCTGATTCTGATTCTGTTTCTGATTTACCAAACATTTTCCATCAATCTGAAGAACCATTTCATGATGCCAAGAAACCTTTAATCATGCAAAGGGTCCTTTGAATGTTCGTGGTTTTATATAGAACCATTTTCTTCACTAAAGAACCCTTGATGAACCATCTTTTTTAAGAGTGTAGGACACATTCTCAGAGTGGCTCTGGTTAAGAGCGTCTGTGAGTGTAAATGCATGAAATTGGTGTTAAGTGTGTTCAGAGTGTTAGTCACTCTCAGAGCGAGGCTGCAGCAGTGCCGTAGTAATGGAACAGGCATTTGATAAACAGCCGATCTGAGAGTTGACTCACTGCGTGTTTTTCACTCTGTGTTCTAGATACAGCAGTGAAGGAGCTCACATGGGCCTCCTCAAATCACCGTGTCAGTGTTATTAGACAAAATGTTCTGACATTTTAAGTAAAACCAGAAAAAAAAAAACAGGACTGGCCTGCTCACTCTTCAGGCTTCATGTTTCATTTTTTTAAAACTAAAATAGTAAAACCGTTTCTTTTGGTTCCTGAGGTTAAGATCACAGTTAGAGTCTTACATAACGGGACATGTTATTATTACACATAGGCAAATGCAAAGAAAGTGCTATATAAAACTCAGAGAGCATTCATTAATTTGATTTATTTCATTTCCAGTCAAAACTGCCAGAAGTACAAGTTATTCATTTTTCAAAATCACACAGAAGCCTGAACATCTAAATCTAATCCCAGCTGTGTGAGTCAGTGAGTCACTCTCCATCTTTATTCCAGCTTCCATTCTGTTCAGGAGACTCACTTTCAGCTCCTCAAAGAATCTGCAGACACACCTCCAAAGTCCAGTCTTAGAAGCTGGTTGATCATTTTCTGAAGTAATCAAACACATTCAGTGGTGTTGAGGTCTGGACTCTGGGGTGGTCAGTCCATCAGCTTCTTTGTTTGATGTGTCCGTCTCCTTTTCTCAGTGAGGTTCTTCTTGATCAGCTACACATCCTTTCAGACCCACAGCGCTGAGTCGTCTTCTCACAGTGGAAGGATGGACAGAAACACCTGTGGATGTTTTCAGATCTGAAGCAGCTTGATTTTCTCCTCTCTCTCAGAGATGAAAGCTTTAAGTGCTGTTTATCTGATGGGGGCAGTTTTGGGGTCAACCAGCTCTTCCAGGTGGGTGTTAGGAGCCACATTTTCTCTGTAGGCTTTTCTAACTCAATTAATTTTCCTTTGACTTTCTTCATATACATATAATGGCTGCTACTCTTCTGGGAAGGCTTTACACTCAATGTTGAACATTGCTGTGAGGATTTGATTGAGCATTAGTGAGGTCAGGTACTGATGGTCAGTTCTGAATCACTCCATTTCATCCCAAAGGTATTGGATGGAGCTCCAGCACTCCAGAGAACACAGTTCCACTGCTCCACAGCCCAATGCTGGGTGGCTTAATACCCCTCTAGATCACACTGGGCATTGGAAGTGGACGAGATGGAGCTGAACTCGTACTGCGCTAGTTTAGACAACATTACGGGTTGTGTTACAATATAAACAGAAAATCACAGCATATGTTGGACGTGATCCTTACGTTACGAAGAGGAGCTATTTTTCAACTGAACTGACTCACCTGCTATTGGGGCAGCAGGTATGAGCCACTACCTCGTCCTCCAGACGTCTTTCCACTCAAGAACACAAACGAAAGCATATAAAAGTGTGGAGGATCAACTTTACGAGTCTCGTTTGAATTTTCCAGTTCCTCCTTAAACGGTGCAGTTATTATTATAATGCCTGACTCCAGACTGTAACTGCAGTGATATCCAACTGCAGACCCACAGTACTGCACTTTTAGACCCGCACTCTCAGCTAATTACAAGTATGCCTCTAGTGGTTCATTCCGGAATTGCAGTCACACTTTCCTGCCATTCCGAGAAAACTGTGATGTGCGGTACTGCGGCTCTGCAGCTAGACCCTTCTCAACTGCTGCACCATTTAAGGTGAAATGGGAAAATTGGAATGAGAAGCTGAAGCGCCGGGTGAGTTATTTATGTTCTCCTGTCTTTTGTGTAGCTGTTAACCCTGATTTCAGTGTCAGTGCTGCTGCTTGTAGTTGTTTTAAATCAGTAATACACACTCATGGATGAACTAATCAACGTGTTTACATGCCCTTGAGTAATCAGATAATGGGGAAACTCCGGGTCTACGTGAGTCAGACAGTAATCAGATTTCTGCTTTGAGACTAGCCAATAAACTCACAGAAGACGACGCGACGTAAACGTAACATAAAACTCAAACTTCATGTCGCGGCAATTTTTAAACCATCGAGGCTCTTTCCTGAAAATATGAACATAGATCATCTAGAAGATGAAGAATATTTAAATGCTTCATTTCATCAAGCATGTATTTGGTTTCGGCGTCACTCCAAAATGTTTTACCACGTCTTGCGGCAACGCTGCTCACTTATTTCCGGTACCGCCGTCTGTTTCGCACATGCTCAGACTG
The DNA here is from genome assembly GCF_904425465.1 of Colossoma macropomum. NCBI lineage: Eukaryota > Metazoa > Chordata > Actinopteri > Characiformes > Serrasalmidae > Colossoma > Colossoma macropomum. The sequence goes on along the minus strand of NW_023494795.1, from coordinate 42,450,684 downwards.
AGGAATCCGAAAGAAATCAGAGTAAGAGTTCACAGCACTGAGAAATCTGATTACTGAGCTAAAATCCAGCCTCTTTATCAGATTTCTTAATCAGATTTCTAGACCTTACTCCGATCTATAAAATCAGTGTGCTGTTTACACGACCATTTGAATAATCAGAAAACTGCAGAAATCTGATTATGATCAGATTATTGAGCGCATGTAAACTCACTCACTGTTTCTCAGTTAGATGAGTTTGAGCATCTATGAAAGGAAGGAAAATTAAATACAGATCACTCTATTCCTGCAGTGAAGTCACTCACAGCGCTTTCATAATCAGATTAACCACATTATAAAAAGACGTTTCTGAGTGATTGACAGGTGAGAAGTTCCCCGCTTCTATTTTGGTGTTTGTCATTACTGAGTGAAACTCTGAGAGGTGTGCGAAGCCCACGGACCTGCTGCGGAAAAACACCGCTACGAACGCGGAGTTACAGAGAGAACGTGTGGGGGAGCGAGTGGAAGTGTGTGGGAGAGAGTGAGTGGAAGTGTGTGGGAGAGAGTGTGTGGAAGTGTGGGGGAGAGAGTGAGTGGAAGTGTGGGGGAGAGAGTGAGTTACACCAGCAGGTCAGAACAAAAAGACGTTCTTCTCCAAACCTGATGTTCTTCCAGAACGGGGCCACATCAGGACACATCTGTCTGAATCCATCGGTAGTGATTGGTAGCAGTGTTTGGAAGAGGGAGAGAGAGAGAGAGAGAGAGAGAGAGGCAGAGAGAGAAAGAGAGAGGGAGGGAGAGAAAGAGAGAGAGAGGCAGAGAGAGAAAGAGAGAGGGAGGGAGAGAAAGAGAGAGAGAGAGGCAGAGAGAGAAAGAGAGAGACAGGGAGAGAGAGAAAGAAAGAGAGAAAGAGAGAGAGAGAGTATATATGAAAAATGTAAGAAATTGTGACAAAAGACTGAAAATGAGGAGAGAAAGTGAGAGAGAGAGAGACAAGGGAGAAAGGGTGAGAGAGGGGAGGGAGGGAGATGGAAAGAGAGAGAGAGAGAAAGTATATAGAAAAAATGAAAGAAATTGTGAGAAAAGACTGAAAATGAGGAGAGAGAGTGAGAGAGAGAGAGTCAAAGAGAGAGAGAGGGAGAGAGCAAGACAGACAGAGAGAGGGAAAGAGAGAGAGGGGGAAAAGGGAAGATAAATGAAAAATGAAAGAAATTGTGAGACTTAAAATGAAGAGAAAGATGGACAGAAAAGGATATAAAGCAAGACAGAGAGAGAGAAAGAGAGAGGGAGGGAGAGGGAGGGAGAGAAAGAGAGAGAGAGAGGCAGAGAGAGAAAGAGAGAGACAGGGAGAGAGAGAAAGAAACAGAGAAAGAGAGAGAGAGTATATATGAAAAATGTAAGAAATTGTGACAAAAGACTGAAAATGAGGAGAGAAAGTGAGAGAGAGAGAGACAAGGGAGAAAGGGTGAGAGAGGGGAGGGAGGGAGATGGAAAGAGAGAGAGAGAGAGAAAGTATATAGAAAAAATGAAAGAAATTGTGAGAAAAGACTGAAAATGAGGAGAGAGAGTGAGAGAGAGAGTCAAAGAGAGAGAGAGGTAGAGAAAGAGAAAGAAAGAGCAAGAAAGAAAAGAGAGAGAGAGAGAGAGAGAGGGAGAGAGCAAGACAGACAGAGAGAGGGAAAGAGAGAGAGGGGGAAAAGGGAAGATAAATGAAAAATGAAAGAAATTGTGAGACTTAAAATGAAGAGAAAGATGGACAGAAAAGGATATAAAGCAAGACAGAGAGAGAAAAAGAGAGAGGGAGGGAGAGGGAGGGAGAGAAAGAGAGAGAGAGAGGCAGAGAGAGAGAAAGAGAGAGAGAGGGTGATGAGGTAAGTTGAAAGAAATGCTGGAAAAAAAAGAGTGAAGATGAAGAGAGAGATAGAGGGGAGAGGAACAAAGAGAGAAAGAAAAGAGGAGAGGGAGATAAAGAGTGAGTGAACAGACAGAGAGGGAAAAGTTTTAAAGGGAGAGAGAGAGAGAGAGAGAGAGAGAGAGAGAGAGAGAGGATAAAGGAAAAATGAAAGACATTGTGAGAAAAGACTGAAAATGAAGAGAGAGAGAGTGGGAGAGAGACATAAAGAGAGAAGGAGAGAAAGAGCAAGAGTGGAAGAGGGAAAAGTTATAAAGAGAGAGAGAGAGGGAAGATAAGAAATGGTGAGAAAAGGACTGAAAACGGAGAGAAAGAGAATGAAGATGGAGAGAGATTAATTATTATTATTATTATTATTATTATTATTATTATTATTATCAACATGTGGATGTGGTCAAAACTGGAAATGAGATCTGCCACTGATGTTTATGTTGCTGTGTGTCGTCAAAGACATGGATCTTCTGATTCTATTATAACAACAACAATAATAATAATAATAATAATAATAATAACAATAACAATAACAATGATAATAATAATAGCGTCTCTAGGTGCTGGCGAAGGCATGGATCATGGCCCTGATGGAGCGGATGACTCCGGCCAGACTGCAGATGCAGCCCAGGCCCAAGATGACCGCGTCCAGCAGCTTCCCCGCAGCGCTCAGCCGGCTCCACTTTAGCTGCAGGTGGAACAGAGCGGGCAGCAGCAGAGTCATCACCGCTCCAGTCACGCTGCCCGTCAGACCCATCAGCAGGGAGAAGTGAGGGATGTACAGAGCCATAACGAAGGAGAGGAAGAGGAGGGAGGCGCGCAGGACCAGTGTGTGCCACTCTGGCCCAACTGACCGCTCGTACTGCCCGGTGTCCGTCCGCAGCACACCCGTCTGCAGCAGCTGGGCGGCTGAGTAGAAGGGCAGAGGGTACGAGAGCAGAGCCTTGGCCAGCAGACACAGATTGACCATCATTCTCAGAGCAGGGGGCAGATTATCACTGACCACCTGGGAGAGAGAGAGAGAGAGAGAGAGACAGAGAGAGAGAGAGAGAGACAGACAGAGAGAGAGAGAGAGAGAGAGAGAGAGAGAACGAGAGACAGACAGGGAGAGAAAGAGAGAGAGAGAGAGAGAGAGACATCTTTACATTCGAATTTTGAATCTTTACATCGCTTTTACATAGCCACCTCGTCCATCTGTATACTAGTATATTTACACTGGCATGTTTACAGTGACTTCTTTACACTGGAATCTATACAGAAGCAGCTTTAGACTATTTTTATTATAGTGCCATGACTCCAGTTGCACCTTTATTTACATTTTATCTTTACAAAGCCAACTTTACAGTTGCATCTTTATGTTGGTATCTTTACATGTTTACATTGGCATTTTTAAATAGATGTCTTCACACTGGCATCTATAAATTGACATCTGGAAACTGATATCTTTACAGTGCCCTTTTACACTGGTATCTTTACAATATTATCCTTACTTTGGCATCTTTACAATGCCGTCCTTACACTGGCATCTTCTTATGGCATCTTTTCAATGCCGTCCAGTTTCAGATTTGTACATTACCATTTTTACATTGGCTTCTTTACAATGTCATCCTTGCAGTAGTCCATACGTCTGCAGTACATTGCTCTCTTTACATTGACACCATTACAGTGTGATGTTTGCCCTGACGTCTTTACTTTGGGATCTTTACAATGGCATCTTTACACTGTACATTTACACTTGCAACTTTATTTTGGCATGTTTTTACAAGCAGCTTTACGCTTGTAAATATTTGTATTTTTGCGCTAGCACCACTGAACTGCCTTTTTACAAAGATTTCTGTACCATTCTCTTACACTGGCATCTTTACATTGGCATCCACGTATCACATCTTTACAATGCCATCTTCACATTGCCCTCCTTATTTTGCCGTCTTTACATTGACATATTTACATAGGGACATTTGTCTTGGCATCTTTACAATGGTTTCTCTATGCTGCCATCCTTCCACTGGCATCTTTACCTGGCATTTTACACTGCCATCTGTTCAGTGCTGTGTTTACACTGGCAACTTTACATTTGCATCTTTACACTAGCGTATTTACATTTACATTTTTACACTGCTATCTTTACAATGCTATCTTTACATTGCCATTACCTCCTTGGTGTCCTCCCCCCAGGTCAGTAAAGCCAGCAGTGAGAACGCGGCCTTCAGCACACATGCCAGCGCGTGTGTCCAGTCCATCATGCCCCTGAACTGCCCCCTGTCCGCCATGCACCCCTCCAGCGTGGGCAGGAATATTTGAGACGTGTAGCTGAAGATAATGACGCCCGCCGCCACCAGGAAGCTGTCAAAGTCCACCGCCAGCCTCAGCCCGCCGTACGTCCACCGCGGCGCCTGGCGCAGGCAGTAGCCAATCACGACGAAGGTGATGAGGAAGTGCGCCAGGGAACACAGGAAGCTGAGCTGCGATACCACCTTCAGGTCGCGGATTAGCATGCACGGCATCAGGGTCAAAAAGGTCAAGGCCGAGCAGGTGGCCGGGGTCAGCGGTAGAAAGGGGAAGCTGTGGCCCATCAGGTTGCTACTGACGACCAGGTAGAGGATGCAGGTCATCATCAGCTCCACCACCTGGGCCACGTTGACCAGTTTGCCGCCCAGCCGCGGGCACAGGCGGCACCAGCAGGCGTCAGCGATGTCGGCGTAAGTGTGGCGGACGCGCCGCGACCGGCCGCCCTCGTCTTCCTCGTACAGGCAGGAGATGAGGATTTTGCCAGTGTAGCAGCAGAGCAGCGCTGAGAGAACCAGCAGCAGCAGCCCAGTGTAGCCACTCTGCAGCACAGCGTAGGGCAAACCCAGCACGAAGATGCCCTGAAACACAGCCACGCATGGACACATGCAGGGTCAGCTCACTGCTCGTAAGGTCACCCCAGCTACTGTCCAAAAAAATCATTACCATTGTTTTTTTCTTTGCACTTTTCCCCAGTTTTCTCCCCAATTTAGTCATCTCCAGTTCCACCCGCTAGTTAGGACTCCCTCAATCACACCTCGAAACCAAACACAGGCTTCTCCAAGACCTGTGAACCAGTAAAAGTCTGAAGTTTCCCTAACTGTATTCACAGAAGCTGTACCACTGTAATGCATAAGTAACATTAAATACATCGCAGTTACATTGTTGCCACACGTATTGTTAATGTGTAATTACACAGTTATGATAATCTTACACATGTAATGCTTTCTTTCTTAATACGACAGGGTGATAATATATGATATCAGGTCAGATAACTATCATTACACTACATTAACATGTCGACACCTGTCTTCGTTACACCTTTAGCTCCTACCCACCCCTGTTGGAGACGAGTTGGGCTGGTTTTGAGAGGTTAGGGAGCAGATCTTGATGAAATGTGGTGTCTGAGTGACTGAGCAGCTGTGAATCTGAGCTCCTTTGAGCTGAGGTGTTAACCGGTGTTAATGATCTGAGTGTTAATGGGCACTTTGGAGCTCAATCACACACACACACACGCACACACACACACACACACACACGCACACACACACACACACACACACACATAGCGATGTGGCTCAGATCATCACAGAGCGCCTGGTGGAGAGTGTATTATCACTAAATTAAACAAAGGATGTTGAGAAATACACACACACACACACACACACACACACACACACACACACACTCACACACACTCACACCTACACACACACCCTCTCTAATCATTCTAAACAAATGTTTACACAGTCGAGAAGCATGTTAATCACCTTTTACTGAACTCGTTCATTTAGATGCACAGTACACAGCGCTGCTCCAACACATCCCATAATACTCTCTACAGTAGACACTGGAGGAAGCTGTTTGATGGCAACTTATAGAAAAAATACCCAGTGCTTCCTTGTGCTTTTACTAAGTGGTCACTTTATTGGAAACATCCACATTGTACTTCCACTAACTGGTCAATTTATTATAAACACCCACCTTGTGCTTCCACTCACTGGCCACTTTATTAGAAACACCTACTTTCTGTTTCCACCAGCTGGGCACTTTATTTGTGCTTCTACTGACTGGCCACTTTATTAGAAACACCTACATTCTGTTTCCACTCACTGGCCACTTTATTAGAAACACCCACCTTGTGCTTCCACTCACTGGCCACTTTATTAGAAACACCTACCTTTTGTTTCCACCAGCTGGCCACTTTATTTGTGCTTCCACTGACTGGCCACTTTATTAGAAACGCCGACCTTGTATTATTTGGGTGGTGGTCCACTCTCAGCGCAGCAGTGACACCAACATGGTAGTGTGTGTGCGTGTGTGCGTGCGTGTGTGCGTGTGTGCGTGCGTGTGTGTGTGTGTGTGCGTGTGTGTGCGTGTGTGTGAGTGTGTGTGTGTGTGTGTGTGTGTGCGTGTGTGTGCGTGCGTGTGTGAGTGTGTGTGTGTGTGTGTGCGTGTGTGTGAGTGTGTGTGTGTGTGTGTGTGTGTGCGTGTGTGTGTGTGTGTGTGTGTGTGTGTGCGTGTGTGTGTGTGTGTGTGTGTACCTGTATAGCGTTGGTGACGTTCCATCCTGCCTCCCAGGTTGTGATTCTGGGCTGAGTGTTTTCTGTATCTTCCTCATCGTGTTCGCTCTGAGAGCTGGACGGTGAGATGTTTTCTCTGTAGGTCCGGTTCAGGTCATCTCTCTGGACCAAACCCAGGTTCTCCTCTCCGTCTGAGCTGAAGTGGGTCATCCACAGCAGCCCGGCCTGCGTGCGCACCCGCTCCACGAACAACATCCTGCTGACTGCCTGCACCACACAAACACCACACAGCCTTTAGAAGAGCTACATGGTCAAACTACAGAATCTGAACAACACAATGCATTAAAATTCATGATGAATGGAACAAAAAGATGAAGAATAAAAAACTTGCTTCATTAAATTCAACTGAAAGCTACAAATGTTTTTCCTTCTGTTGTAAAGCTACCATTTTGGAAATACTAGGTTTTGTTGCTAAGGCAACAATATTGATACACTCTTAAAAAAGATGTTTTGTTAGTGAAGACAGTGGTCCTATATATAACCATGAACACTCAAAGAACCATTTTCATGCTTAAATGGTTCTTTGCATGGTGAGATGGTTCTTCACATTGATGGAGAACGTGTTGCTCTATGTAGCACTAAAAAGGGTTCTACTATTGTGTACGATGCCAGGCTTTTACCAATAGCAGAACCCTTTGTGGTGCTATAGAACACATTCTCTATCAGTCTGAAGAACCATTTCACCATGAAAAGAGCTATTTAAGCATGGTTCTACTTATAAAACCATTGCCTTTACCAAAGAACCCTTAAAGAACCATCTTTTGCTATTAGCTATTTAAACAAACAGTAAAGTGCTGCATTAGTAAATCGATAGATAGATAGATAGATAGATAGGTAGATAGATAGATAGATAGATAGATAGATAGATAGATAGATAGATAGATAGAAGAATGGACAGATGGATGGATGGATGGAAGGATGGATAGATGAATGGATTGATTGATGGATGAATGTATGGATAGATGGATGGATTTATGGATAGATAGATGGATGGATGGATGGATGGATGGATAGATGGATGGATGGATGGATGAATGGATGTATGATGGATGAATGGATGGATTTATAGATAGATAGATAGATAGATAGATAGATAGAAGAATGGACAGATGGATGGATAGACGGATGGATGGATGGAAGGATGGACAGATGAATGGATTGATGGATGGATGAATGTATGGATAGATATATGGATAGATGGGTGAATGGATGGATTGATGGATGGATGGATAGATAGATAGATGGATTTATGGATAGATAAATGGATAGATGGATTAATGTATGGATAGATGGATAGATAGATGGATAGATAGATGGATGGATGGATGGATGGATGGATGGATGGATGATGGATGAATGGATGTATGATGGATAGATGGATGGATATATGGATGAATAGATGGATGGATAGATAGAGGGATGAATGGATAGATAGACAGAAGGATGGATAATAAATGAATCTGCTCTCTGACTGTGGATAAACAGATGGACAGACAGATCAAATCAGGTCCAGAGAGATTGAGATGACCAGACAGACAGACAGACAGACAGACAGACAGACGGATGTGCTGAAATAGACAGTGATGCGCGGAGAGAAAGAATCAGGGAGTGTTCGAGTCTCACCTGAGACGCAGAGACAGAGACTTCAGACCCATCACCTGTCGTCCATCAGCGGCCAGGATCAGCTACTGACCTCAACCATCTCAGCTTCCCAACAGGAGAAACATCACCGCAATGAAAGCCTTAAATACCAACCCTCATAGCCAGGGACCCCTGACCTCACCCCCCACCGTCCTCCTCAGTGAGACCCCTCCCCTCCTCCAACTTTCACTCCCCAGTGACGATCAAATGTATTCTAATCTGGAATGATGAGCTGAAGTGTGAGCAGCTCGGTCACCTCAGCGGAACGTTTAAATTGGGCAGGTGAGCTCGGCTCGTTAGCTGGACTGACTGACAGCTACACTGCAGGACAAACAGCTCCAACTTCATAAACATAAACATCAAACTTTCACTACTTTCTTTCTGGAAGTAATGAGCAGAAATATTCACAGAAATATCAACAAAAAAAGGTTTTTTATATGTGTTGATGTTTTTTACTTTTAGAAATTAATTAATTAAAATATATATTCCAAAACAAACAAGTATTATTATTATTATTATTATTATTATTATTATTATTATTACTATTATTATTTACATATTGTTTTTTACTTTTTTATTTTAAATATCATTAATTTTTAAATTACAATGGTAATTTGTGGCCTAATATCAAATATTGAATTATTGTAATAATATAATATAATATAATATAATATAATATAATATAATATAATATAATATAATATAATAAATATCTAAAATTATAAAATGTGAAACAAGACAATATTAGATTAATAAAGCATTTTGTTAATAATAGTAAAAAAACAAAAATAAAAAATAATTTAAAAAAATTAAAAACAATGACATATTGATATATAAATAAATAAAAAATAGTAAATAAAAACAGTAAAATAGTGAAAAATAGTATAACAGTAAGAAAACAAACAGTATCACTTTACAGAAAATCTCAAATAAACAGATCAAAAAAGTTAAAAAATATTCATTAAACAATCATTAAACCTGTCAGTAGTTTGAGGCTCTGGTCAGATCCACCTGACCGCTCCACTCAGAAGCTCCTGAAGGTTCACCAGATCAACCAGGCGTCTGAAATTAGTCTTAAACCGTGTTATGAGCTCAGAGACACCAGAGTCAGAGTAACCCTGACACTCTGGAAACTGGTTGCCGCTAAAGTATCTCTGAAACTTCCTTGATCACTGCTTGTGTCCGTATGTTTGCTCAGCACAGTGTAGGTGGACTATCACTCCAGCAGAACTCTGTGTGTTGTGTACCGATGTGTCCTGACACTCTAAAGCCCAGTGTCTGCGCTCGTCCTGCTGACTGACAGCTGAGCTGTAGATCTCCCAGATCAGTCTGACACTAGAGGGAGCAGAGGAGGTCAGAAAGTTCCTCAGATAACTTTTCCACCAAGTCAGGAACACAGTGGACTTCTGAACCCGCAGGTCTCAGTGAGAACGACCTCGTCTTCCTCTTTATGTGGACTAACTTATGTGTAAAAATGATAATAAACTTTTCAAATTAACCCACATTTTCCCTTCAGTCTTTCTTTATTTGGACTCATTTTAAACTTAACAGACAAAAAAGGCTGAAACAACTAAGCAGGTGTTTCATTTCAGAGAGGTGACGAAATCTGTCTGTAATATACTGATATATAAGTTCTTGTTATGCCAAATACTTTATAATTTCTATGCTGTTTTTGGTCAAATTACATGCATTTGTTGATTGAAAATAAGTGAACGCATCCTCTACAGAGACACTTAAATATGACTGTCTGCAAATTTAGTGCACAATTTTATTTATTCGCTGAGTTTAACACGTTGGGGAAAAAGTAAAAGCTAAAATATGAAATGTGTAAAATCAGCACACTTAGAAAATAAACAACAAAGGCACTTTAAACAGGGACACCCGGACTGTTTGTTTACAGCTGTATACATGATATTTAATGCACTTTCTCAAAAAATGCACTTTTATTTCTCTAATAAAGAACAGATAAATACATGCAGACATTATTAGATAGATAGATAGATAGATAGATAGATAGATAGATAGATAGATAGATAGATAGATAGACAGACAGACAGACAGGTAGATGGATAGATAGATAGATAGATAGATAGATAGATAGATAGATAGATAGATAGACAGACAGACAGGTAGATAGATAGATAGATAGATAGATAGATAGATAGACGACAGACAGGTAGATGGATAGATAGATAGATAGATAGATAGATAGATAGATAGATAGATAGACAGACAGACAGGTAGATGGATAGATGGATAGATAGATAGATAGATAGATAGATAGATAGATAGATAGACAGACAGACAGACAGACAGACAGACAGACAGACAGACAGACAGATAGACAGATAGATAGATAGATAGATAGACAGACAGACAGGTAGATAGATAGATAGATAGATAGATAGATAGATAGACAGACAGACAGGTAGATAGATAGACAGACAGACAGGTAGATAGATAGATAGATAGATAGATAGATAGATAGATAGATAGATAGATAGATAGATAGACACCGTTAAAAAACTAAAAGAAAAACATAAAAATGTGAAAAATTCATGATATTCATTCAATATACAGTGATTGGTGACCGAACGTTCTTCTTATTCAGCGTTCCATGGTTGATTGGCAACGATACCGCACTCTAAAGGAACCACGGTTCGTAGTGGAATACTTGTTTATGTCGATTATTATTAATAATATCTTGAATAATTATCTAAAACATTGTGTATTTTAATACAGTTTATGTTGTTCTTCAGATTACTGGAAATGTGTTGTATATGGTTCTATATGGAACCTTTTTGAAAAAGATTTAGCACCAAAACCACTGCTATTGTTACGATGTAAAGCTTGTCACAATAGAAAAAATGCCATATAGAACCGTCTTCCTTTAATCATGGAAAGGGTTCTTTGAGTGTTCATGGTCCTATATAGAACCATTCTCCTTACTAAAAACCCTTGAAGAACCGTTTTTAAGATTGTACATATTCATAACTTTACGGACAAACAACACATTCTGACTACAGGCTTCTGTGTTCATGTTTATTGTACTTATATACACACTTACTGCTCAAATAAACAGCTGAATATGAGGAATAAATCAAAAATGGATCTAAAATCAGTTTATATGCTGTAAAATACAGTTAGAAGGACTCTTTGCGGTACTTTCAGCAGTAGCTTTATTAATGTGAGATACTGTATTCGTGTGAAACTGACGGGTACATTAGATTTTCCGATTTTAGAGAAGTCAGATTATATTATAACATTATTACAAAGTAGCAGAGTCATAACTCAGAAGCTTTGCTCTCGTTACTGGTCATTAATTTGTCCACAAATATTTGTATTTCATGAAAAATCATAATTGCATTGCACTGGTTTGTGTGTGTGTGTGTGTTTGTGTGTGTGTGTGTGAATGTGTGTGTGTGTGTGTATGTGCGTGTGTGTATGTGTGTGTGTGTATGTGCAGTGATCCAATCTGGAACGTCCACCCCCCCAACCCCCGCACCCCAGGGATAGGACAGGGGGAGGAGAGAGAGAGGGAGAGAGGGAGAGGGAGAGAGAGGGAGAGGGAGAGAGAGGGAGAGCGCGCTAGCTCAAGTTTCTCAAAGTCACTTTTGCACGGAGAAAGTAAAGAAGCAGGAACAGCAGCAGCACTGGAGTGAAAATGAATGGCCGCTGGTGCGTCCTGGCGCTCCTGGCGTTGCTATGGCGATGCGGAGGTGCTCAGCAGAGAGGTGAGTGCACACCTGATTAGTTCTAGCGTCACTTTTGTGCTATTTTGGAGTTTCTGTGGAAGTTTAGTGGTGATTGCGGCACTCAGAGTGGCCGTAGCGAGGGTCAATGTGAGCAGCTGCTGCTTCAGAACTGGACCACATCTAACTTACACAAGACTGTTCCAGTGCAAATACGGTGGATTCAGATCAGATATGACATCAGGAACATTTACAGTGCAATTGTGGATTTATCCCGTTTCTGCTCATGTTTACTGGTGGATTCTTAATGAATAAACAAAAAGGAAATACTGTAAACACCGGACTTGAACTACACACAAACTGTATGTAACACGTTGCCTTAATACCAAACACGCTGCCCTGTAATACCTAACACAATGTCTTACAGTGCCTAACACACTGTCCTATGATATTAACACAGTGTCTTGTAATAATTAACACATTTGTTCACAATACAGACTGTACTATAGTACCTAACACTCATATAATACCTAACACACTCTCTTTTAATACCTAACACTCTTACGATACCTAACAGACTCTCTTTTAATACCTAACACTCTTATGATACCTAACACTCTGTCCTATAATACTTAACCCTCCTATAACACCTCTTTTAATAACACTCTTATACTACCTTACACTCTGTCCTATAATACCTAACACTCTTATACCACCCAACACACTCTCTTTTAATACCTAACACACGCTCCTTTAATACCTAACACTCTTATACTACCTAACACTGTCCTGTAACATCTAACACTCTTATACTACTTAACACACTGTACTATAATACCTAACACTCATATAATACCTAACACACTGTCCAATAATACCTAACACTCTTATGATAACTACCACACTGTCCTATAATACCTAACACTCTTATACCACCTAACACTCTTACAATACCTAACACACTCTCTTTTAATATCTAACACTCTTATGACACCTAACACATACATACGTACATACATACATACATCATCTAAACCGCTTATCCTTCTGGGTCACGGTGGGGTGCTGGAGCCTATCCCAGCTGTCACTGGGCGGAAGGCAGGATACACCCTGGACAGGTCGCCAGTCCATCGCAGGGCATACCTAACACACTCTCTTTTAATACCTAACACTCTTATCATACCTAACACATTCTCCTTTAATACCTAACACTGTTATACTACCTAACACACTGTCCAATAATACCTAACCCTCTTATGATAACTAACACACTGTCCAATAATACCTAACCCTCTTATGATAACTAACACACTGTCCAATAATACCTAACCCTCTTATGATAACTAACACACTGTCCAATAATACCTAACACTCTCATATAACACTATGTCCCATAATACAACCCCATTTCCACGACATTTAGGACTCCTGCAAAATGTAAATAAAAACAGAATGCAATGATGTGCGGATCATTTAAACCCTACATTTAATCGAAAACATTACAAAGACAACATTTCAAATGTTGAACCTGAGAAATTTTATTGTTTTTTGAACAATATATGTCCATTTTTAATTTGATGCCAGCAGTTCTTTGATATTTTATGTTAAGAAACAATAACTGTTGTCCATGCAGTCTGTCCCCATCTTTACTTCTGAAAGCCTCTCTGAGATGCTCTTTTTGTTCTTGATCATGTTACTAACCAGTTGCCAATTAAGCTAATTAGTTGTGTGATGTTCTACCAGTTGTTCTTTTAAGCATTTTAAGTATTTTGAGCATGTGGGGGCAGTTGTGGGCAGGGAGGTTAGGGAACCAGCCTTGTGACCGGAAGGTCTCCGGTTCGATCCCCTCAGCCGACAGTATGTGACTGAAATGCCCTTGAGCAAGGCACCCAACCCTCAACTGCTCCCCGGGTGCCGTGGATAGGGCTGCCCACTGCTCTGGGCAAGTGTGCTCACTGCCCCCTAGTGTGTGTGTGTTCACTGGTGTGTATGTGGAGTTTCACTGCACGGATGGGTTAAATGCGGAGGTCTAATTCTGATGTGTTCAGACACAGTTGGCTAAAAAAAAGGGTTCATTTTGGTTCATGACACAAATTTATCAGTCCTTTGCCCTTGTCCCAACTTTCTGGAAACATGTTGCATCTATTTTATAAAAAAAAATAAATAAATAAATAAATAAATACAATTTCTCAGTTTCATCATTAGATATGTTGTCTTTGCACTATTTTCAAATACATATAGGATGTTTGCATATCATTACCTTTTGTTTTTATTTACATTTTGCAGGGCAATAATATATGCTGACACAGTGCTCATATGAAAAAGTCCACCTTCTTAAGGATCTTCTTCTCATGGTTTGCTTTCCGTTGGGAAATGAGAAATTATCTGTATTGAATAGTTTGAATAGCTGAAGCTGTGGTGATGAAGACGCCTTGAAACCTGTTCTAGATTCTTATAAAAGTGTCTCCATGGCTTGGAATAGCTTTGAGTCATCACTGGTGGCGTGCATTGTCTGCTGTATGCACCTCAGTGAGTCCGTGATCATTCGAGAGTGATGCACATGTGAATAAGACTCCGTCAGAGTGTAATGAAGTCGTGTCCTTTTGCGTTAACCCCATTAAACTCTCAAACACCTTCATTTGTTGCCATCTCCGGTGCTTAACATGCAGTGTTGGATTACCCACAGTGCTTAGCTGTAGTACGTCTGAGTGGCTGGGTTGGTAGGAAATGTTCTGTCCTTTCAAAGACACAAAGGTCGCCTCTAACAGGTGTGAAACGGGAGTGTGGTGCTATATTTGAAAAGGAGCAGAGTAAGAATAGTGAAGTCTAAAAGCAGAGGCAGGGCTCGGAGATTGATGAGTGCCTTATCGACCTCGGGCTTGTTAGCAGACATGCTATAAACACCTACACACCTCTACGTTCCCCAGCTGCTTTAGCAGATACCCTTCCACTTTGCTGGCGTACAGTCAGAGAAGACGCCTACCATGCCAGTGTTGGGTTTACAGAGAGCTGCTGAAAATCCCATTCAACATAATTTCCATTTCTATCAACTAAACAAAACCTGGTTCATATACAGCTCATATTCACCATCAGTGATGTATCTAGAACCTCCACACTGTTAGAAATAAAGGTTCTGTGCAGGTACATTTTTCATTCATCAACATACAAACAGTGTAAATGTTCCCTCAAAGCTCCAACAGTGGTTTTAAGGTCTGATTGTGAACCTTAAATAAGTTTTTCCAGGTGAAAAGTTCATATTTGTACCTTTTCATAACCGAATGTTTTAAAACAGAACAATAAAATAAAAGCCTGGAGACGAGACGGGGTGTGTGGAGTCAGTACAGCTTAGAACATATCATTTCAGTGGATTATGGTTCAGTTATGTTCCCTAACTAAAGGGACTGAGATGGACCCTTGAGGGAACCACCCCAGACAAGAGGGGAACTGACCCAGAGATAATTTACTACCATGTTTCTGAGAGTGCGGAAGGCCTGGAATGATGTTTTTCTCATTAAATTCAAAGCGTGATTCCTCTGTCACTGCCTAATTATGGAGGTAGTTAATCCAGTGTGTAAGGCCTTCTGTCCAGCTCCTGAAGTCCTAACCAATGGTAGAGCAGCTTGGCTGTGTCTACCTAGATACCACAGAGAGAACAATCTTGTAGCCAGCCCACAAAACCTATTATGCTCATTTTCAATGTTTGAACAGATTTAAATGCTTTAATGTTCCAAAAACACATTATTTTCCTCATACCGTACACCTCTATTCACCCTCTGTCTGAAACGCTCTTTTAGAGCTCCTGTGCCTTTAAGCCCCACCTCCCAATGAGCCCAGCGTGCTCTGATTGGTCTGTTTTGATTGGTTAACTGCCAGAGCAACATCCTGCTCCTCCCCTACACCGCTGTGGCTGTTCTTACAATGGAGTCGGTTCTGCCGTATCAGTTTGACCAGCATGTCATCCTTAAAGTCAGATACACTCTTAAAATGATGGTTCTTCAAGGGTTCTGTAGTAAAGAAAATGATTGTATACAGAACCATGAACACTTTGCATGGTTAAAGCGTTCTTTGCCTTAGAAATGGTTCTTCAGACTGATGGAGAATGTGCTGTAGATGGTTCTATATGGAAGCTTTTTGAAAAGGGTTCTATTTAGCAACCAAAAGCGTTCTTCTGTTGTTACAAGCTTGACATTGTTACAATAGAAGAATCCCTTTTGGTGCTATACAGAACCATCTACAGCACATTCTCCAGCACTCACGATGCAAAGAGCCATTTGATCATGCAAAGGGTTCTTTGATTGTTCACGGTTCTATATGGAATCAATTTCTTTACTACAGAACCATCTTTTTTAAGTGTATAGAACAAGCTAGTAGAACTGATCCACCTTCTCGAGCTAGACTGAAGCAGGACGTTTCAGACTGGTCAGTTTTTACTTTGTAGCCCTCTGTGTGAGGGCATGCTGAGCTTGCTGGTAGGCGGGCAGTAAGGACTGTGTTATGAGATGACATCATCGTGTAACACAGGAAAAGGGCTGGAATTCAAACGCAGCAGCTGAGAAAAGTGGTTTCTGTGGGAGAGAGTTTCTCCTTCTGGAGGAAAGTTTGAGCTCTGTGACTCTGCAGAAAGTTTACATGCACAAAGGTCTACAGAACACACTAAAGTCAACCTTAAGTCAAGGTTTACTCATGTAGCATTTTTACAACAGGCGTTATCACAAAGCAGCTTCACAAAAAAATCTGGGTCCGAGCTTCCCATGAGCGTCGGGGCAAGAGCAAGAGGAAGAAACCTTGAGAGGAACCAAGACTCAGAAGGGGAACCCACCCTCCTCTGGTCGACACCGGGTAGCAAACAGCATTAATATAAAATATTAGAATACAAAACGGGGAAAAACAGGTGGAGCAATGGCTCTGATTAAACAGTTTAATAGCAGCAGCATCATCAGGAGGGTCAGTTCATGCAGGTGAGGTTTGCACAGCGTTGTACAGCAAGAAGCTCAATGGTGGTCAACCCGGTCCAGAAGGCTGGCGAGCAGTGGGCACTCGATTAAGGCAGATGAAGCAACAGCATCAGACCCACAGAATGGCCAGCTGTTCAACTCGGCAAAGAAAAAGAAAACACACCGAGAGTCAGTTCAGTTCAGAGAGACTAAAGGAAAGAGAAAACTGTAAAAAGCATAATGGGTCCACTTTAATAATGAAATAAGTATTACTGTAACGAGCACGATGGCTCTATTAACCTAATTTGAAGGCCTTGAAGGCCCTGCGGGTTCCCCATTGAGCAAGAGCTGGCAAGGAACCTGATTTCAAGGGACCTGGACCTGTTTGATTATTTGGATAGTGGTGTGTATTTTTGCAGGATGTTTTACAGCATACAGCTGTAAATTTAAGTGGTTTTGTCATGGGAACTATTGTTCCTGCCCCTTTGCCAGCCCCAAATCCTCCCGTCCCAGGTTGGCTATAATTTCAGCACGTGTGTTGCGGTATGTGGTGAAGTTATTGACTTCAACCTTATGTTGTTTGCTGTCCACCAAGATTCTGGTGGACCTTTTGACTAGAACTAGCCAAGAACATGTTGTTTGTCCGTGTCTGCATCCCAGTCTCGCTTCTGGTGTGGATATCAAGAGACTAACATCCATTTCTTTTCATTTATTCATTCTTCCTGCCGTTTCTGACCTGACCAGCTCTCTCTCCTCCTCTCTCCACGTCTCTTTCTTTCCTGGCCAAGCTCATAAACATCTTCTGTGGCGTTCTGTGTGTTCCCATGTCAAGCTATGTTTCTATAACACCTCCAGTTGGATGAGGAAGAAAGAGGGAGAGGGAGAGAGAGAGAATAGAGAGAAAGCCTTCAGAATGCTTAGAGGAGAAAATCAATAGCTAATTCCAGAACAGCGGCAAACAACGGCCGAACGCGCCGGCTAGCGGGTCAATAGAGCCGAGCAGATGCTAAGAGCAGGATTTGAGAAATTGCTGTGAATGTTTTGCCAATCGCTCGACATGAAGGGCCGTCCGAGCTTATTTATGTTCGAGGAGAAAACGAGAGCGAGCTCTTGTTCTTTTTTTCGCGTTTGTTCCTGAAGTCATTCTCTGCTGTTTTGTTAAAACAAGCCAGAATTTCTTCTCGCTTATTGTCTTTTTTTTGTTTTCTGTCTAAGGAGAGACATATTGCTCATGATGGCCCCGTTCACACTCTCGCTATACGCTACAGTATTTCACTCTGGCACGGAAACACAATGTTCCTTCACTTTGTTTTTCCGTTTCTTTAATTATTTCTCTCCTCTCTGGCGCTTCTGAAGCTGGCGATAACGTGCCATTGACGTTCCTCAAAGGGAGAGTCGTGCTCGGTGGATCCTTCACTTCACCGCAGAGAGAAACAAATGGTATTTGTGGCCTCCACAAAGTGAAATCAACCAGGCCGGTCTTTAAAATTAACGTTAAATGGCTTTAAAACTCTTAGAGGTTGTTCTGACAAAAGGTGTAATTTCATATTAATAATTTCTGAATCGTTGCTCATTGGAGCAGAAACTGTGTGGAAAGTGCAGATTCTAAACTTTCAGTCTGAACCACATGAGCGTCAGTAAGTAGAAGAGGAGACGGGTTATTATGATTTGAATTTGAGGAGTTATTACATGATTTTTTGTCGAGACAGTGGTCAATTATTACCTGCGTGTGCTAATGTCGATGAAACTTGCCAAACTCAGTATTGCAGTGATGGTGCTGAATAACAGGAATAACGTTAGCGCTACCGGCTTAAGCTTTGAAACTGGGGAGCAGTGACGCCCCTTTAAACAACAGGGGGGCGCACTCACAAGTTTCTTCCAGGTCATCACACTTTTAATGGTAAAGTCATTATTATTATTAAGATGGCCTGGAAAAGCCAACTTACTTTTCCTCATAATTGTCTTCTTCTTATTATTATTATCCCACACTCAACATTTAAACAGTTTCTCCTCCTACAGTTTTTGATGTAGAACCACAAAACTGGATCGCAGGATTGGAGATCCTATACCTGAATAGTGTGCTTGTTTTTTTAGGACTTTTTGGACGATTTTGTACAGTGGCCGATTATTGGCCGTTTTTTTTCCCATAGGGAATGAAAGGTGGAAAGGTAGAAGTCTAACTGCCACAAGTGATGTCACAATGCACATCTCTCACACAGACACGCATACACTGTACACACAGACTCACACACTTACAGCCTAATGCACAGCAATATCAGCACAAAGATGGGTTTAAGGTTGCAGTGTATTTAAGGTATCAGTAAATTTAAGGTGGCAGTAAATTTAAAGTGGCGGTGTATTTAAAGTATCAGTACATTTAAGGTGAGGGTGTTGAGTGTAAGGAGAGGGTGTTGAGTGTGCAGTAACAAAAGGGTGTTGAGTGTGCGGTAATGGAGAGGGTGTTGAGTGTGTGGTGAGGGTGTTGAGTGTGCGGTAATGGAGAGGGTGTTGAGTGTATGATGAGGGTGTTGAGTGTGCGGTAACGGAGAGGCTGTTGTGTGCAGTCAGGGAGAGGGTGTTAAGTGTAAGGTGAGGTGAGGGTGTTGAGTGTGCGGTAACGGAGAGGGTGTTGAGTGTAAGTTGAAGGTGTCAAGTGTAAGGTGAGGGTGTTGAGTGTGCAGAAATGGAGAGGGTGTTGAGTGTACAGTAACAGAGAGGGTGTTGAGTGTAAGGTGAGGGTGTTGAGTGTAAGGTGAGGGTGTTGAGTGTGCAGAAATGGAGAGGGTGTTGAGTGTACGGTGAGGGTGTTGAGTGTGTGGTAACGGAGAGGGTGTTGAGTGTAAGGTGAGGGTGTTGAGTGTGCGGTAACGGAGAGGGTGTTGAGTGTAAGGTGAGGGTGTTGAGTGTGCGGTAACGGAGAGGGTGTTGAGTGTAAGGTGAGGGTGTTGAGTGTGCGGTAACGGAGAGGGTGTTGAATGTAAGGTGAGGGTGTTGAGTGTAAGGTGAGGGTGTTGAGTGTAAGGTGAGGGTGTTGAGTGTGCGGTAACAGAGAGGGTGTTGAGTGTAATGTGAGGGTGTTGAGTGTGCGGTAACATAGAGAGTGTGCGGTAACGGAGAGGGTGTTGAATGTAAGGTGAGGGTGTTGAGTGTAAGGTGAGGGTGTTGAGTGTGCGGTAACGGAGAGGGTGTTGAATGTAAGGTGAGGGTGTTGAGTGTAAGGTGAGGGTGTTGAGTGTAAGGTGAGGGTGTTGAGTGTGCGGTAACGGAGAGGGTGTTGAATGTAAGGTGAGGGTGTTGAGTGTAAGGTGAGGGTGTTGAGTGTGCAGTAACGGAGAGGGTGTTGAGTGTAAGGTGAGGGTGTTGAGTGTAAGGTGAGGGTGTTGAGTGTACGGTGAGGGTGTTGAGTGTGCGGTAACGGAGAGGGTGTTGAGTGTAAGGTGAGGGTGTTGAGTGTGCAGTAACGGAGAGGGTGTTGAGTGTAAGGTGAGGGTGTTGAGTGTAAGGGTGTTGAGTGTAAGGTGAGGGTGTTGAGTGTACGGTGAGGGTGTTGAGTGTACGGTGAGGGTGTTGAGTGTGCAGTAACGGAGAGGGTGTTGTGTGCGGTCAGGGAGAGAGTGTTGAGGGTTTGGGGGTTTCAGAAGGAGTCCAAACTGGACTCTGGTGTTTAACCTTTCACTCCTGACCTCTGTCCTGTGCTGTGGACGGCGTGAGGCCACATGTGCGGCGTGCAGCTGAGAGGAGATGTTTTTATAGGTGGCTGAGATGAACTCGCCAGGAAGCCTCTCTTCCTGTCATCCTCCTCATTCCCTTCTCCCTTTATTCATTCATTCTTCTCTACACTCTCTCTCTCTCTCTCTCCCCCCTCTCTCTCTGTGTCTCTCTCTCTCTCTCTCTCTGACTCTCTCTCCCCCACCTCTCTCTCTCTCCACTCTCTCTCCCTTTCTCTACCCCCCTCTCCCTCTCTCCCCCTCTCCCTTTCTCTCCCCCCTCTCTCTCCCTCTCTCTATCTCTCTCTCTCTCTCTCCCCCTCTCTCTCCCTCTCTCTCTGTGTCTCTCTCTCTCTTTCTCTCTCTCTCTCTCTGACTCTCTCTACCCCCCCTCTCCCTCTCTCCCCCCTCTCTCTCCATCTCTCTCTCCCTTTCTCTCTGACTCTCTCTCCCCCCTCTCTCTTTCTCTCCACCCCTCTCTCTCTCCCTTTCTCCCCCTCCTCTCCCTCTCTCTCTTTCTCTCGCTGAGTTGAAATTATCAGCAGTTCTTTGTGTTACAGAGATGAAAATGATTCAACAATGTAATACTGTAACTAAAATAACAACACTGTAAATATAACAACAAAAACACTGTAACACAGTAATTATGACTAAAATAAAAACATTGCAATTATAACAACAAACAACACTGTAACGCTGTAATTGTAACGAGAAAAAGCAACACTGTAACCCTGTAACAACAAAAACAAAAGTACAAAAGTGCAATTATAATGATAATAAACCACACTGTAAGACTGACACAAAATAACACAGAAAACTGCAGTTATAGTGAGAAACAGCGCCACTGTAACACTGTAATTGTAACAGTAAAAAGCAACACTGTAAGGCTAATTATAACACTGTAACAACAAAAACAAAACTATAAAACTGCAATTATAATGACAAAAAGCAACACTGTAACACTGGCATCACTGTTGCTGCTGTTATAGTTGTTTTATGCTTTTCATATTCGTGTATGATTCTTGTTCCCCTGTAGAGAAGCTGTTTCTCTTTAAACATCGCACTTTTCTTTTATTCTTCTTTTATTCTGTTTTCATGCTTTTCCATTTTATGTGAATTTTCAAAAACAGGTGAAACTCAACGGTTGGTCCTGATTGGTCAGAAGAGCTGTTTCATAATCCATTATAATCCAGGTAATCCTGACCTGAACCAGGTTACCTGTCCTAACGATGTAAAGCGTGACCTGTGGCTGTGAGACAGGAGATCCCAGCGTAGATGAAACTAAAGCCACAGTT
This sequence comes from Colossoma macropomum, assembly GCF_904425465.1. Classification (NCBI taxonomy): domain Eukaryota; kingdom Metazoa; phylum Chordata; class Actinopteri; order Characiformes; family Serrasalmidae; genus Colossoma; species Colossoma macropomum. The sequence continues at coordinate 42,428,947 of NW_023494795.1, read as the reverse complement.
ATCCGGCTGACCGAGGGCTCCTGCTCTGCCGGACGCAGCGCTGGCGTTCGGCCTCTCCCCTTTCATCCTCTCCCTCACTCACAAACACACACAGCTGCCTCCACATCTGCTTCTAATGCACTCTAAATCGGATCAATTCCTGCTGATCTGAGGTCAGCGGGGCGTCCGTTTCTGAGTCTGACCGAGCTCCAGCGGCTCAGAGGTCGCTGACCTTCGAACAGGTCAGAGAGAAGAAAAACGTCTTCAGGTGGCTGACCTCGATTGAGTCCACCACTGCAGGGCCTCTAGTAAAACATGACCAGCACTAAAACTTCACTCTTCAGTCCATACAGAAAACTAAGATTCAAAAACAGCCCATTTTGCAACTTGCTACTTTTGTGATCTCACAAAAACCAACACATTTACATATATTCAGCCTATGGCAGTTTAGCCCCGCCCACTCACACTGAAGTTATGGTGTTTTTTTACATATATCAGCCTGTCTAATTCTAAATGCACAAAGAGAGGCTGGAAAATGGTTATGTAAAAATTAAAAATATGACTTTTTTATTTATAAAACCACATAAACATTATAAATCGTCCTCAAAGGGAACAAATAAGATACAAAAACCCTCTTTTTATATGATTCAGAGTCTAAAATTCAGGTAGTGTAAAAATAAAGTGGCAGGAAAGTAGAAGGTGGGTATTTATAATCAACTAAGTAGTCTAAATCAGGGGTTCCTAACCTTTATCACCCCGAGGCCCACCTGTGTGTACCTACAAAGCATAACTAAAATCAGCTTTTTAAAATACAATTTGATTTTTCTTTTCTTAAATTAACTGTGGCCTAAAAAAGCATCAGATCAGCCATCCTGGTTGTAAATAGGTTTGTGAAATTTGCAGGTATGTTAAAAAAACATATCACATATTAAAGACCACATGGTTGTAGTGATGTTAAAAAGGGGAAAAAAAGAAAAAAAAATGAATAGAAACTGTTCAGTTTTGAGGGTTCTGTGATTCTTTTGAAATAAACCTCACTCCACTCACTGCGCTTTTGGATTATCGTTAGATTAGGATTAATCTTACTTGATATCTACTTTGTCAGTGGTTTAGCAATTGGAGCTTAACCACTCAGGTCGCTGACGCTCAGCCGAATATCTATCGCTGCTGTCGGAAGAAAACCTCGTATCTCCATTTTTGTTGTTTTTCAGTTTTTGACATAATTTGAAAATCCCTGTTGCTCTTTACATTGTGTGTAAATGTCATGATGATTGGACTAAAAGAAACGACCCAGAATTACTTGGAAAACACTTACATTAAAAGTAAAGTAGGTTTTTTCCTTCTCCTGTAAAGTTACCATTTTGGAGATACGAGGTTTTCTTCCGATGCTGTCGATGAGTTAAAATCAAACGCATCTCTTCTCTAATATTTTATGGCTCATCTGCTGTGTTTAGCAGCAGCTTGTGCTCCGTGTCTACAGAGTCAGTCGTTAAAACAGTCGCTGTGCTGACTGTACGGTGCCGTCGTGCCTCTAGAGGAGAAGTAAAGCCAGCTCTGTTGATGAATTCCCTCGTTTGATCACAGAGCGCATTTCCATCAGCAGTGACCTCAACCAGGGTTTGTTTGAAGCGGACTGAGACCCACGGGGGGTCTGCCTGACCGGTTCAGCTGTTTGCTGCAGACCCGAATACGGGTGGAGTGTTCACGTGTGTAAAAACAGCAAACTAAAGTAAGGTGTCCTCACCAAACAAAGCACCCTGAGACTGCTTAACACTGTAACACTGACGTGGTGGTGGTGGTGTGTTAGTGTGTGTTGCGCTGGTCTGAGTGGATCAGACACAGCAGTGCTGCTGGAGTTTTTAAACACCTCAGTGTCGCTGCTGGACTGAGAATAGTCCACCAACCAAAAATATCCAGCCAACAGCGTCCTGTGGGCAGCGTCCTGTGACCACTGATGAAGGACTAGAGGATAACCAACACAAACTGTGCAGCAGCAGATGAGCTATCGTCTCTGACTTTACATCTACAAGGTGGACCAACAAGGTAGGAGTGTCTAGCACTAACACACCACCACCACGTCAGTGTTACTGCAGTGCTGAGAATGATCCACCACCCAATTAGTACCTGCTCTGTGAGGGTCCATGGGGGTCCTGACCACTGAAGAACAGCGTAAAAGGGGGCTAAGCAAAAATTACAGCAGGGTTTTTCCCACGTGCCCTTTCAAGATGTGTAATAATTGTATTCTGAATGTGTTGTGAATGTATTACTCCTTTATGTACTGTAATGGAATACATTACTGAATACATTAAGGACAGTGTGTTCAGTATTTCGCCCAGTGCTGTGTGTATATATTCCATTTCTGGACTGAATCAGAAATTCTGCTCCTTTGGTGTTTATTTCTGCGACCTGTCAGCTCTGCCTGTTCTTCGTTTCCTTTTCTCTGCTCAGTCTGACCCTTTCAAATGTCACCCTTAAATAATGCAATGACCAATCAAACCGCTCATGACCCTCCGCCTCTGTGTCGCAGGACTTTACCACTGCAGACGCTCACCTTTGATAAATAATCACCCCTGTGGAAGGAAAGCCTGCGCTCGTTTCTCATGCGTCTCGCGTCTCTAACATTTGCTTTGTCACAGGGCTCTGCCGCGGCTGGCCGTTATTGCGTTTTGTAATGCGAGGCGAAATACATAAGGCAAATGTAATAGACGCTTTCAGGCGGCGGCTGGAGGCCGTCAGGTCTGCGCCATGCATCTTCGCACACATTATGGATTCAATTACATTTTCTGTGAAAAGAGGAAGAAAGAAATAATAATAATGATAATAATGGGCTTCTGTTCCCCAGAAGGACTGAGTCTGCCATGCATATTAACTCACAAACACATATATGCGCCCACACATACTCAAGCCAGGCTTGGGATGTAGTGGAATGCGAGTCTTGGGAATACATACTCAGAATAAAGAAAAGAAGTACCTGCATTGAGTCCTTTACATTGTGAAAAGCCAGTTTTCAGAATATACAGTTACATTTTATGTGTAGGAGAACCTTTTAGAATACTTCCCCACTGAATTAATAAAAAATGTTTATTTATTAGTATTAAACATGCTTGTTTTATGGACTCTAAAAAGAAAGTCAACAAACAGCTTCAGTATAAACACTCTTGCTAAAGCCTGAGTAGACCGATAAATCAGCTTGCTATATGAAAAACACTAACCTTGTGCTTCCACTCACTGGCCACTTTATTAGAAACACCTACCTTGTGCTTCCACTCACTGGCCACTTTATTAGAAACACCCACCTTGTGCTTCCACTCACTGGCCACTTTATTAGAAACACCCACCTTGTGCTTCCACTGACTGGCCACTTTATTAGAAACACCCCCTTCTGCTACCACTCACTGGCCACTTTATTAGAAACACCCCCCTTCTGCTTCCTCTCACTGGCCACTTTATTAGAAACACCCACCTTGTGCTTCCACTCACTGGACACTTTATTAGAAACACCCACCTTGTGCTTCCTCTCACTGGCCACTTTATTAGAAACATCTACCTTGTGCTTCCAATAAATGGCCACTTTATTAGAAACACCCACCTTGTGCTTCCACTCACTGGCCACTTTATTAGAAACACCTACCTTGTGCTTCCACTCACTGGCCACTTTATTAGAAACACCCACCTTGTGCTTCCTCTCACTGGCCACTTTATTAGAAACACCCACCTTGTGCTTCCACTCACTGGCCACTTTATTAGAAACACCCACTTTGTGCTTCCACTCACTGGCCACTTTATTAGAAACACCTACCTTGTGCTTCCTCTCGCTGGCCACTTTATTAGAAACACCCACTTTGTGCTTCCACTCACTGGCCACTTTATTAGAAACACCTACCTGTGCTTCCTCGCTGCCCTTTATAGAAACCCCCCTTGTGCTTCCACTCACTGGCCACTTTATTAGAAACACCCATCTAATGCTTCCTCTCACTGGCCACTTTTTTAGAAACACCCACCTTGTGCTTCCACTCACTGGCCACTTTATTAGAAACATCTACCTTGTGCTTCTACAAACTGGCCACTTTATTAGAAACACCCCCTTCTGCTTCCACTCACTGGCCACTTTATTAGAAACACCCACCTTGTGCTTCCTCTCACTGGCCACTTTATTAGAAACACCCACCTTGTGCTTCCACTCACTGGACACTTTATTAGAAACACCCACCTTGTGCTTCCTCTCACTGGCCACTTTATTAGAAACACCCACCTTGTGCTTCCACTCACTGGCCACTTTATTAGAAACACCCACCTTGTGCTTCCTCTCACTGGCCACTTTATTAGAAACACCTACCTTGTGCTTCCTCTCACTGGCCACTTTATTAGGAACACCCACCTTGTGCTTCCTGCACTGGCCACTTTATTAGAAACACCCATCTTGTGCTTCCACTAACTGGCCACTTTAATGGAAACACCTACTTCGTAGGACCACTGCATTGGTGTACAATTACACAGTGTTCAGTAACATGTGAGTATAACATGAAATACGAAAATTCGGAAACGTTCTGATGTGCTGAGGAGAAAAAACCCTGTCAAACACTTTTCTTAAGGGCAGCCATTAACATACTTGATTAGCCACACTAGCTTCCCATCATTTTATACATACAGAGATCTCACAGCATGAGTGGCTTTTAGGCTTTAAGTGTTTTTACATCTTATATCTTACATAAAATCATCGGCAAGTCTCCAGCCAATTCAGAACCAGCTTTATTAGCTAATCATCTTATTTATGAGGAATATATTATTAGACATTCAGATTTAAAGAGGAAATTTAACATATTGAATAACGAATAAAATCAAAGAGACTTCACTTTCAGAAGTGAAAATAGGTATAAAAAGAAATATATACCGATGATATATGAATAAATGCGTATGTATAGGATCTGAGAAGATGTATAATGCAGTTGCATGTGCAGTATGTGCTTATTTATTACTGTAATCTCCATAAATATCTGTGGTTCACTGGAATGATGTCCTATAATGAACAATGAATGTTCCCCCGGCGAGAATACAGGCCGGCGAGATTTTGAGAATGCTTTGTCCAGCTCTCAGTTACAGTGTCCATTGTGTTGGTCTAAATGGGCACTGTTGTTGTGTTTGGAAGGTGTGGGCTCTGAGCTGTAGATGCTCAGCCTTGCCAGACGACGCCCACAGACTGGAGGAATCAGCCTCCGAGCCAAAGCTTCTGTCTCTCTTTCTTCCTTGCGGTGCACAAGCACAGGATGCAACGTGCTCTAATCCAGCATTCATTTCATCTCACAGACAGCGCTCTGGAGTGAAAGGGATGCCTGCTATTGGTCAGTCCCACACCTCTTTGACAGCATTGTGCAACAGTGAAGAATGTAACGAGCTTTTGCAGCCAGTCGTCCATCACCTCAGGCAATATGCAAATCCCATTTTCCGTCTCATGAAGCGCACGGTGATCCGTGTGCTCTGACTTCGAGTGATTCGGAGGAGGTTTAGTTGTGTTTAGCGTAGCCTAACTAAGAAAGGCCTGTGGCAACAGCTGAGGGTGATGTTTTAGCCGGCTAATGCTAAGAAACCCAGTTGGACTATTTATCTGGGAATGCAGAGCGAGGAAACGGTAACGAGTTATTGTGTCATACCAAATGACTCATTTCACACTCATTTCAGTCTTTATTCACGATAGCATTGGGCCAGTAGTGGGGCGTGTCTTCTAGCTACTACACTCTTAAAAATGATGGTTCTTCAAGGGTTCTTGAAGAACATTGGTATCGTTGGTATGGTGTAGTGGGTGAGACCTTTTCCTTCTATGCTGTAGACTGGGGTTCAATGCCCCACCTGGGTAAACACTCTGCACTATATCAATAAGAGTCCTTGGGCAAGACTCCTAACACTGCCTTCACCTGCCTGTGTAAACAGATCAAACTGTAAGTCGCGCTGGCCACTTTATTAGAAACACCCACCTTTGTGCTTCCACTCACTGGCCACTTTATTAGAAACACCCACTTTGTGCTTCCACTCACTGGCCACTTTATTAGAAACACCCACTTTGTGCTTCCACTCGCTGGCCACTTTATTAGAAACACCCACCTTGTGCTTCCACTCACTGGCGTGTCTTCTAGCTACTACACTCTTAAAAATGATGGTTCTTCAAGGGTTCTTGAAGAACATTGGTATTGTTGGTATGGTGTAGTGGGTGAGACCTTTGCCTTCTATGCTGTAGACAGGGGTTCAATGCCCCACCTGGGTAAACACCCTGCACTATACCACTAAGAGTCCTTGGGCAAGACTCCAAACACTGCCTTCACCTGCCTGTGTAAACAGATCAAACTGTAAGTTGCTCTGGATAAGATGTTAATGTATATGATGTAAATGTAAAAATGGTTCTATATAGAACCAAGAACATTCAACTAACTCTCTGCATGGTGAAATGTTCCTCAGATTGATGGAGAACGTGTTGTATACGGATCTGTATTGCACCAGAAGGGTTGACGTCATAACAATAGTAGAACCCTTTTTAGTGTTATATAGAACCCTTTTCAAAAACACATTCTCCATCAGTCTCAAGAACCATTTCGCCATGCAAAGAACTCTTTAATCATGCAAAGTGTTTATGGATTTAAATAGAACCACTGTGCTTCATTCACCAACCGTTCTTAAGAAGAAATTTTGGTAACACTTTCTATGAATGTCACCTTTGTAAGCATCTATAAACACATTTATAACATGTTATAATGTATTCATAAAGCATTATAAACATGGTTATAAATACTTATAAAAAAGAATTACTCTGAATTACACTCTATAGCCATGTTTATTATACATTATGAATTGTTAATATAATGCATTATAAATAGTGTTAATAACATGTTATACTGTCAGTGCCAAAGAAGTCAGTCCCAGCTTGGAGAGCGTAAAGTAAAGACAAATGCCAAGCTAACGGTGGTGAACATTACCTTTCCCACATTGGGTAAAACACTGATGGCAGCTCTAGTTTAAACTCTGACATTTGAAGCCTGTAATGTGCTTTACTGTGAATGTTTTAGTGTTTCAGTAAATCCTTCAGTAAATACTTCAACTTGTAGCCTCACTCTGAACACTGGAGGAGGCTTTAGTACAGTACGCTTCACTTTACTTAGAGCGGACAAATACCACTTATGAGCTCTTATAAATTGTTATGATCAGTACTCATAATGTATTATGTTAACAATTCATAATGCATAATAAACATAGCTATAACGTATTATGCATTTTTATAAATATTTATAGCTATGTTTATAATGTCTTATGGATGCATTATAACATGTTATGAATGCGTTTATAGATGCTTACAAAGGTAACATTCATAGAAAATGTTACCGAAATGTCTTCTTACGCAGTTTTCCCAAAGATTCAGTGTTTTCTTATTTGGGATTTGTTCTTAGGTAAGAACAGAATCTACACACACTCAAGAACACAAAGGTGAGAACGGTTCCACGCTTTAAGAACACGTCATGAATCTGACACAGACTTTTTTGTAGTACATTTCTCAAGAACACACTTAAGAACAAACTTAGGTTGTTTTCTTCTACATAGAAGCATGAACACTCAAAGAACAATTTGCATGCTTATATGGTTCTTTGCATGGTGCGACGGTTCTTCAGATTGATGAAGAATGTGTTGTACGTGGTTCAATGCCAAAAAAGGTTCTGCTTCTGCTACAAAGTCGAGATTGTAACGGTAGAAGAACCCTTTTTTGAAAGGGTTTTTTGCTTGATATACAACACATTATCCATCAATCTGAAGAACCATTTTGGAACCCTTCAAGCATGCAAATGGTTCTTTGAGTGTTTATGCTTTTATGTACAACAGGTTGGGCCTTATTCACCAACTGTCCTTAAGAAGAAATTTTCTTCTTAGGCAGTTTTCACAAAGATTCTGACATTCATCAGTGTTTCCTTATGTGGGATTTGTTCTGAGGTAAGAACAGAATCTACACACACTCAAGAACCCAAAGGTGAGAACAGTTCCACGCTTTAAGAACACGTCATGAATCTGACGTGGACTTTTCCTTAGGACCTTTCTCAAGAACACATTAAAGAACAAACGTGGGAAGATACTGGAGAATAAGGCCCACTGTCTGTATACAGAACCCTCAAAGAACCATCTTCATTATGAATGTACTAGCATATCACACAGCATAACCATGATATGGGTGTAGCACAATAATGTAAATGAGTGTAGCGCAAAGATGGAAGTGAGTGTAACAGAATTATGGAACCAGGTGTCGTATAACTGTGGGAATAAGTGTAGCACATCTAAGGAAAAGAGTGCAGCATAACTAACTATGGAAATAGATGTAGCATTTTTATGACGTAGCATAATTAAAACAGGCATATTGTAACTAAATGGAAATAGGTGTAGCATCATTATAGAAACGGGTGTGGCACAACCATGGGAACATGTGTAGCATAATTATGGAAAGAGGTGTAATGTAACTATGGAAATGAGAATAGCATATATAAGGAAATCGATGTAGCATAACTATGAAAATGGGTGCAATATGACTAAGGAAATGGGAGTAGCATAACCTTGGAATGTAACTAGAATGTAACTATAGAAATTGTACCATAATTATAGAAATAAGTGTTGTATAACAAGGAAAAAGTAGCTTAGGAAACACTCGTATTAAAACATGATGAAATATGCACAAATATATGTTAAGATATTGAAATATCTGCAAATATATGTCATTATCTTGAAATATGTGGACATATATGTTAAGATACTGACATATGTGCACATATACATTAAGATATTAAAATATGTACACATATATGTCAAGATATTAAAATTTGTGCACATACATGTCAAGATAATGAAATATGTGCATATATATGCATCGAATATATATACTAGTGTCAAGTATGTATGGACTATATTACAATCTTGACCCATTTTTTAAATATAGAGAAATATATTTTCTTTGCATCAGTTAACTCTTACAAATACTCAAACAACAAAATTAGTCCCGTCCTGTGTTTGAGAGCCTCAATTTAATGCTATGTAGTTTCTTTTTTTTCCACTTTTTTAAATGTAAGAAAATCATTTTCACTTTGAAACTCCGTTTCTGTAAAAGGAAGATGAAAATAAGATGATCGGTAACTATTACCCTATAAAAAAGCACAAACAGAGCAAAAACAGAGCCTGTAGCTTGTTCACTTGTGGCTCTGCTGAGTAGACCAGGCCGCGTCTGTAGGACCTTAATGTTTTTCCGGATTGAAATCATGTCGCCGTCGCACGCTCCAGACGAATCGACCCTCGGCCGCCTCATTCGTCCTGTTTAAGAGAAGCCGAGAGTGAGGAGGTCGTCTGGGTGTCGTTCTGCGCTCGTTCGCTATTAGCTCGGTGCTATTAGCCTGGGCTGCCAAGCCGGAACCGGGGCGCTTTCTGATTCATGGGAAATAACTTCAACTGTACAAGAGCCAAAGAATTCGCCACATCTAACATGTACAGCACCGCTGGGGCCCGGTGTGCCCTCACACACACTCCGTCTGAGAGCGGAGAACTGGGCTCGGCGAACGGAGAACAAGAAAATGATTACAAGTCAGCAAAAAGTGGGGGTAATGAATGTGTACTTATGCTTTAGACAAGGTGTTCCATTAGGTAAATCTATTGCCCCGCTGTGCTGGAGAGCCATTATTCTTTTTGGCGCCGCTCTTGTGCACTTGCAATAACTCTGGGCCATTTTCCCGCCGTAGTTAGAGAGCTGTACGGCGGCTGAACGAGCGCTGAAAAAATGGAACGGACGACAGCTGGTTTTCAAGTGGACTGTGGCGTGAAATTGATTCAAGTGTAAAAGTCTGGAGTTATTACTGTCATTTTGCTGTACAGTTTAAATGTAATTACATACTTACATAACACATTACATTCAACTTGGAAGACCTTACTTCAAAGATCATCACACAAAACACAGGCGTATGCAAAAGTTTGGGCAAGTGTAACAGAACTTTTGTGCTAAAATTTGCTGAAAATTTTTCATATTTAAGCGCGTTTTCTGTAGAGGATGTGTTAACATATTTTCACTTAAAAAAAATAAATAAATGTAATTTGATGTGCCCAGACTTTTGTTTATGACTGTGATTGGCATTTCACCATTCGTTTGATTTACATTATTATTTAGACAATAATTACATAATCCATAATTCCATGTTACTAATTCTATAGTTATAAAATTTATTCTATCCACATTCTGTGTCGATGTATTTTGACGAAAACAGTGAAAATCTAAAAGGTGTTCTTCTTCCTAAAAAACAGGACTGTACACACAATAACTTGCTGTGCTATCCCAGGTGGTTGCTAAGGTTTTGCTAGCATACTTGTACAATGGGACCATTAGATGTCCAAAAACAAGCATTGTTAGGGTACCAACTCTACGACCCCGCAAATTCTTGTGCTTTTAGCCCGAAAGCTGTAGGAGTTGGTTTGACTATGCGCTGTTTAAAAAAATAGTTCTTTAGGGTTCTTTAGTAAGAAAATGGTTCTATACCAGGGGACGGCTAAGAAGAGCCATTTTGTCCTTTCAACAAAAATCAGTTTTACCATCTTGGCTGTAAATATGTCTCAGTATGTGCTGATGTACTAATATAAGCTAAAAATATAATATAAATGAAAACACAGACTTACTTCACTCTGCTTTAAGCTTCAGCTCAGCTATAGCTGCTTTTCTCACATCTCCAGCAGGAAACTTTTCCACAAAAGTAGAACAGTTTCTTGTAAAATGTCTCTCAACGTTCGACTTTTTACGAGGCTGAAGTCGCTTCTCGTTCGGCAGCTTCTTGTTTGAATTTTCCCGTTCCATCTTAAATGGTGCCTGAGGGGCCAGAATGTAACTGCTGCACCATTTAAGGTGGAACAGGACAATTCGAAAGAGAAGCTACCGAATGAGAAACTGACTTCAGCTTCATGACTTTTTATTGTTTCAGTTTCTCTTTGCAGATTAAACGTTTCAGGAAACCAGCTGGAGTGATTATAAACACTAATAAGTCCATTCGTCTCCAAATTATCGATGTTCATCTTAAATCTCTCTCTTTGCCGTTTTGTTAGCTACTAGCTAGACGAGACTGTTGTCTGTGTTGCTATGGTGACCAGCAGTCTGCGCTGATCTTCAGGGTTAAAGGGTGAATTAGCAGTTCTACATTAACTCCAGAGTTTAAGACCATTTATTGTTAAACTGTGTTGAACGATCAGCAGAGCTTTATTTTACTGTAAAGGAGGATTATTTTATTTTTACCTACTAATCTGATTCTGCTGTGGAGCCACAACAGGGCAGTAAAAGAGCCGCATGTTGCCGCCCCCTGTTCTGTACAGAACCACAGACTCTCTACAAACCATTTGCATGGCGAAATGGTTCCTTAGATTGATGGAAAATGTGTTGTATATGGTTGTATATGGAACCCTATCATATCAATGGCCTACCAATGCCATGGTAACCACCTGGGACAGCTCAGCAAGTTGATTGTTGTGTGTCCTGTGGTTTCTAAAAAAAGGTTCATCTATTGTTACACGTTTAAAATTGTAACAACAGCAGAACCTTTCTGTTGCTAAATAGGACCCTTTTCCAAAAAGGCTCTATATAGAACTGTATGCAACACACTCTCCATCAATCTAAAGAACCATTGCACCATGCAAAGAATCATGCAAAGTGTTCTTTGAGTGTTCATGGTTCTATATAGAACCATGGTCTTTATTGAGGAACCTTTGAATAACCATCTTTATTAAGAGCGTAGAATCATAACAAGAAGGAAATGAATAACAGTCAGTTGGCAACTTAATTATGGCATGATTATTATTGTCAGACTATAATATGTTAATGATTTTGTTTAGTTGTGTTTGATCGTTTGTTGATTTCTCGCTCTGGAGCCTCCATGAAGGAGAATCAGCATATGATCATATCTCGTTTTAAAAGTGATGAATATGTTATACTGTTATGTTAAGTGTTTAATACGAGCCCTGATTAAATCATATCAGCCTCTGAAATGATCTCTCTCTCTCTCTATCTATCTTAGTCTCTCATCCTTGTGTGGCTGGCAATTTTTTTTTTCTCATTAAGGTTTTAGCATTAATTAATATTGTCTTTAACAATATATATATCTTTAATCTAACATAGCATGTTTGTAGAGCTTTATTGTAAATATTTGCCAGATATTTAAAAAAAATAATAGCACTTTTATTAGCCCGCATTGCTAATGTTTGTAAGTCTACATACACAATTGTTTTTATCTGATATCACATAAAAAGAAAAGAAGAAGAAAAAAATGGGTTATCGTAACATACCTGCCTCCTGCTAGGCCACGTCCAACCACTAGGAGGAGTCAGAGAATCGGGATGAGCTGATTGAGGCTAATCAGGTGCAGCTGTGCACACTCTACTTAAGGAGAGCTCTCCCACAGCTCACTGCTCAGTCTTGAGTTTATGCTGCCACATTCATGCCTGTCTGCTGAGCCAGTAAACGGTGTTCTCTCGGCTCTCGGGTTTTTGTTCAACTCTGGGTTCTCTCTCTCTCTCTCTCTTTCCTTGTTGTTTTCCTTGTGTTAGTATAAAAAACACACAAAAAAAAACAAAAACAAAAAACTTTGAGTGTTCTTTTCTGGTGACTACTTTCACCCTTGGTTTTCAGAAACTCCTTTATTCGAAGATGCTGCTCTGACATGCTTTTGTTTGGCCTTAGCCTTCTCCCTTTTGTTTATCAAGTCTTGTGCAAGGCTCTTCTCAGCATTACCACTGGTGGGCATCTCTGTGTTATGAAAAGGAAGGAACTGTATTGAACATATCTCTAAACAGTCTGATACACTGTTTGCTGTTGCACAGAAGCTCAAAATGAGACTCAAAAACATCCACAATTTTCAGAATGCATCCATCATCCACACAAACTAGAATGTTTCTTTGCTCAATCTTACTAGCAAACCATCCAGCTACTTTAGCCTACAAGCTCTGTTGGTTTAAATTTTGCCTTCCCGCTCAAATCATGTAGACTTCATCCAGCTTTGTCTTCCCTCCAAATCGCGAGTGAGTAGTTCTGTATAAAAGCAGATATTTTCATTAATATGTTAACAGTACTGAGCCCTGCTGGTGACATCCCATATAAATAAAAATAAACTGTGGCCACGGCTTATTAACGCATAGGAACAAGATCCTATTAAATGGCCGCGACTTCGTAAGACGTGGGAATGAGATAAAGTCATAGCCATGACGTAGTAAGGCATGGGAACAAGATCATGGCCACACATTATTTTTATTTATACAGGATGTCACCAGCAGGGCTCTGTACAACTGTACTGGATTAATAGAAGAAAACAGGTCTTGGAGATTGGTATGTTTGCCGTTCGTGATGAAGACCAGTCTTCCGTTGCCTGATTGGCTATAAGTGGCAGCTGCATTCATTTGCATAAAGTTGAAATCTGCTGAGCATTTTGCCACGTGATGAGGCAAATTTCGCAGCCAGAGGCTGGCACAGCTCTACATCGAAATGAATAGGAAGTGGGAATAAAAGTTCAAGTGGACACAGTGAGGTACAGTAAGGCTAACTGTCACAGCTAAATTAGCGACTGTTTTGTTGCTAATGTTGATGCTTTAGTCTAAAGGCTCTCAGAGACATTGGATATAAAGGGGCATTTTGGTTTTAGGTCCTATCATTTGTTTAATTTTAAGCTATTGCCTTTATGCTTGTTTTATTTACAAAATATATCAAATTTTTTGGTCTTATGCATGCACAACTTGCAGAAAACTGAGTTAAGAATTCTCTTTGGTCTTCCAGCTTGGCATAGTTTAGCCCAAATCAGTAGCGAAGCCGCTAATAAAAACCTGATCTGTGTGAATTTGCACTCCACAATCTCTCATTTCTCAGGCCTGGTTTATTGATTTTTAACAACTGCCAACTTACTTTTTCTACATGTAATTTAGCTCTGCGAAACATCCTGTCCAGGGATTTGAAACTGAGTGAGATTTTCCGCAAGTAAAATAACCCAAAATGAATGGCATCAAGCTGTCGGTCTCCAGATGATTCCTAAGTGATGTGGCTTTCCTCCTGATGCAAAACCAATCTTCCTAAAACCTCCTCGTTAATTAAATATACATAAATCTCAATCCAGGCATGATGAACGTTATTCATCAACGTGTCATGATTAAAACTTGGAGTTAATAAACCGCACTTAGACACAATTGAAGATAACAAATGTATCTGCTGCCAGATTAGATCACTGGCCAATTCTTCAAAAAATACTATGATGCTTAGTGTATGAAAAATACATGTATTAATACATATGAAAATTAAAAAGCACCAGACGCTTTATCAGAAACCCCTCCACCTTACTGGTGAACAGATAGAGACAGTAACTCATCTGGTGACGCACAGTTCGTGTAGGTTATCTTGTAGCCCTGCATCAGTGGTCGGTTTCTGACCACAGACCCGTTCTTGACTGTATATTTTTAGATAGTGGACCACTCTCAACCTATGAGTGACATGATGAAAAACAAAAGCTATGTGTATTTTGAATAACGTGGTTGGTGGAAGCACAAGGTTGGTGTTTCTGATAAAGTGGCCAGTAAGTGGAAGCACAAGGAGGGTGTTTCTATTAAAGTGGCCAGTGAGAGGAAGCTGAAGGTGGGTGTTTCTAATAAAGTGGCCAGTGAGTGGAAGCACAAGGTAGGTGTTTCTAATAAAGTGGCCAGTGAGTGGAAGCACAAGGTGGGTGTTTCTGATAAAATGGCCATGTCTATAAATGTATTAATAACCTGATAATAACACATTATACACCTTGTCTTGTACATATGACGAAATATTTGGATTTGATCATTTTTGTTGAACACGTGCAGTTAGTCCACATATCCAGATTAGGGCTCTAGACTAGTCTAGAGCTTTGAGAACGGCTCAACGAGTCAGTTTTCTGATCACTGCTACTGCTACTGAGTGTAAAAGGCCTCGGAGGATCGCGACTGAGTTTGATGGCGATCTTTAAAAGCAGCTTCAAGATTAAACCAGCTGGATTCACACTGCTCTCTCTCCCTCCCTCTCTCCCTCCCTCTCTCTCTCTCTCTCTCTCTGTCTCTCTGCCACCCACCCCATGGCCTGCAGACCAGTGAGATTTACAGCACAGAGCCAGCAGTAAATTTGAGTGTGTGTGAGCGCTGATAGCCGCTAACCGCACCCTTACAGTGATTTAACATGTCTAACCCATTTCTGTCCCATTAAGAGCTCCAGGCCACACAGACAGTCTGTTCACTTCTCAGTGGAGCTGGAAGCTCAGCGCACTGAGGCTTTATTCTCACAGAGCAGGGCATGATAGAAGAACTGATCTGGAATCAGGATGGATGAGCAGAAAGACTGATCCTGAATCAGCACCACCACCTTGAGAATCTGTATTAAAGCCACAGTTTGGTGAGAAGCTCAATTTCACAGTTTTCTGCTTCAGATGTTTGACGCGTCTTTATTTGTAGCACTGAAGCTACGAGGCTAATGCTAACAAGTAACCCGAGAGGAACATTTTATTGCCCAAATGTTGCCCTTTGATGGCTCAGCAGATGTCATGGTGATACTCCTAATGAATTTTAGTGACTACACTGTCTTAGCAAGTGAAAACATCTTAAATATAGTCAACATATCTAATATCTCTCATTTTGAGACTGTTATATAAAGGTTATAAGATTATTTTACTTATTTCTAGACATTTTTTAAACTTGTTTTAAAGTTATTTTGTTTGAAAGTGTCTAAATCCATTTCAAGCATTATTTTTGAATTAAGCAAAAGTCTCTGCATTATTTTTCAAAACAAGTAAAAACTTCAGCTAAAGTCTTCTTTGTCTTTCCATCTGTTGTCATTGCTGTCTAGGAGAAAACATAGAGATATTAAGGAGATCTCTTTTTTCTCTATGGGCTAAGTTCTCAAGGTCCTATTTTCCCAGTTCCTTACATTCACAGGGTCTTATTTCCAGGGCCCTATATTCTAAGGGTCTGTTATTTTTAGGGGCCCTATTTTCACCAGGCCCTGTGTTCTTGCCTTGTGATTTTTGGAAACCACCCTATATTTCAGGGCTCTATGTTCTCAGGGTCCTAGATTTCCAGGGCCCTATATTCCCAAGGCCCCATATTCTCAGGGTGCTATATTTCCAGGGCCCTATGTTCTCAGGGTCCTAGATTTTCAGGGCCCTATATTCCCAAGGCCCCATATACTCAGGGTGCTATTTTTCCAGGGCCCTATGTTCTCAGGGTCCTAGATTTCCAGGGCCCTATATTCCTAAGGCCCCATATTCTCAGGGTGCTATATTTCCAGGGCCCTATGTTCTCAGGGTGCTCTATTTCCAGGGCCCTATGTTCTCCAGGGTCCTAGATTTTCAGGGCCCTATATTCCCAAGGCCCCATATTCTCAGGGTGCTATATTTCCAGGGCCCTATGTTCTCAGGGTGTTCTATTTCCAGGGCCCTATGTTCTCAGGGTCCTAGATTTTCAGGGCCCTATATTCCCAAGGCCCCATATACTCAGGGTGCTATTTTTCCAGGGCCCTATGTTCACAGTGTCCTAGATTTCCAGGGCCCTATATTCCCAAGGCCCTATTTTCTCAGAGTGCTATATTTCCAGGGCCCTATGTTCTCAGGGTTCTAGATTTCCAGGACCTTACATTCCCAAGGCCCCATATTCTCAGGGTGCTATATTTCCAGTGCCCTATATTCTTGCTTTGTGATGCTGGAAACAGCCCTGTATTCCCTCATTGAAATTTTCTAGGAAACAGCTCCAGTTAGCAAGCTAATGGCTACACAACTAACAACAACAACTAAAGGGCAATGCACACCAAAGTGGACAAGTGCAGACCAGTTTCTGCTCCCACCATGTTGAACATTATAAACTGATTATTAACCAAATTATTCTGATTGGGAGTGTAATCCAATGCAGGCGTTTACACAGATATTATTCTTCTATTTAATGGATTATTTACAGGATTACTCACCTTGTTCAATTGGATAAACATTGTATTCCAAACAGCCTCAATCGGACTAGCCCACATGTGTCAGGCTCCAGTCCTCGCAGGCCAAAACACTATTCAGCTTATCAGCAAGACCTTCATTAACTGAATTCAGAGCATTAGATGAGGATAAACTCTGATCTCCACAGCACTTTGGCTCAGAAGGCCCCCAGTTTGACATGCCTGGACTAGCCCATTCTTACTGAGACGTATACACGGATGCATTGTGTTCCAATTGAGCTATTAGTCGGATTATTAATGGATTATCAGGCTGCATGTAAACGTGGCTTGTGCCAAAAATACTAACTATTTGTGGGGGTATGTTATAAAAATGTTTTTTTGGACTTTTATTTGTCTTCGAAACAAATTTCTAGAGTTTAAATTGATCAAAATGCCTCAAAAATCATGAGGAACAGCCTCGGTCAGATGGTTCTGCTCCTTTGACTGGAACTCCATGTCCGAGGATTTGATAGAATCAGTCCTCGTGCTGCGTCCGCCAACATAAATACTCCTCTGGTCGTGTGTGTGTTCTCTGTAGGAAGTGCGGTCTGCCCTCAGGGCATCTTCTCTGACATCTGACTCTACAAGCGTTCCCCTCTGAGGCCCTTCAGTGAAAGAGTGGAGGAGGCAGAGAGTGAGGACGTTTTCTCCCCCACACTGATCTGCTAGAACGAAAAACTCCATTTAGTCAAACGAATTCTACAAATACATGGTTTAGTTCGCACTGGAGATAATCGATACCTGGTTACTAATAATGTTTATAATGTTTCTATGAACAATTAACACTTGTATGAGTGAATGATTAGTACAGTGGTGTTGAGGTCTGGACTCTGGGGTGGTCAGTCCATCGTTCTGCTTCTTTGTTTGATGTGTCCGTCTCCTTTTCTCAGTGAGGTTCTTCTTGATCAGCTACACATCCTTTCAGACCCACAGCGCTGAGTCGTCTTCTCACAGTGGAAGGATGGACAGAAACACCTGTGGATGTTTTCAGATCTGAAGCAGCTTGATTTTCTCCTCTCTCTCAGAGATGAAAGCTTTAAGTGCTGTTTATCTGATGGGGGGCAGTTTTGGTGGTCTACCAGGTCTCACAGTGATAGGTCTGCTCATTAATATCTCCTGAGAAATGAAGAACTTACCATTTTGACATAAAAAACAAATGAAATTCAACATTTGAGTTTGAATTAGCGGTTAAACTGTTTCTCAGTTGAATCTGTGTTGGGCTGCATTGTTCAGTATTGATGTAGTACAGCATGAATTCTTAACATACATGTTACACAGCTAACTTTAGCTCCAGGCTAGGGCGATTACTGTAGCTATGTTCTGTATGGCCAAAGCTAATGCTAATGTTAACGGCGGCTATTGATACCTTGTGGTCACCCATTTCACTATTGATCTGGTTTTGCAGAGCTAGAAAACTTTAACCTTACTGAAGGATCCACTAAATGACTTGGGCTACATTTACACAACAAATAAAAATCTGATTTTCTCACCAAATCTGATTTTTCTTGTTTGGCTGTTCAGATTATCTTTTAAATGTGATCTGTATCATCAGTCTGAACAGATCAGCTCCTAAACTGACCCGCATACAAAAGAACAGAGCATCACGCTGCTTCACGGCTCATCCAGAGGTAAACAATCACGCCTGCCAACGAACGGCAGTCGTTCCTGGAGGATCAGCTTCATCTTCACCAGCATCACAGGAGCCATCATGAAGCTTCACTGACTGACAGCTGGGCTCGTCACCCAGAATGTGTTGGAGCCGTAAAAAGGGCGCGGTCACTTCTTTGGTTCACGTCCTCGGATTCTTTAAACTCTGCTTTCAGACTTTTAACTGTTCTTAGACGCTGCAGCCTCGTTCTCCTGCGGACATCTCTTAAGAAATCTCTTCAAACATGGAGGGTTTTGGATGAGTCTCTTCTAATTTTTGTACAGAAACATCAGCCTAAATGTTTATGAGTCTCAGCAGCGCGAAATTATGACGAATGTCGAGTTGGATTGACGTAAAAGTCGCATGAATTCCGATCTGGCTGTTCAGACTGAGTCGCATTGCCTCATATTGGATACGTATCGGATTTCAGTACCACATATGAAAGCGTCTCAAATCAGAACTGAAAATGTCAGATTCAGTGTGTTTATCTGTCCACACTGACACACAGACACACATCTGTGTCACATATGAAGAAAAAGATGGGATTTTGGACACTTTTACCTGCTGTGTGAACAAAGCGTTACATCTCATTTCTTCCTTTTCCGCTCTGTTGTTTTGAAGATTTTAACTGGATATTAAAAAGCAGAAACTTCATTCATGCTTCTGCTGAATTATTAGTCATGCTGTATTAGTGAGTAAAGCAATGTAACATCACTCATTTCCATTTCAGTCATGAACATTTAGTTCCTAACTCCTTTTTTGGGAGATTATTTTCATTCTGTTGTGTTGGTTCAGCTCCTGAACTGCTTTACTGTTGCTCACATGTCTCACTTTGGAGATGTAGCATTTTATTTTAGACCAACAAACTTCAGTTCCTCTGCTGATAGATGGATGGACTAAAGTTCTATGGAGAGTTTTTTGACCTCAGACTTCTCTACTTGTTCTTCTTCTTGGACTTTCATAGAGTTTCTTTAGCTGTACAAATATGCATTGTGTTAATAAGAGATTTCCAAAATCCGCATAAGGCCAGCATAAACATGAGAGCTGTTTGTCCAAGTGCAGATTAAGGCTGGTACTGGAGACTCTGAAGGAATTTCAATGGAGAATCCCTGCACTCTGTGTAATACGGTACCAGTTGAAGTTACAATACATTGTCATTGAATGCATGTGTTTTATAACCTTTGAGAAGTGAACTGGTGAAAAAGCAAGTGCACACCGTTCTGCTCAGATGCAGTGGACCAGCTGAGACATGTTTTATGTCCAGATTTTGCTTCTCTAGTTTGTCTCTGGAGCTTCAAGGCTGATGTTGCTAACACAAGTCAATAGTCACCCAAATTGTATACTAATGTTAAAACCTTGTTCTCTGTTCATTCTGCTCTTTTGTTATTGTTTACTGTGGCCCAGAGGAGGATGGGTTCCCCTTTGAGTCTTGGTTCCTCTCAATGAACCAAGAGGAGGATGGGTTCCCCTTTGAGTCTTGGTTCCTCTCAAGGGTTCTTCCTCTCGCTCTTAGGGAGATTTACCTCGCCACTGTCATTGTCCTTATTATGTAACTCAAAAGTTTCAAGTTCATGAAATGACTGTAAAATAAAGTAATAGGTGACACGTGACCCACTTGACCAAGCTGGCTGATCATGCTGGGTTGGTCATGCTGGTCAACCAGCTTGATCATACTGGTCAGGCTGGTCAACCAGCTTGGTCATGGTGGTCATGCTTGTCACTCATCTTAGTCATACTGGTCATACTGGATGACTAGCTGGGTCATGCTGGTTAACTGGCTTGGTCATGCTGGTTAACTGGCTTGGCCATACCTGGATGAGTAGCTTGGTCATGCTGGTCATGTTGGTCACCAGCTAGGTCAAAGTGGTCATGCTGGATGAATAGCTTGATCATGCTGGACATACTGGTGACCAGCTGGGTTATGCTGGTCATACTGCTCACCAGCTTGGTGATACTGGTCATGCTGGTCAACCAGCTTGGTGCTGCTGAATGACTAGCTTGGTCATGCTGCTCATGCTGGTCACCAGCTTGGTCATGCTGGTCATGCTGGTTACCAGTTTGGTCATGCTGTTCAACCAGCTTGGGCATGTTTGATGACTAGCTGGGTCATGCTGGTCATACTGTTCACCAGCTTGGTCATACTGGTCATACTTGTTAACCAGCTTGGTTGTGCTAAATGACTAGCTTGTTCATGCTGGTCGTGCTGGTCAGCCAACTTGATCGTGCTAGTTGTGCTAATAAGCCAGCTTGGTCGTACTGGTCATGGTGGTCAGCCAGCTTGGTCGTGCTTGATGACTAGCTTGGTCATACTGGTCATGCTGGTCAACCAGCTTGGTCGTGCTTGATGACTAGCTTGGTCATACTGGTCATGCTGGTCAGCCAACTTGATTGTGCTAGTTGTGCTAATAAGCCAGCTTGGTCAGGCTGGTCAATCAGCTTGGTCGTACTGGTCATGGTGGTCAGCCGGCTTGGTCATACTGGTCATGCTTGATGACTAGCTTGGTCATGCTGGTCAGCCAACTTGATCGTGCTAGTTGTGCTAATAAGCCAGCTTGGTCAGGCTGGTCAACCAGCTTGGTCGTACTGGTCATGGTGGTCAGCCGGCTTGGTCATACTGGTCGTGCTTGATGACTAGCTTGGTCATGCTGGTCATGCTGGTCAGCCAACTTGGTCATGCTGGTCATGCTGGTCACCAGTTTGGTCATGCTGTTCAACCAGCTTGGGCATGTTTGATGACTAGCTGGGTCATGCTGGTCATACTGTTCACCAGCTTGGTCATACTGGTCATGCTTGTTAACCAGCTTGGTTGTGCTAAATGACTAGCTTGTTCATGCTGGTCATGCTGGTCAGCCAACTTGATCGTGCTAGTTGTGCTAATAAGCCAGCTTGGTCAGGCTGGTCAACCAGCTTGGTCGTACTGGTCATGGTGGTCAGCCGGCTTGGTCATACTGGTCGTGCTTGATGACTAGCTTGGTCATGCTGGTCATGCTGGTCAGCCAACTTGGTCATGCTGAACGACTACAGAATACACTGCTGTGCATTGCCGCTCCAGAGCGATGTAAGTGCAGCATTACCCATAATAATCACAGCAGCGCCTTTTGTGGCTTACAGCTTTATTTTATATGAGACTGCAGTGTCGGTTGTGTTTCATCATTGAAAATCCCATTCAGTTGAGGTTTAAGCTTAATCCAGGTCTTGGAAACCGGGCCATAAAGTTTATAGAACCTCCACATAACATGAAAGTTTGATACCACTTACAGGTTGTACATCCGAGCCGAGAACCGCAGGAACCTTTATTCGTAAGAGCGTATTTGTATGCGGACAGCAGGCCCTGTTCTGCCAAGCTGTTGATACAAGAAGCAAAATTTATGTCTCCAGCTAATTCCCAACCGTCAGAATAGATTAATCCCAGCGTGGAAGGGAGAAAATAAATCTGTTTGGAGCGCTTCGCCGCGAACCTTCAGTAACCGATTAAAGTCTTCCATCTCTCTCTCTGCCTCATTCAATCATCTCTCTCCCTCACCCCTCGCTCCGTCGTTCAATAATCTCCCTCCCTCTCTCTCTCTCTCTCTCTCTACCTCTCCCCACTGGCTCTCTCTTCTCTGTCAGTCTTCTTTCTCATTCATCTTCCTGTCTTCCCCTCTTCCGCTTAATCATCCCTCTCCCTCATTCATCTCTTTCCCCTCGTTTATCGGTGAACTCATTGTTCTGTATTTTACTGTACAGCTCTCCTGCATCAGCACCATAAACTACAGCTTAAACTGAGAGCGAGAGAGTGAGAGACATAGAGAAAGAGAGAGAGAGAGAGAGAGGAGATGGTCTGGCCCTGGCACTGTGAACATAGATTTTCTTTACGCCTTTTTTTTTTTCTCCAGTCAGCAGAATTGGACGGCTTTCAGGCCGATAAAAAGAGGCCCATCTCCGCTTATGGCCGAACCAGCTGGAGTGTCGGATCAGCCTGCAGCAGGCTGAGAGAAATCAAACTCGCGGAAGGAAAAAAATAAACGATCCCTCCAGCTAAACTGCAAAAGAGCGGATTCAGATCATTAGGCAGGGCTGGACTGATCCTGGACCAGCGTCTTATGGCCAGCAGGAACCAGGAGTAAAGCTCTGAGCCAGTGGAATAGTTCACTCTGAAGTAGTGGGTATGTGCTACTACAAAAACACCACTCTACTGACCACAGGGTTTCACTCTGTACTTCTACAGTTACAGACTGTAGTCCATCTGTTTCTCTGCATACTTTGTTACCCTGTTCTTCAGTGGTCAGGACCCCCACAGAGCAGGTACTATTTGGGTGGTGGATCATTCTCAGCACTGCAGTAACACTGACGTGGTGGTGGTGTGTTAGTGTGTGTTGTGCTGGTCTGAGTGGATCAGACACAGCAGTGCTGCTGGAGTTTTTAAACACTGCGTCCACTCACTGTCCACTCTATTAGACACTCCTACCTTGTTAGTCCACCCTGTAGATGTAAAGTCAGAGACGATAGCTCATCTGCTGCTGCACAGTTTGTGTTGGTCATCCTCTAGTCCTTCATCAGTGGTCACAGGACGCTGCCCACAGGACGCTGTTGGCTGGATATTTTTGGTTCTTGGACTATTCTCAGTCCAGCAGTGACACTGATCCACTCAGACCAGCACAACACACACTAACACACCACCACCACGTCAGTGTTACTGCAGTGCTGAGAATGACCCACCACCCAAATAGTACCTGCTCTGTGAGGGTCCATGGGGGTCCTGACCACTGAAGAACAGGGTAAAAGTGGGCTAACAAAGTATCAGAGAAACAGATGGACTACAGTCTGTAACTGTAGAACTACAAAGTGCACCTATATAGTAAGTGGAGCTGATAAAATGGACAATGAGCGTAGAAACAAGGAGGTGGTCAGACTGTTCAGATTCCGTATTTCCATATTTATGATGGTCATTTTCACAAAAACTGATTCTAGATCAGTACTCCTGCTCCTGAGGACTAGTGGCTGATCACAGTGCATTTTTGTTTTTATTTTTTTGTTATTTTTATAGTTCACACTGAGTCATACTGTTTTCTAAACCAAATCAAGAAGTCTGTGCCACCTTAATGTTCACCTGGATGTGGTTTGAGTTGGTTGAGAGAAGTTTTGGTGTTGTATTACAGAACAAATGATCTGGGTGACTATTGAGTTCCAGTCATTGTTGGAAATTTTAGCCTTGCCGCTTCAGTTCTAAGCAAAATTTGGACTCCAAATGTACCTCAGCCAATCAAAGCTGTGACAGTTATATAGGTAAATAACACATGAATTTAATTTTGGCCAAAAAGCGAGCTCATCTTTCCAAAATCAATGGAGCTGAATTGCCAGCTACAGACTGATGCCTTACAGACGCTGAATTGCACTGTACATAAGGCGAGAGAGACGATATCTCCTACTGTGCTCTCCTCATCAAGCCTTTTGTCTGTAACAGAACTAGTTACAGCTGCCTAAACTTATGCATGCGTGTCTGTCCGTGTAAAGCAAGTCCTATCTGCCGTCTCTGGTATGGATTCGGTAGCTGAGGCAGATAAACACTGTCAGTCATCATCTCAGTCTTTCAGCCCACTCACCACGTTAGCGCTCCAACAGACGACAGACTGTGTGTGGGTGTGTGCAGTGTAAGCGAATGTTCTGGTAAAGCTATTACTCTGTGCGGCCACTTTATCAGAAACCCCTCCTGTGTGGCTCCACCTCGCTGGTGTACGGGGAGGGACTGTAGCTGTACAGTTCCTGTCAATTTCTGACCACAGAGCCGTTCCTGGCTGGATATTATTGGGCAGTGGACCACCAATGGAAGTACTTGGTAGGTGTTTCTAATAAAGGAAGTACAAGGTGGGTGTTTCTAATAAAATGGCCAGTTAGTGGAAGCACATGGTTGGTGTTTCTAATAAAATGGCCAGTTATTGAAAGCACAAGATATGTGTTTCTGATAAAGTGGCCAGTTAATGGAAGTACTTGGTAGGTGTTTCTAATAAAGTGGCCAGTTAGTGTGAGTACTTGGTGGTTGTTTCTAATAAAGTGTCTAGTTAGTGGAAGTACACGGTAGGTGTTTCTAATAAAGTGGCCGTTTCATGCAATTTCGGGTTATTATGTGTTGTTGGGCTCATGCACTTATCTTTTGCAATATTTTTGAGTATCAGTTGTCGTATTTTGCCTGAATTATTTCATACATGAATGTTCTTCTACAGTCTCCTACACACTGTTCCTTACACACCCACCCCTGCTCCTCACACAGCAACATGAGGCTGCATCTGCTTTAGCAATTACTGCAGCTAAACCCTCGAGAACAAGTGTTCCATCATCCCTGTGTGTGTGTGTGTGTGTGTGTGTGTTTCTGTGTGTGTGTGTGTGTGTGTGTGTGTTTGTGTGTGTGTGTGTGTGTGTGTGTGCACCAAACAGGAGTTCTGTCATTTCCTCGGTGATGTCCAGATAGCGCAGCGTATGTGTGGGATGAATCAGATGAAGTGTTCTGTTGTTGTGATCAGAAGCTTATTGGAAGACTTGCGTCTTGCTTTGACTTCCTCTGACCCGTCGCTGTGACAGAACGTAAATAGAAAGTCTTTATGACAGGAGCCAGATGTTTCACATCGCTAACTCCACCTGGTCAACATCCTGTCTCTCTGTTTTTAATAACCCACTTTGTGCTTCCACTCACTGGACACTATTTTAGAAACACCTACCTTGTGCTTCCACTCACTGGCCACTTTATTAGAAACACCTACCTTGTGCTTCCACTCACTGGCCACTTTATTAGAAACACCTACCTTGTGCTTCCACTCACTGGCCACTTTATTAGAAACACCTACCTTGTGCTTCCACTCACTGGCCGCTTTATTAGAAACACCTACCTTGTGCTTCCACTCACTGGCCACTTTATTAGAAACACCTACCTTGTGCTTCCACTCACTGGCCACTTTATTAGAAACACCTACCTTGTGCTTCCACTCACTGGCCACTTTATTAGAAACATCTACCTTGTGCTTCCACTACCTGGCCACTTTATTAGAAACACCCACCTTGTGCTTCCACTCACTGGCCACTTTATTAGAAACATCTACCTTGTGCTTCCACTCACTGGCCACTTTATTAGAAACACCCACCTTGTGCTTCCACTCACTGGCCACTTTATTAGAAACACTTACTTTGTGCTTCCACTCACTGGCCACTTTATTAGAAACACCCACCTTGTGCTTCCACTCACTGGGCACTTTATTAGAAACACCCACCTTGTGCTTCCACTCACTGGGCACTTTATTAGAAACACCCACCTTGTGCTTCCACTCACTGGCCACTTTATTAGAAACACCCACCTTGTGCTTCCACTCACTGGCCACTTTATTAGAAACACCCACCTTGTGCTTCCACTCACTGGCCACTTTATTAGAAACACCCACCTTGTGCTTCCACTCACTGGCCACTTTATTAGAAACATCTACCTTGTGCTTCCACTCACTGGCCGCTTTATTAGAAACACCTACCTTGTACTTCCACTACCTGGCCACTTCATTAGAAACACCTACCTTGTCCTTCCACTACCTGGCCACTTTATTAGAAACACCCACCTTGTGCTTCCACTCACTGGCCACTTTATTAGAAACACTACTTGTGCTTCCACTCACTGGCCACTTTATTAGAAACATCTACCTTGTGCTTCCACTCACTGGCCACTTTATTAGAAACACCCACCTTGTGCTTCCACTCACTGGCCACTTTATTAGAAACACCCACCTTGTGCTTCCACTCACTGGCCACTTTATTAGAAACACTTACTTTGTGCTTCCACTCACTGGCCACTTTATTAGAAACACCTACCTTGTGCTTCCACTCACTGGCCACTTTATTAGAAACATCTACCTTGTGCTTCCACTCACTGGCCAGTTTATTAGAAACACCTACCTTGTCCTTCCACTACCTGGCCACTTTATTAGAAACACCCACCTTGTGCTTCCACTCACTGGCCACTTTATTAGAAACACTTACTTTGTGCTTCCACTCACTGGCCACTTTATTAGAAACACCCACCTTGTGCTTCCACTCACTGGCCACTTTATTAGAAACACTTACTTTGTGCTTCCACTCACTGGCCACTTTATTAGAAACACCCACCTTGTGCTTCTACTCACTGGCAACTTTATTAGAAAGACCCACCTTGTACTTCCACTCACTGGCCACTTTATTAGAAACACCCACCTTGTGCTTCCACTAACTGGCCACTTTATTGGAAACTGCCACCTTGTGCTTCCACTTAGATGTGCTGTTTACTCACTCCACTCAGTCAGAGACAGAATCTGGTCACGGGTGTCCACGGCACTTTTTATCCACTGTTTTCACACCTGGTTCTAATCCTCAGATAATTACAAGCCCCTTCATTAGTGTAATGAGTGTAATCAGGTGGATTGCAGGGGAAACAGTAAACACTGCAGAGTTCTGGTCCTGTGGACTGGATCAGACTCACTGGATTGTACCAAATTATTCTAAAAATATTTTAACAAGATTAAGAATTTCTTCAAGCAACCTACACGTTGCCATGGCGATAGCATCTGATCAAAATTTGCCATGATATGAGGAGACCTCTGTCAGCCTCGTTTATTTATTTATGGTGCCGTGTTCATTCACACAGTACAAATTCAACCGAATTCAATTTACGGTGCAAAAAAGTCATGAGGATGTAAGAACTCAGCACCTTTTCCCATGACGACATTACAATTTGTAATATATTTCACTGTCAGAAATATGAGGGGGTCTGGCTTCCGGGTGGGGTGGTCTGGGCCCTTCCAGGCCCCCTCGTAGCTATGATCCTGGAGTGTGTGAATGTCTCCACATCTGCTCTTGTGTTGTTGTGTGTTTGTACTGCCAGATTTATTGTGTCGTCACCCTTGACCTGCATGTCTGGAATTTAGAGCTGAAACCACGTCTAGACACGTCTACTCGGACTTAAACCTTGTTTCCTGTTTACGTGTGTGAGGCTGCATATTCCCCAGTGTGTACTACACTGTGTGTGTGTGTATATTTTCTCCATAAACCTTCCCAACATTCACACAGTCCATTATAAACACAGAAGATAACAAGAAGGAAAGCTCAGCGGGGAATTTATGGTTGAATTTGTGCTGTGTGAATAAACACGCTGTTTTCAGCTTGTTTCAGGGCCGACACCCTCAGTGGCCACTTCGTCGGAAACCCCTCCGCCAGTACAGTTGGAGACTGTAGCCCATCTGTTGATGCGCAGTTTGTGCTGGCCACCACAGAGATGTTCTTGTAGATATTTTTGGGTGGGGGGCCACTCACAACCGAGCAACCACCAGGAACCCTGTGTCTGATATATTTGTACTAGTACCACTACCCAAACAATATCTGGACAACAGCAGGTGTGTAGTCAGAAACTGACCAGTGATGAATGTGGGGGCGGATAAACTGCAGCAGATGGACTACAGTCTGTAACTGTGCACCTACATAGTGAAGCTATAAGGGAGTTGTTCCTAATAAAGTGGCCAGAGAGTTCCTAACCTTTTAACCCAAGATACTTAAACTGAAATGAATTGAACTTAACTGAATTGAATTTGAGTAAACTGAACTGAATTTAATTTAATATAATATAGTGTTATTTAATTCAACTAAGCTGAACTGAAAGTAAACATGTCTGTATTGTACTGAATTAAAATAAAATGAACTAAATGGACCTGAACTGAATTGAACTACATTAAGTTGAATTGAATTGAATTGAACTGAAGTGAACTGAATTGAATTGAATTGTACTGAACGGAACTAAACTGAATGTAATTTAACTGAATTAAACCGAAGTAAAGAGAATTGAATTGAACTGACCTGTCCTGACCAGAACTAAACTGAACTGACCTGACCAATGAATTGACCTGAACTGAACTGAATGGAATTGAACTGATCTGAACTCACCTGGCCTGACCTGACCAGAACTGACCAGAACTGAACTGAACTGAACTAAACTGAACTGAACTACTCTGAATGTAACTGAACTGAACTGAACTAAACTGAATTGAAGTAAACTGAACTGAACTGAACTGAATTGAACTAAACTCAACTGAACTGAACTGGACTAAACTGAACTGAACTGAACTGAACTGGACTAAACTGAACTGAACTGAACTGAACTGAATTAAACTGAACTGAACTGAACTGAATGTAACTGAACTGAACTGAACTAAACTGAACTGAACTAAACTGAGCTGAATTGCACTAAACTGAACTGAACTGAACTGAATATTACTGAACTGAACTGAACTAAACTGAGCTGAACTAAACTGAATTGAAGTGAACCGAACTGAACTGAACTGAACTGGACTAAACTGAACTGAACTGAACTGAATGTAACTGAACTGAACTGAACTAAACTGAGCTGAACTAAACTGAATTGAAGTAAACCGAACTGAACTGAACTGAACTGAACTGATGCAGCATTGTTATGGTCATTTTTAGCTGCTGTGTCCTTTACAGTGTTTTGTGGTGTAGTTTAGAGACAGATGATGGAGCTGCGCTTCTGAACCTGCTGTAAATTATTAATAGAGCTGAATAAAACCGACTGCACTCGTTTCAGAACATTGTTCTTTATTCTTCAGCGAGCGGATTGATCTCATATTGTGACTTGGAGGACGTCACATTCATGGCCTTGATTGTTTAGTTGTATCTTGACGGCCACAGCATACAGTGTTTAGAGAAAGACTGTGTGTGTGTGTGTGTGTGTGTGTGTGTGTGTGTGTGTGTGTGTGTGCGAGAGAGAGAGAGAGAGCTTTAATCACAGCAGCCTGTTAGAGCAGGAGATTTACACACACACTGAGAGAGAGAGAGAGAGAGAGAGAGAGAGAGAGAGAGAGAGAGAGAAAGAGAGAGAGAGAGGCAACCTTGAGTTTGATAAATCACAGCATCAATGTCAGAGAAAAGGCAAGAGAGAAAGAAAAAAGAAAGAGAAGAGACACAGAGGGATAGAAAGAGAGAGAGAGGAAAGATATAAAGAGAGACAGACGAAAGAGAAAGAAAGAGAGAGAAAGAAGAGCAAGGGGCAGATAGTCAGGGAGAGTATCTCTATAATATATCTTTTATGTAGATATAAAATATCTATATGCCTGTTAATTGTCAATTAAGTCTCTCTCTCTCTCTCTCTCTCTCTCTCTCTCTCTCGCTCTCTCTCTCTCTCAACAAAGATAATTAGGTTAAATGAGATTTCTCCCAGCGTCCTGTAAATCCTGTCCAACCTCACAACAGCAGCTACAAGAGTACACATTTGTGGGCGGAGCTTAGAGAGGTCAGATGGGTCAGTTGTGTTAAATATGTCCCCATTTTTCCTAACATTATGAGGACATTTTGTCCCTGCAAAGACATGAATACACACAGACACACAGGCTGTTTTGATTTCATTATGTGCTATCAGGGTAATGTGAGAGAGCTGCGGTCAGAGCGTTTGTGAGAAGCCCCTGGCGTTTTGGGGGGGGGGCGTTGGTGTTGTCTGTGTCCCTTACTGGAAGCCTCGTTTGGATTTCTCTCCAAAGCCCTCGTCCTTCCTGCCTGTCATATTAATGAACGAGTTTTTGCTGAACAAAGGGTGAAAAGAAAAGAAAGGAAAAAAAGAGATGGCTAGAAAAAAAAAATAAAAATCATGTCCGAATTGCAAATTGCAAGGGCCATTATCTTCTATTAAGGAAGTCATTCATCTTTAAGTGCCCTTAAACGCTGTTACCACGGAAACACTCTAACGTGTCGTTAAGGCTTGCTGACTTAACGGACCTGCCTTCACACACGTACATAAACACTGAGTCGGTGTTAACTCTGTGTTCATACATTTCATCAGTATACAGTCGAGCTCTAACGAAACATTACGAACAGAAGATAAATGACATTTCAGATCTTACTGTGAGGGAACTGGCATGGCTGGCACTGTGTTCCTGCTCTGCTGTAGATCTCAGGCATATTTACTGTCAGCATAACCACTAGCATCAGATAAAAACTCAACATCTTAGCTGAGAAAACCAGACACTTTCAGTGCCGTCAGTGACTGTGAACTTGAGTCAACCTGCCCCGATGTGTAGTGAACAGCAGTGGACAAAGTTCACAACTACTATACTCGAGTAAGAATTGAGATAACTTTCTTAAATACTAGTCTAATAAAATTAGAAGTCCTCTATTTATATCTTATATTAATATTTAATACAAAAAAGGTGAAATTTAATACAGAAATACTTTCAAATTTTTCATCTCGATATAGGCTCACTTATTACTAAATGGCCTACAGCTTAGAGCTAAGAACAATAGTGATGTAGTACAGTGAAAACAGTGATATAGTACAGTAAAACAGTGATACAGTACAGTAAAACAGTGATATAGTACAGTCATATAAAAGTGATATAGTGCAATGAAAACAGAGTACAGTGATATAAAACTAACATAGTACAGTAAAAACAGTGACATAGTACAGACATAAACACTACTGCAGTGACATCGTACAGTGATACAGTAGGGTGAAAACACTGATATTGTACAGTGAAAACAGACATGTTACAGTGATGTAGAACAGGGATAAACTGTGATATAAACAGTGACATAGTGATAATGTAGTATAGTGTTATATACTGGAATATAAACTGTGATAAAGCTCTGTGAAAACACAGATATAGTACAGTGGTATAAAAGTGAAATAGTACAGTAAAAACACTGACATGGTACCGTGATAAACACTGATATAGTACAACGACAGTACAGTGATGTAGCACGGTGATGTAGTAGTGATATAGTACAGTGATGTAGTAGTGATAAAGTATAATGATATAGCAGAGCTGTAACAGTGATATAGTAGTGATATAGTGTGGTGATATAGTACAGTGATGTAGTGCAGTGATGTAATAGTGATATAGTGCAGTGATGTAGTACAGTGTTGTAGTGTTGATGTAGTACAGTGATGTAGTAGTGATATAGTACAGTGATGTAGTGCGGTGATATAGCACTGATATAGTATTGTGATTTAGTACAATGATGTAGTTGTGATAGTACAGCGATATAAACAGTGATGTAGTAGTGATGTAATGCAGTGATATAGTACAGTGATTTGGTACAGTGATGTGGTAGCGATATAAGACAGCGATATAGTACAGTGAT
The DNA here is from genome assembly GCF_904425465.1 of Colossoma macropomum. Classification (NCBI taxonomy): domain Eukaryota; kingdom Metazoa; phylum Chordata; class Actinopteri; order Characiformes; family Serrasalmidae; genus Colossoma; species Colossoma macropomum. The sequence continues at coordinate 42,397,193 of NW_023494795.1, read as the reverse complement.
ATAGTACAGTGATGTGGTAGTGATATAGTACAGTGATATGGTACAGTGATGTGGTAGTGATATAGGACAGTTATTTGGTACAGTGATGTGGTAGTGATATAGGACAGTGATATAGGACAGTGATTTGGTACAGTGATGTGGTAGTGA
>NW_023494795.1:42292046-42392046 GCF_904425465.1 Colossoma macropomum | reverse complement strand
CACACACACACATATGTATACATGATAAGGCCTTATAATGTCTGGGAACTAAATAAATATGTAACTCTAATTTTTAGTTCCTTTCTATTTAATATCATCATTGTGCTTGTTTTCTCTGTGTATGTAGGTACAAACAGCCAAGCTGCTCTCCCAATGGTCAGGACTTCAGGAGCTGGACTGAAGGCCTTACACTTTAGATTAACTACCAACATAATTAGGAAGTAACAGACGCTATAATTTACTATGGGACTGACTTTGAGAGGAAAACGTCACTCTTGTCCTTCTGGAAGTTCTAGATAGGTCAGTGACTTTGAAGACAAGCTGCAATTTAACAAGGTTTCGGTTAGTTTTTAGGAATGGCTGTATATGGTAGTGTCTTTTACAAGCTTCAGAAGTCTGTGTTTAGACTAGATTGGCCAAAAAAAGTTTGCTTTGCCTTAGTGTTGGTTAATAGTGCTAACATACTCTTAGAAATCCCATAGAAGTGATAGTGGAAATCAGCATTATCATAGATTTGTTTTTTCTCCTTTTTTTGGCCATTTTTTTTTACATTTGTGGCCAGAACTGAATGCCTAGCTCTGTTGAGTGACACATTGAGAGTACGTGGTAGTCCTTCAGCAGTGTGTAGTTTAGTTTAGCCACAGCTAAAAAAAACAGCACACGGGAATCAACACCATCACGCTGTTCGCGGTTTAAACCGGCGGCCCCATTTCTGCATCTCTTCCATTAAAGAAAACAGCCTGCAAAATCTCCTGCAAAGTCAGGGAACCTGTACTTATGTTGCATTAAATCTTTTTAAACCCTTCAAATCTGACCTCTCATGTGAGATTAATTATCGGTTTTACAGTCTGAGAGAGGTAGAGGAGGGAGGGAAGGGGGGGAGGGAATGATAATAAAAAGAAAAAATCACAGAACACCTCGTCCTTCTTTCTTTAAAAACGTTAATCTTTTCTGCCTCCTTTGTGGAACGTCTGAAATCTTGACCATGGGAGTCGTCTGAAATGACTGTCGCGCTTTTGTTCGAGTGGAATATCCGCAAAGGTCTCTGAGCATTAACCTCGCTCAGTCACTTCCTGTGTGGTTGCAGCAAGGACCCTTTTGTGAGGAAAGTGTGTGTGTGTGTAGGGGGGTCTTAATAAAAGTAGGAGAAATGTTCCTTCACTCCGAAGCTCGTATCAGGCAAGAGAGGCTTTTAATTCCAGCGCCGTTCCCTAATTGCTCCTAAACGAGCTCCTGCTGTGCGGAATGGTTGCACTCAAATGGAGCTTTCGAGCTGAAAATGCCCTGAAAGTGAGAAAAGGGAACAGGAGGGTTCTCCTATGGTGTGTTTAGATGCTCTTCGCAACTTGTAAATCATAACTACATGGTATTAGCATTCAGGTGGTAAAATTATCACGTGAACAATACATATCTTGGTAACACTTCATTTGAAGTGGTCCTTTATAGATGATTAATAAACTCTTAACAGATTATCAGTAACACATCAACAACATATCAGTGAAGTAGCAGCAGTGAAGCATCTGAATACACTGAAGTAAATATCTTGTAGATGTTCTGTTGATACATTACTTACATTAAGTGGATGTGTTGTTAATATGTTACTTACATAATGCAACCTAACCTAACCTTACCAACCTCCCCCAAAACCTAACCCTCACCCTGGCCCTAATCCTAACCTTAACCTCAACACAAAACCTAATCCTAACCCTGGTCTTTATTCTTACCCTAAACTTAACCTCAACTCAAAACCTAATCCTAACCCTGGCCCTAATCCTCACCTTAACCTTAATGTCAACCCAAAACCTAATCCTAACCCTGGCCCTAATCCTCACCTTCACCTTAATGTCAACCCAAAACCTAATCCTAGCCCTGGCCCTAATCCTCACCTTAACCTTAATGTCAACCCAAAACCTAATCCTAGCCCTGGCCCTAATCCTCACCTTCACCTTAATGTCAACCCAAAACCTAATCCTAGCCCTGACTCGCCCCACCTAATCCAATCACCTTCACCTCCTAACTTTAACTTTAACGTCAACCCAAAACCTAATCCTAACCCTCACCCTGGACCTAATCCTAACCTTAACCTTAACCTCAACCCAAAACCTAATCTAACCCTCACCCTGGCCCTAATCTTAATCCTAACCTTAACCTCAACCCAAAGCCTAATCCTAACCCTCACCCTGACCACCTGAAACGGCCCAAAGTGACTTGGAAAAACGTCTGGTTCCATTGACTTACATTAAATGTAAAGTAGGTTTTTTCCTTCTCCTGTGAAGTTGTATTTCAGAGATACGAGGTTTTGGTCCCGACAGCAGCGATATATTCTTTAATAACACTGATGTTATATATTTTGACGGGATGTGTATGATTAACAAAACTCAACGTAAACTGGAATTTTGCCTTGCGTCTGTTTTATCTCTGTTTTTGTGGAGAGGTGTGATTTGTTTTTCACAGCAGGGGCTTCTCACCCCCCCCTTCACCCCTCATTTCTCGCTAGCAGCTCAACATTTCACAGAGAGATGACAGAGTCCTAGTTCATCTGACAGCAGAGTAAAGGAGGATCGTTTGATTATATTACATAAGAATATTAGTTCTATTATATTTTAATTTGAATTGTATTTGTGTTTTCTTATTTGTTAAGAACTTTGAAGGACCGCAGTGCATCTTGTGTATCCTGTGTATCTTGTGTTTGGACCTGAATGGCTCCACTTAAATTATACAATTTAGTTCTGTTTTGTTTTTTTTGCGTGGCACTTGCTTCAACAATCATTGTTCCCAAGCAGCTTGTCCAGAAATGTGGGTACAGCCCTAAAACGGGGAACGCTGAGGGGGCCAATGGCTAAGAACTCCCTCAGAACATGAGGAAGAACCACTGAGAGGAACTAAGACCTAAAAGAACAAACTCCCTAAGAACATGGTGAAGAACCACTGAGAGGAACTAAGACCCAAAAGAACAAACTGCCCTAAGAACATGATGAAGAACCACTGAGAGGAACTAAGACCCAAAAGAACAAACTCCCTAAGAACATGGTGAAGAACCACTGAGAGGAACTAAGACCCAAAAGAACAAACTCCATAAGAACATGAGGAAGAACCACCAAGAGGAACTAAGACCCAAAAGAACAAACTCCATAAGAACATGCGGAAGAACCACCAAGAGGAACCAAGACTGTAAAGGACAAACTCACTATAGAGTGAAGAAGACCCACTGAGAGGAACCCAGACTTAGGGTGAAACACTCCCTAAAGGGCAGGGAAGAAACCACTAAGAGGAACCAAGGCTCTTGAGGAAAAACTCTAAAAGCATTAGGAAGAACCACTGAGAGGAACCAAGACTGCCAAAGAGCATAGGGAGGAACATCTGAGAGAAACCAAGAATCAAAAGGTGAAACTCCCAAAGAGCAAGAGGAAGAACCACTCAGGGAAACCAAGATTGAAAAAAGGAGAAACACCTTAAGAGCATGAGGAGGAACCTTGGAGTGAAACCAAGACTCTAAAGGAGAAACTCTGTAAAACATGAGGAAGAACGACTGAAAGGAACCAAGACTGAAAAGGAGAAACTCCCTAAGAGCATGAAGAAGAACCACTGGGAGGAACCAAGACTCAGAGAGAAAAACTCACTTAGATGAACCAAAATTCTTTTGCTTCTGAATTTTGGGCTGAATCAGTTAAGTAGCAATTAGAGCAAGTTTACAAGGAAGAATGCAGAACATCTCAGTCAGGAGCAGTAAAGGTTCTCTATTGTGCTCTCCAGCTGCCTCAAACATATTCTCTCCTCAAATACATCGAGAGCCGTATTTGCTGTATGAATGCAGCTCTGATATGAATGCATGTCCTTGTGCAAATATTTTGGTGGCTGCTGGAAAGTCAATAATTGGCCATGTAAAACATGCATGTGAGTGAACAAAAAGGTAAAGTTAAATAGAGTTTTTTCAGGAGAAGCTTGTGCTTCACATACAAACATAGATGGGCGGACGTCCAAAACGGCCTTCAGGTAGGCTATTGATTCAAGTGATGGGAGTTTCATTTTTGTGAAATATATATATGAAGCATTTGGAACAACTCTCCGCAATCTTTCTCTAGAAAATTATCTTGGTAACTCATTCATTTGTGGCCTTTTTGCAGACGTTTCCCAGCATATTTTCTCTTTCAACACTATGACGTTGAGTGATTGGAGCTTGGAATTAGCAAAAGTATCTATTTTGTTTTATTGCGGTGCACGCTTGGAATGATTTTTAGTTATCAGTATTAACCACGAGTCAGTTCAGGGCCGTTGCCTCACTGAAAGCCGGAGATGTGTAAGTTGTTTGTGAATGCCCGTAATCTTTGTGTTGTTTATCAGTTTAATACAATTTTTCCTTATTTTTACCGTTTATTTCTTAGTATTGTCCCACTACAAGTACAGCAGAGGTCTTGGTCGAATCTTGTGTGGATGAAGGTTTGAAAAGAACTGGGTAACAAAACAAACCGAAAAATAAAAAATTCAGAAGAAAGCAGTGGTGAGGAAGTGCTGAAACAGCAGGCTCGTCTGTTGCCCTGGGAGAGAGGGGGAAAAGTACACAGCAGGTTTTAGTGGACGCAGGCCTGGCGCTGTTGTTTTTGGTCGTGTTCTTTTGTAAGTACTGCAGGGTGAAGAATTGTTTAGGCCTCTTTCATACATGCTAGCATAAGCAACCAGAGTGACTGATACAATTTTTCATCCACAGTAAAAGCATAGGTGCTCGCTTATCCTCAGCAGTTTTCAGGGCCAATGTTTGTGCAGAGCCATGCTGGAAAATGACTTTTGTGGGGCTACAGTCATGTTTACGCATAATTTTGTTGAGGTACCGTCGGGTTCAGACAGAATTTGGTCAGGCTGTAGTTGAATTCAGACAAATGTTTGTGGGGCTAAAGTCAGATTTAGGCAGAATTTTGTCTGCTACAGTCAAATTCAGATAGAATTTTGTTGGGTTCAGAATTTTATTGGCTAAACAAAAATCGGGTTCAGACAAAATTTTGGGGGCTACAGTCACATTTGGATAGAGTTTTTCAGCTACAGTCAGATTTAGACACAATTTTGTTGACTACCATCAGATTCAAACAGATTTTTTTTGGCTGCAGTCGGGTTCAGACAGAACTTTATCAGGCTATAATCGTGTTCAGAAAGAATTTTGTTGGGTTCAGTCAGGTTCAGAATTTTGTGGGGTCTACAGTCTGATTGAGACAAAATTTTATTGGGCTAATATCAGACTCAGCCAGAATTGGGTACAGATGTGTTCAGACAGAATTTTGTTGCTCTACAGTCGGGTCCAGACAGAATATTTTCAGATACAGTCAGCTTCAGACAGATTTTTTTCGGGGCTACAGTTACATTTGAATAGAAATTTTGGCTACAGTTCAATTCAGGCAGAATTTTTTCGGCTACAGTTTGGTTTAGACAGAATTTTGATGGCTACAGGCGGTTTCAGACAGAATTTTGTTGGGTTCAGAATTTTGTTGGCTAAACAAAAGTTGGGTTCAGACAGAGTTTTGTCAGCTACAATCAGGTACAGACAATTTTGTTGTTCCATAGTCGGTTTCATTGTTTGGGGCTACAGTCATGTTTGAATAGAAATCTTGGCTACAGTCAAATTCAAGCAGAATGTTTTTGGCTACAGTTTTGCTCAGACAGAATTTTGTCGGCTACAGTCGGGTTCAGAAAGAATTTGGTTGGGTTCAGAATTTTGTTGGCTAAACAAAAGTCGGGTTCAGACAGAAGACTACAGTCACATTCAGACAGATTTTTGTTGGGCTACATTTATGTTTGGATAGAATTTCTTCAGCTACATTTGGGTTTAGACACAATTTTGCTGGCTACTGTCGGATTCAAACAAATATGTTCAGCTGCAGTCAGACTGAGACAGCATTTTGTAAGGCCACCTTCTGATTCAGACAGACATTTGTCAGCTACAGTCGAGCTCAGACAGAATTTCTTCAGTCACAATCAGGTTTAGACAGAATTTTATCAGGGTACAGATGGGTTCAGACAGAATTGTGTCGGGCTACATTTGCATTCAATCAGAATTCTGTCTAACTGTAGTCGGGTTCAAACAGATTTTTTTCAGGCTTACAGTCGGTTTGGCACAGAATTTGATCACAGAATATTTTTTGAATATATTCAGGTTCAAATGAACATTTTAGCCCCAATTAAAGCAGTTTGTTTACACTTTTACAGACAAGCTTTAAAAGATTCATTTTTTTCTGCTTGAGAACAAATGAGGACACAGATGTAGCTTTGAGTTTGTTTTCAAACATTTGCTCATCTTGTTGAACATCATTCACAATTTCCTGCTATCATTCATTCTCTAGACTAATCCAGAAACGTGTTTTGTTGTTGTTCTGTGTTTTTCTCTATAAACATCTCCCTATACGGATATAAACTCGGTCAGAAAGTTCCTGAAGCCATCTGTTAACCTCTGGCTGCCACTGTCTGGACATTTGAAAGCTGTAGAGCTGAAACGTTCACCATGGTTTTTTGTTATGTGTGTGTGAAATCTGTGAGTGCGTGTAAGGAGTTCCATCTTCTCTCTCTCAGATGTTGTTCTACAGATTTGCAGGAACATCTGGCTCAACAGCTGGGAGTGATTTTTGAGAGCAAACTCTGTGTTCTCTGAATCAGACCAGAAACGGTCTCTCTCTTCTCCACACACACCCTAATACTGCTCACTGTATCCCGCTGCGCTCTCTCAACATTCACTAGACTGTGTTTTCCTAAATCAGCCCCAAATCAGGCTCAGGAAGTCTACAGGACAGCAGTATGGAATGGAAGGAGGAATGTTATACTCCTCTTTTTCCTTTCAGCTTCTCATGGGAGACAAAGTCGTGTGCCCTATTCCGGTTTTTTTGACTTCCCCCACATCAGACAGCTCAGGAAGTGTTTCCATCCACCTCAAAAGAAACCAAATGAAGCTGTTCAGCTTCAGTCTTAGAAGTTTTTAGGGAATTTAAACAAGGCCTGTCTGGTTTTGGCTTTGGCTTGACTCTCTTGCCCAGTCTAGAACCCACATGTGGCGCATATGTATCACATTTCTCAGAATACCAGTGCTGATTCTCACCAGTTTCTCCCTGTCCTAGTCCTAGACTGTCCCTGTGCTGCATAGGTTAGTTTTCTCACCACTTCAGTTAGTTCATCAGGTTAGTTGGGTGTGGAAAAGCAACAAAATCACCAAACGTACACTATATAACCAAAAGTATGTGGGCACCCCTCCTAATTATTGAGTTCAAGTGCTTCAGCCACATCCATTACTAACAGGTGGATTAAGTTAAGCACACAGCCTTGCAGGCTCAATATATAAACACTGACAGTAGAGGGTTGAACTGATGAGCTCAGTGACTTCAAACATGCCACATCATAGGACGCCACCTCTGCCACAAGTCAGTTTGTGAAGTTTCTGTCCTGCTAGATCTGCCCCAGACAACTGTAAGTGCTATTACTATGAAATAGAAGTGTCTAGGAGCAACAACAGCTCAGCTACGAAGCGGTAGACCACCAAACTCCACACAAACTCCACACAAACTCCACACAAAATATTAATGCCCACTGTTTTGGAATTGTATCCTGCCTTCTGCCCAATGACAGCTGGGATAGGCTCCAGCACCCCACCGCGACCCAGAAGGATAAGCGGTTTAGATGATGTGTGTATGTATGTGTGTTTTGGAATTGGATGTCCAATAAGCTCATATGGGTGCGCTGCATACTTTTGGCCATATAGTGTATCTTGCTCATGGACTCACCTGCATTTGAGTGCTGCCAGGGGAGGGAAATTGAGCCACAGTCTAATAAGCTAAACCAGCTGCCCAGCTCATTCTTCATGAGGGTTTTGGGATTGTTACAGTGATTTTACTACAGTTTTAGCTACACTTAGATGTGGAGTACAATCTGAGATGTGGAGTACAAAGGTTCTATATAGTACCAAAAAAGGTTATTTAAAGAACCAAGTACATTGGGTATTACAGTATGGGGATAAGCAACTTTATCATTGAATTAACTATTTATGCATTTAAATAGTTATTTTGGTTGTTATGATTCTAAACATAACCATTGCCTTGGGTGCATAAACCACCACTGTGGCAAAATCACTGTAATGTTTGACCACAAATGGATTAATGCCTTTATATTATGTTGACAAAATACAACTCCAGTGTTCAATGTTCAATAAATAAGTGGATTTATTAACAACAATAATTGCATTGAAGTTCTACTACCAAGCAGGGTAATTAACAGTAGGCTATGGTTGCCAAGCTACATAACGATTAAATATTCAATGTTAACATATGGAAAGTTTGGTCATTAAGAATGTTATGATTTGAAAGTGTGTATATGTGTTGTTGTGTGTGCAGGTTTGTTCCCGGCTGTGCTAAACTTGGCCTCCATGGCTAAAATCACAGCTAATGCCACGTGTGGAGAGAAGAAACCGGAAATGTTCTGTAAACTGGTGGAACACGTCCCGGGACAGCCGGTCCGAAACCCGCAGTGCAGAGTGTGCAACCTGAAGAGTGACAAACCATACGGTAAACACACAAACATGTACACACACACACCTACACACCACATACTGAAGATATGTTTCATCACTGTCATAGCATTGAACCCATTTTTCTTTTTGGTAGTATTCGTAACATGCTATAAATGCATTAATAAGACATTAAAATACCAGACATAAGCCTGCATAATCACTTATAAGTAGTTATAGTTAGCTGCAAAGCTATCGTATATGACCTCATAAGGTCAGATTCCATAACACATTATAATATCTGTTCATAAGAACATTGTAGAAACTAATAACTATGACTACATAAAACACATTTTAGAGCTTTATTCCAGACTTTAAGTCACATGTGTCAGGCTCCAGTCCTCGTGGGCCAAAACTCTGAAGACTTCAGCACACTGCCTCATTAAACACACCTGATTCAGCTCATCAGCCAGTTAGCAAGGCCTTCCTGAACTGAATTCAAAGCGTTAGATGAGGGTAAACACTGATCGCCACAGCACTGGAAGGTCCCCAGTATGACACATATATGCCTGAAATATATATATATATATATATATATATATACATATATATATATATGAAGTCCCTGTGGAGGCAGCCTTCAGATAAAGTCTCTCCCAATAATTTAACACAGATTTGTTCCTGATAAACACACACATGAGTGCATACACACACACACACACACACACACACACACACGCATGCATAAGTATGTGCACCCCCCTCTACACATACTTTGTGCACAGGCACTGACAACAAGATGTGCATGTAATCAATTTGTGATGCCCTCATCAAAGGCCATTTCAGCTCATAAATCTGAGCATTCCAAAAATCAATGGCCATTACACACACACACACACACACACACACACACACACACACACACACACACACACATACACACACACGCACTTAATGAGAAAAAGCTGAATAGTGTCTGATTTATGCTTGCATGCCTATGTGCTGCATATCTAGGGCATATGAGTGTCCGACACAGCGCCCCCTCACCCCTCACCCCTCCAACCCCCCATTTTTCCAGTGCAACACACATTTTCCCATGCCCAGCTTTACACACACACACACACACACACACACACACACACACACACAGACACACACACACACATACATGTTCTGTTCTGCTACCGCACACCTGCTCGATTATCATAGCAAGCTGTCTTATCATAGTATAACTTATGTACATATTATTACTTATTTATTATTACAAAGAACTAGCTAATTATTTTGGCTAACATGATATTGAGTATCAAGGCAGACCAACGGGTTCTAGATATAAACCGGGTAGGTGTGTGGTACAAACATCACAGTACTGTGTAATTATTTTGGATATAAAGTGGTGGGTAGATATATGATGAAAAAGATTATACATGAATAAAGTATTAAGAGTTTTATACAGCATGTAGCTTTAGCTGTGAACTAAACTGACTCTGGCCTGTAAAAGAAAGCAGTGATTCTTACTGTGGTTCTACTTGGTTCTACTGGGTTATTACTGTTTATTGCAGAAAACTATCTGTGTAATTTGTGCATCATTTTACATCACACACCTGTAACTTACCTTGTTTTTGCTTGTGGTATTCAAGCTGCGGGTGAGGCTGCTGGACACTGATATAAACTCAATCTAACTAATCAAATCTGAGACAGTTTTCCATCAACTTACTCATCAAATCTGAGGTAATTCTCCAGAATCTCACTCATCAAATCTGAAACAGTTCTCCATTAACTCAATCATTAAATCTGAGATGATTCTCCATAATCTCACTTATCAAATCTGAAACAGTTCTCCATTAACTCAATCATTAAATCTGAGATGATTCTCCATAATCTAATTAATCAAATCTGAGACAGCTTTCCATCAACTCACTCATCAAATCTGAGGTGATTCTCCAGAATCCCAGTCATCAAATCTGAGATGATTCTCCATAATCTCACTCATCAAATCTGAAACAGTTCTCCATTAACTCAATCATCAAATCTGAGATGATTCTCCATAATCTCACTTATCAAATCTGAAACAGTTCTCCATTAACTCAATCATTAAATCTGAGATGATTCTCCATAATCTCACTTATCAAATCTGAAACAGTTCTCCATTAACTCAATCATTAAATCTGAGATGATTCTCCATAATCTCACTTATCAAATCTGAAACAGTTCTCCATTAACTCAATCATTAAATCTGAGATGATTCTCCATAATCTAATTAATCAAATCTGAGACAGCTTTCCATCAACTCACTCATCAAATCTGAAGTGATTCTCCAGAATCTTGATCATCAAATCTGAGACAGTTCTCCATAATCTCCTTTATCAAATCTGAAACAGTTCTCCATTAACTCACTCATTAAATCTGAGACAATTCTCCATAATCTCACTCCTCAAATCTGAGGTGATTCTCCATTAACTCACTCATTAAATCTGAGACAATTCTCCATAATCTCACTCCTCAAATCTGAGGTGATTCTCCATTAACTCACTCATTAAATCCAAGTCAGTTCTACATAATCTCACTTGTGAAACCTGAGATAATCCTTCATAATCTTACTCATAAAATCTGAGATAATTGTCCATAATATCACTCAAGTCAAGATATTTCTTCATAATCTCACGCATCAAATCCAAGCCAGTTCTTCATAATCTCTCTCATTAAATGTGAGACAGTCCTCCATAATCTCACTCATCAAATCTGAGATAATTCTCCATAATGTCATCAACCAAATCTGAGATGATTCTCTATAATCTTACTCATTGAAGTTGATTCTTCATAATGCCATTCATCAATTCTGAGTCCTCATAATCTCACTCATAAAGTTTGAGATAATTCCCCATAATCTCACTCATCAAATCTGAGATGATTCTCCATAATCTCGCTCGTCGAGTCTGAGATGATTCGCCATAATCCCACTCATTTAATTTGAGACGATTCTCCATAATCCCACCCATCGTATCTGAGACACGCGTGAATGAATATGATCATCCCTGAGGGTTAATGTGCCTTGTTTACATTTAAGTGTATATCGCTTGTGTATTGTTTTCACAATGTCACGCTCATTAGTGAACATTCGCTGGGCCGCAGCTGCCAAGAAAAAATGTGATTTTTATTCTAGTTACATGTGACAAATCAGCCCTGAACCTCCACACGTACAGAGTAATGAGTCAGACGCGATGTCTCAGATCATTGTTCAAACAGAAATGCTTTCAGGCACGTATTCGTGCCCTCACCCACCTGCACAGCGCGGAGAGGATGATTACTATAACATCTAATTAGAAGAAATTACAGCGCGAGAGAGAGAGAGAGAGAGAGAGAGAGAGAGAGAGAGAGAGAGAGAGAGAGAGAGAGAGAGATAGAGCGAGAGATGACTGTTAACCAACTTATTTAATGAAACTAAAAATCTCTCTCATAAATTAAAAATAGAAAATATCCTTTGAAATGGAACGATTAAGAAGACAGCTTTAATCTTCTCTTTTGCTCCCTGATTAATAAGCGAGTGGTAACGAGGGAGGGGGCGTCTCTGATTGAGGTTGATATTGTCAGGCTCTAATGGCATTAGAGAGAAAGTGCACACACACGTCGCCAATTATAAAATTCACCTCTCCGCTCATCCTGACAGCTGTATTTAGAAAAAGAGACGTTTTTATGAAGCCCGTATTCATTCAAGCCGTTACAAATACACTTAGAACTCTTTGTAACCTGGTAATAATACTTTGTAAGCATGCGTAGAAACACTAGTATTCCCTCATAAGACTATAATAATGTGTTATGATTCATTCTTATGATTTATAAACATATATTAACACAAGTGTTGCTATTTATTATGTCTTTTTAAAGGATAATGACCTGTACGATAATTATAATTAGGCAATAAGCCACAGGAGGCCGTGGGTTACTGCAATTGTATCACAGGAAAGGGTGTTGTTAGGCATGAAGTGGAGTAAAACTACATTCCCTGTGATAATTCGCAGTTAGTTGATTTTACCTTGCTTTAAATGCGGCTCAGCCAATCAGATTTTAGGACTGGAACTATCCATTTTATAAAACACCTTTAGTTCATATAAACATATATAGAAACATTATAGACATTAAAAAATGCCATCACTTCAAGTAGAACAATTGATATTTCATGTTTTTCTTTATTATACTTAAATTCTAACATATTATAATGATTATTTTTGTAATGTGAGGTGGAGTTTTTTTTTTTTTCATTCCAAACTCATTTCAAAAGCAGACACTTAATTGCAATTTAACACCTTTCATTCTCTTAATTCTCAGAAGTCTAAGAAAGATTACAGTAAATCTGCAGAGTACAAACAAATAATTTGAACATTTGTTTGTTGGCAATGACCAAATATGACCAGAATACAAGAGTTGTGCCTAATTATACAACAGTTAGTTCCGGCCACGCGAGCTGATTGGTTGAGAGGTGTTCTAACTGTGCTGTTATTTCACCATAACATCACGGGTTTTTCACAAACACTGTATCACTCCATTGAGACGCCGTTGCTAAGCAACGACTTTGACAGCAATAGGAGACGCTCAAGCCATTTGAACGTTTTTACTTCTTACTTTGCCACAAACAGAAAACGGACACTTTTAAGATCACATTTGACCGACGGCCGATTTGGTCAGACTCTGAAGATGAGACGACACTAAATTCCCAAACTGTCATCACCACTGAGCAGCTTTTCAGTCGGCAGCTGAGACAGAAGAACAGCTGAACAACCTGGAATCAGCCAGAAATGAACCCAACACCATTCGCCAAACTAAATGGGCTGTAAGATGCTTTACAGACTGGCTGGAGCAAAACAACATTAATACTGATCTGGCAAAAACTGACAAAACTGAGCTAAACTTGATATTGTTTTATGGCTCAGTCCGATTTGGTCAGACTCTGAAGATGAGCCTCCACTAAATTCCCAAACTGTCAGTTGGTCTGAGTGGAGCTGGAGAATGAACTGCCGGCTGTGCAGCGAGTGGGCGGAGCTCGTTACTCTGACGTAGCAACAAGCTGCTCGTTAAGGAACTATAATTTGGTGAAGGAACTGCGAACATTAAAACATATTAAACGCCGCGTTCACGGCCCAGTTTATTAATTTACTACTGTATTTATTTAACTGTTGTATAAAAGCAATAGAACACTCGAGGAGTGTGTTATCGCCAATAACATCACGGCTGTGATGATCTACGGCCACCAAATCACAGCCGTGATGTTATTGGCGATAACACACTCCCTCTCGGGTTCTATCACACTGATCTAGAACATTCTACTCTGTTTCAAACTGTTCTAGAATGGTCTAACATGCTTTTCTCTGTGCATACTTTTTAGATTGTTCCACCTAGTGTACACTGTTCTAGAATGTTCTTCCTAATTTACAGTGTTCCAGAAGGTTCTGCCCCTTTCACACTCTTCTAGAATGTTCCCCCAAATTCAGTTCAATGTTCTTCCATTCATGCCATTCTAAAATGTTCTCCCGATTCACACAACTTTACAATATTGTCCTTATTTACACTGTTCTAGAATGTCCACCCCTTTCACACTCAGCTAGAATGTTCTATTCTGTTTCGGTCTGTTCTAGAATGGTCTCCTCTATTCAACCATTTTTGAGAGCTCTCCTCCATTCATATTGTTCTACAGTGTTCTCTTACATTTTTACTGTTCTAGGAATGCTTTCTCTATTTACACTGTTCTAAAAGGTTCTCCTTCATTTACACTGTTCTAGCATGTTCTTCCTGATTCACAGTGTTCCAGAATATTTTCTCCCATTTGCACTGTTCTGAAATCTTATAGAATGTTCTCTCGTATTAACACTGTTCTGAAATCTTATAGAATGTTCTCTCGTATTAACACTGTTCTAAAATCTATGGAATGTTCTCTCGTATTAACACTGTTCTAAAATCTTATAGAATGTTCTCTCTTATTAACACTGTTCTAAAATCTTATAGAATGTTCTCTCGTATTAACACTGTTCTAAAATCTATGGAATGTTCTCTCGTATTAACAATGTTCTAAAATCTTATGGAATGTTCTCTCTTATTAACACTGTTCTAAAATCTTATACAATGTTCTCTCGTATTAACACTGTTCTAAAATCTTATGGAATGTTCTCTCGTATTAACACTGTTCTAAAATCTATGGAATGTTCTCTCTTATTAACACTGTTCTAAAATCTTATACAATGTTCTCTCGTATTAACACTATTCTAAAATGCTGTCCTCCATGCATACTCTTTGACATTGTTCTTCCCAATATATACTGTTCTATGATCTTCCTGATTTGCCATGTTCCCAGAAAGTTCTAGCCCTTTCATTTGTCTAGAATGTTCCCCCAAATTCAGTTCAATGATTTCCCATTCATGCTGTTCTAAAATGTTCTCCCCGATTCACACTGATCTAGAATGCTCTACTGTGTTTCAAACTGTTCTGGAATATTTTCCCCAATTCAAACTGTTCTTGTAGCTCTTCTCCGTTCATACCGTTCTAGAACGTTCTCTCACATTTTTACTCTTCTCTGAATGCTTTCCTCCATTCAAACTGTTCTAGAATGCTCTCCCCATTAACACTCTTCTAGAAAGTACTGCCCTTTTTCATGATTCTAGATTGCGATCCCCCACACTGTTCTAGGATATTCTCCCCAATTTACAGTGTTCCAGAATGTTCTTCCCCTCTCACACTGTTCTAGGATATTCTCCCCAATTTACAGTGTTCCAGAATGTTCTTCCCCTCTCACACTGTTCTAGGATATTCTCCCCAATTTACAGTGTTCCAGAATGTTCTTCCCCTCTCACACTGTTCTAGGATATTCTCCCCAATTTGCAGTGTTCCAGAATGTTCTTCCCCTCTCACACTGTTCTAGAATGTCCTCCCAAACTCAGTCTTAGAATATTCCTACTTCCTAGAATACCCTCCACTGTTTACACTGTCCTGGAATGCTCTTCCGTTTATGCCGTTCTAAAACGATCTCCTCATTCACACTATTCTAGAATGTTCTCCTCAATTCACAGTGTTCTGGAATGTTCCCCTCTCACACTGTTCTAGAATGTTCTGCTCATTCACACCGTTGTCTGTCTGAAGCTGCCACCTTTCGAATGCTGGTGTTCAGTGGTGTCATGCTGGGCTATCCGGGTTGTCAGTTCAGTTTCTGGGCCAGCTTTGTGTTCCTGGTGTTCAGCGTTGTTTGTTTATTCTGGAAGAACGTCTGTAAGAAAGTTCCGCGGGGCAAACGCTCTCCACACAGTGAAATACAGTAAACATGCAGATAGTTACACTGAAGCAGCTCATCTGTATGCGATAATAAAAGGCATTGTTGCAGGATAATGGCACATAATCTGTTCTCTCACTCGCACGGCGTCGGCTGATCCTGGGTGTAAACTCTCCCTGACCTCATCTTTAGGAACGCTTATTAGATTTTCTGTAATGGAAATTAGAGCAGAAATGGGTCGCCACTACAGTTCGTTTGAACCCCGGTTTCGCCTCTGAGCTGCAGATTTCCTTTTAGTTGATGAGGAGGGGGAAAAAATGGCGGCATATTACTTGAGAATAACAAACAAGCAGCCTTGGGGATGAAGGAAGGATTTAGAAAATAGCAGATTTGTTGATAAAAAGTGCCTGTTTTCCTTCCGTTTTCCATTAAGTGCCTCTCAGACACCCCCAATCCCTCCTCCCTCCATCTGCGCCTGAGAAAGAGAGCTGATAGGACTCTAACTGATCTCCAAAAAGACGCTCGCTTCACTCATTTCTCCCCCCGGCCGGCCGACTGGCCGCTGCTCCGCTCCCTCGCCGCTTCGGAATCTGTGATAAGAGTCGGCGACTCTCCTCCAAAAAGGTCATTGCGATAAGTTCTGAAGTAGCATGCCAACGACCGCCAAAACAACGGCAGTGAATACACAAACCTTTTCCCTTCGCCGAGCTCTTATGATGCCATCCTCCATGTTGAGTTTCTTTACATTCACGTCTTCTTCTTGTTCCACCTTCTGTTTGGTCTGCAGAGCGGCACCCCATCGAATACGCCATCGACGGAACCAACAAGTGGTGGCAGAGTCCCAGCATAAAGAACGGAATGGAGCACCATTATGTTACCATCACACTGGACCTTCAGCAGGTACGAATACAAGGCCTTCTTTAACGCGCAACCCTTAAACCACAGCCCAGTTGTTATATCACAATGCCTACAATTAGAGTCGGTTATTCATTCAGCCTAATGAGAAACTGTAGAACAGACTCAGTTTATATCACAATACCTACATTTAGAGTCGGTTATTCATTCAGCCTAATGAGAAACCGTAGAACAGACTCAGTTTATATCACAATACCTACATTTAGAGTCGGTTATTCATTCAGCCTAATGAGAAACCGTAGAACAGACTCAGTTTATATCACAATACCTACATTTAGAGTCAGTTATTCATTCAGCCTAATGAGAAACTGTAGAACAGACTCAGTTTATATCACAATACCTACATTTAGAGTCGGTTATTCATTCAGCCTAATGAGAAACTGTAGAACAGACTCAGTTTATATCACAATACCTACATTTAGAGTCAGTTATTCATTCAGCCTAATGAGAAACTGTAGAACAGACTCAGTTTGTATCACAATACCTACATTTAGAGTCAGTTATTCATTCAGCCTAATGAGAAACTGTAGATCAGACTGAGTTTATATCACAATACCTACATTTAGAGTCAGTTATTCATTCAATTTAATGAGAAACTGTGAAACACGACTTGAATGCATGTTTCCTGCTTTGTTATTTTCCCTGATTGAGAACAGTGGGAACAGACAGGGCTGGTGGACATGTGTGGAGTCTCATCTAGAGGAAGACAACACATTCCTTCAGGAATTGTGTTTCCTTCATCCTTTTATAGTTAAGTTAAGCCAAGACATGAGTGGTGTCCAAATTTTCCTTCTTTAGTTGAGCACCAGAGCTTCAAAGCTAACATTACTAATGTCACTTGTTATGACCCAATCTATGGTCAGGCCATAAAAGAATGGTGTGGTGAGAAACATATGCTTCATGAATGTATGTGTAGTGTTTTAGCTGCTTTGAAAGAGTCAGGCTGTGGTTAAAATGTTCAGTAAAGGCTAATCCAGAATCGTAAATCAGAAGGAGAGAATACGAGCTAAAGATCGCTACACGAAAGAGAAAACAGAGTCAAAAAGGCCTCAGCAAGAAAACAAAACTGGGAAGTCGAACACAGAAATAACGGCTCGGTAACACAGACAACAACAGGTTATAAAGGCACTAGAACAGGTGTCAACAATCAATCATCAGGTGAACAGGGAGCACGGAAAGGTGGATAGTTCAGAGTCTGCGGTCATGTTCTCCCCTAGAGGATTCTGGGAGTTGGAGTTCTGAATGGAGTGAGGAGTGTTGGTCCCTGCTAAGCCGGCGGGAGGCATGACAAGTGGTTTGACTGTTCCGTGCAGTCACCAGTTAGACTGTGGGCCAAAACAACAGACAGAACTCACACCAACTCCAACATAGATACTAACCAGCCTTAACCAAAACAAAACTGACCTCCGGCCCATGACTTGGGGCAGTCGTGGGCTGGAGGTTAGGGAACCAGCCTTGTGTCCGGAAGGTCGCCGGTTCGATTCCCTGAGCCGACAGTACGTGACTGAAGTGCCCTTGAGCAAGACACCTAACCCCCAACTGCTCCCCGGGCACCATGGATAGGGCTGCCCACCACTCCGGGCAAGTATGCTCACTGCCCCCTAGTGTATGTGTTCACTAGTGTGTATGTGGTGTTTCACTGCACAGATGGGTTAAATGTGAAGGTGAAATTTCCCTGTTGTGGGACTAATAAGGGTCACTTAATCTTAAAACCTAAAGTCCAAACAAAATGGCGAAGCTGTTTACAAAATAAACAAAAATGGAATCTGTATATAAAATATACATCAAGCTACCAGGTTTGAATGGGTTAAATCGAGGTCAACATAAAGAAGCCTCAAAGCAGTCAAAGAATAATCAAACAAGAAACAAGTGAGAAAGAGCTGTTTGTGGAGCTGATGAGGCCTCGTTTGTTCTTCCCACCTGATGACGTCATGACCAGACATGGACTGGAGCACAGACTGGAGCATCGAATGGAGCACAGACTGGAGCACGGACTGGACCATGGACTGGAGCATCGAATGGAGCACAGACTGGAGCGAGTGGTGATGACTCAAAAACAGAGTGGAGCATAACACACTAGTAGTCAATAGTCACCCAAATGCTTCTCTCACCTGTGGGGGAGGTGGCGTTTTGGCACCACATGCAAGGTTCAGCTACATAGTGTGGTGTTTTGTTCATTTGGATCAGAAGAACCAGATCAGGACATTCCTAAGAATCAACGTTAAGTCCCTATAAGTATACTAACACAAACCTGCGTGTGTTGCACATATCTGCTTAATCAGTGGCAGCTTTCCACTGATCTAATGTGGAAGTGATTAGTGACTCAGTCCGGCTCACCTTTAGCTGACCTTACTCTGTGAGCCAGGTCTCCAAAGGCCCAATCAGGAGCTTCTTAAAGAGCGCCACCCTCAGGCCAACTGGTACGTTTTCTCATGGAAACGTATGGAGAACAGGATTTGGTGGTGCAGTTTTGCAGGGATTGATTTTTAAAGCCTTTTAAAAGACTTTGAAAGCCAGTGATTCCTGTTTGCACCATAAACTCATAGTTTATCAGCTGATACTGAGTTAACGATGCTTTGTAGAGCAGTAGAGGAATGCGAAAGCCATTAGCGAAAGTAGGTAGGCTTAAAGCGCCTAAAATTTTTCCTCGCCTTGCCTTTTATTTTTATCTGCTGAGCTTCACTTAAGACCTTTGTGTGAGTTTATCTAACAAAAACCATTATGATTAATTTCTACAAGAATGATCCAACTTCTCTTTATCCCATCAGATAAAACAGGCTGTTTTGGTTACTGTGCCTTTGAGACTGATGTATGTAAATGAGCTCTGTTCTGATTGGCTGTTCTCTATTCTGCCTAGATCAAAAAAGCAGTCCAGTTTTAAATGTGAATGGGCGGGGCTGAACTACTGTAGGCTGAATATGTGAACGTGTTCATGGTTGTGACATCACAACCATGATGAATTATTCAGAACAGGCTGCTTTTGGTTCAGTTTCTATAGGAAGATACTAAACACACCCGCTGGGCCTGCATGTCCATAATACACTGACATATACACATACTCACTGCTCATGGATACTTCTTGTACTTGTTAAAAAACATTTTTTTTTTTAATGAAGAGGTGATGCAACACAGTGTCTAAAAAACATTTCAATTCAACAACAATTTCCCAGTTTAAATGTTTCAAAATAGTAAAAAGACTAATATCAATTAAATATCATGTTTACATGATTTGCTGAACATTGCAATTTTATATTTGTTTACATTTTGCACAGCTTCCCAACGTTTTTTTGGAAACAGGGGTTGTATATCAAATTTAACTACTAAGATGCCTTTCTGTCTTACCTTTAAACTCTTCAGTGTTACCATTGAGCAGCTAATTAGTCTTAATTGGTTCATTCAGCAAATTTTCTCACTGTAAAGTGAGATAACAAATAAGAAACACTGTCCATAACTTTGGCTCAGTGGCTAGCTGCGTAGCATGAAGTTACAATTAGCAAGTAGCCAGGTTTGCACTGCAAAAAACAATGTCTTATCAAGTGAAATGATCTTAAATCTAGTCGATATATCTAATATTTCCCCTGCTATTATAAGATTATCTAGCTAATTTCAAGACATTATTTACTTGTTTTAGGTCATTTTATTGAGTAAAACTATCTCACTGTACTGGCAGATAATTTTGCTGGTTTCAAGTTAATTTCTTAAAACAAGCAACATTATCTGCCAGTTTAGTGAGATAATTTTACTCAATAAAATGATCTAAAACAAATAGAAATGTCTAAAATAATCTTAAATTAAGCCTAGAACAATCTCAACAGGAGAAATGTTAGATTTCTTCACTATATTTAAGATAATTTTACTTGACAAGACACCATTTTTTGCAGTGAGCTTAGCATAGAACACATATCGCTGTTCTCGGAGGAAAACCTCATATCTCCAAAATGGTAACTTTACAGGAGAAGGAAAAAACTGACTTTACTTTCAATGTAAGTCAATGGAACCAGAATTTTCTCCAAGTCATTTTGGGCCGTTTCTTTTAGTCCAATCATCATGAAATTTACAGACAATGTAAAGAGCAACAGGCATTTTCAAATTATGTCAAAAACTGAAAAACACCAAAAATGGAGATATGAGGTTTTCTTCCAACAGCAGTGATATACAGTTCCTTTTGAACTTTATTAATATTTCAGACAACGACTGTCTGCAAAAGTCAACTAAATGTAAACTTGAACTTAATAACACTGCAAAATAAGGTCACCCCAAAATCTCACAACATGCTAAGTTAGCCAGTTCATTAACTACAGCTCCATCTGAACAACTGACCCACTCAACTGATGCTTCGTTTGACATGGATCAACTCGACTCTGATTGTTTGTGCCATGCATCATGGGTATGCACACACAGTGGGTGCATTTAGTATCTCCCAATTATTTACAGACTATATGGACTGGGTACATTTTGAAATGCATTGTTATAAAAAGGTGAAGAACTAAGTTTCCCGATGTTGTGGGCTCTTTAAACGCTCATCCAGCTGTGAGCTTCTCTTCCAAAACTCTCCACAGTCCCGTCTTCCACCTCGCTCCCCAGCGCTTTCTGGAATGCCATGCTTTTTCATGTAGAGGCCCGGTTTCCTGAGACAGAACTAAGAGGGCTCTTCTTTCCTCTCTTTTTCTTCTCTTTTTTGTCGTTCCTCCCACTCTCCTTGCCGTGAGAGCCCCAGAGGAAGCAGACGGGGCAGGCTAGTGAAATAAGCCGCAGGGTTAGTGTAAACATATTTGGTTATGGTCTTGTCCTGTGTGGCCTGCTGGAGTCAGAACAGTGGGTTTATTTGATGAACCAGATGTGAACGTGTTTGTTCATCCAGGGTCGTTTTTCAGTGAGTGACAAGAAGTGTTGGGGTAGTTACTCAAAACACTAATAATCCATTATTAATGTCTAATTACGTCTCTTAAACTGTACTGGGCTTCCTTCACTCACTACTGCCTGGAAAAGGTAACATCACTACTCGTTACTTTACTTCTGAGTTACTCTCTAAAGCCCAAACACATATAAACACTATACCAGCTGGAAACCCAGCAGACCTTTGAGTACTTGTTTAGAAATAAGCAGCTAATTAGTAAACAGGTAACATCATTCAAAAGGCCTGTCAGTTTCCTGACTTTGAGCAACACAGCTGGCTGTGCTGGTGTGGACGACTGAACTGAGAACCGAGAAACTAGCCTCTAGGAAGAGTTCACAAACAGCCTGGAAACAAAATCTTTATTAATGTCCCAGAGTAAAATATTAAAAATGTTTGTATGATACTGAACTTGAGCGTTACATTAAACATCCAGCAAAGCTTGAATGAAAAATATGATAAAACAGGGCTTAAAAACCTCTGATCAGACCTATCTGTGAACTGTGTGGGCGTGGCTAATGAGCAATGAGAAAGAGACAGAAAGAAAGAGAGAGAAAGGGAATTAGAGGGAAGAGAGAGAGAGATAGATAGATAGATAGATAGATAGATAGATAGATAGATAGATAGATAGATAGATAGATAGATAGAGAGATAGATACATAGAGAGATAGAGAGAGAGAATTAGACCGAAGAGAGAATTGGAGGCGAGAAAAGAGAGAGAACTAGAGAGAGAGAGAGAGGGAGAGAGAGAAGCAGAATTAGAGGGAAGAGTGAGAGAGATAGAGAGAGAGTTAGAGAGAGAGAAAGAGAAAGAAGCAGAATTAGAGAAGAGAGAGAGAGTAAAGAAAAAGAGAAAGAGAATCAGAGGTGGGAGAAAAAGAGAGAGACAGAGAGAGAGAGAAGCAGAATTAGAGGAGAGAGAGAGATCAAAAGATAGAAATACAGAGAGAAAGAGAAAGAAGGAGAATTAGAGGGAAGAGAGAGTAAAGAAAAAGAATAAGAGAATCAGAGATGGGAGAAAAACAGAGAGAGAGAGAGAGAGAGAGAATTGAGGGAGAGAGAGAGAGAGAGAGAGAGGAATCCTGTTCTTCTATCTGTTGGTCGTTCTCTGAAAGATGCTTTCGGACCGTGAGGTCAGTCCCTGTAGAAATCAGTGACCCCAGCTGACCTTCTTAACTCAGTCATTAAGTGGCAAATTGAAGGCTGATCTCAGGTCAGTATCCAGGGTTAAATATCACTTTATCACGCTGTGACAGTCTAATCTGGAGCTGGGCAGGGGTTACACTGGGCTGGAACCAATCAGGACAGCGTCCCAGCACCTTCTAAGTAACCTGGACAGGGAACCTGTCCTCTCCAGAGTGACCGAGTTCCTGAGGACGTCTGGCTGGGCAGTAAAACGCTGTCTGATGTTTGTGTTCCTGTCTGTTTTATTCAGGGCTGTTTATTCTGGTTCTAGCTGATGAGTCATAAATGTACAAAATAATTAAATATATTAAAATAATCACTTCGTTATCCAGGGCCTACGACCTGTGTCCCATATTACCTAACACACTAACACAGAAATGGCGCCCCCTGGATATACATTTTGAGATTAGCGGGCTCCTCCTAGTGTTTATGTTCACTTAAAAAAAGTGATTCTTCAAGGGTTCTTCAGTAAATATAATGGTTCCATATAGAACCATGAACACTCAAAGAACCCTTCGCATGATCAAAGGGTTCTTTGCATCATGAAAGCGATCTTCAGACTTATGGGGAGTGTGCTGTAGACGGTTCTATATAGGACCTTTTTGAAAATAGTTCTATGTAGCACCCAAACGTGTTTTTCTACTGTTACAGTGTCAAGCTTGTAACAACAGAAGAACCCCTTTGAATGGTTTATAGAGCCCTTTTCAAAAAGGTTCTATATAGAACTGTCTATTGCACATTCATGCTCATTTTTGATCAATTCAAAGAACCCTTTTATGGTACAAAGAACCAACCCTTTTTGCTACAGTTTACCTTTTCAAAAAATTTAATACAGAACCATGCACACTCTTCAAGGGTTCTTCTAGGGTTCTTTTTAAAGAAAATGGTTCTATGAAATACCATGAATACCCAATTTAGAACCTTTTGCATGATTAAAGGGTTCTTTGCATCATGAAAGGGTTTTTCAGACTGAACAATGTGCTGTAAACGTTTTTTTATAGAACTTTCTTGAAAATAATTCTATATACCACCAAAACGTGTTTAAAAAAATGTGTTTTATTTTTTGTTTTATTTCTCTGAACTTTCTGTATAATCAAGTGTGTGAGATTAAAATGAATTCTTTACAGTGGTGGTGATAGGAACCAGGGGTTGCCATGACTACAACACTAATATAGACATTTTATTTACTGTCCAAAACCACCACTTCTGAGTTTATATGGAATGTTGATGATGGAAAATAGTGGAAAATCTGAAATAATAAGTTTTCTTTGGGGACTATTTTGCCTCACAGCACCCTGCATATTATATATCCCTCCACCATGAATGGAGTTTAAGGCCAAAATCTTCTCAAAACTATCATAAAACAGTGTCTCAGTCATCAGGCAGTGAATTCATAACCATTTCCTGTAGTAACTTTCTGTGAGGGAGCTTTTAGAGGTGCACGTCTGGTTCCTATCACCACCACTGTGAACAGTTCTGACTCTAAGTTTCTCTAGAACAGGCTTATTGAAGTTCCTGTAACAGAATGTAAGACCTAAACTTTAGTCCATGTTTATAGGTGACAGTGCGTCATACAGTGTCAGAAACCACAGAATCAAGACTATTAGAGATACTGAACGCTGATTGACTGCTTTTGCGGTGAGAGGAGGAAATTGGGTAAATTAGATCACGTTAATTTCTGGCCTGTCAGTCCAGCACAGTTCTGCAATGAAAGAAATAAGAGAGAAACTCTGAG
Organism: Colossoma macropomum; assembly: GCF_904425465.1. Taxonomy (NCBI): domain Eukaryota; kingdom Metazoa; phylum Chordata; class Actinopteri; order Characiformes; family Serrasalmidae; genus Colossoma; species Colossoma macropomum. The sequence goes on along the minus strand of NW_023494795.1, from coordinate 42,367,595 downwards.
CCAAAGCAGCGCAGACTTAGATAATGAAGCACACAATGACAGAGTCTGTTAACGGACACAGAAACACGACAGAGAAAACGCTCAGTAATTTCAGCTTAAAGTCATTCAGTTACCTGGAGAGAGAGAGAGAGAGAGAGAGAGAGAGAGAGAGAGACAGTGTGTTGATAATCTAAAGTGTTAATAAATCCCTGTGTGTGTGTGTGTGTGTGTGTGTGTGTGTGTGTATGTGTGTATGTGTGTGTTGCAAGCCTCCACCATCTCCCCATCACTCACACCCTGACAGCCCGTCACCGTGACGATAAGCGCCTGCCATCCTGTTACATCCACACTTTAGTGTATCTGTGGACTCTGAGCTCATTAACCCTTAAAGTCTAGAGCTTTTTTTGTCAGTTTGCTTTACTATTTAAATATAATTACATAATAATTAAGGCTGTCAAACAATTACAATACAGTGTGTGTGTGGTACAGCGTTGTCATGGTGACGCTACTCCTCCTTCAGCTTTAAAGCTACATCCACCAAACTCTGCACAATTGTGTAGAGTATATCTGAGATTATTGCTTGTGTTTTTGGGACCAACTGGACGTACGGTTTAGTACGGCGATCGTTCAACATTTCATTTTACACAGTTTACACACTATTTACCCACACGTTCATACACACACACAGTAATAACACGGTTATTATTACACAACAACACACTAACTTCATGCTTATCCATCCATCAAGAACACACACACCCATAGAATCACCAGAGATGATAACAACGACCTAGTAATACCTGGGATACCATAGCAATGGCCTAGCGATTCCTTCACAACCACATGTGACAGCATAGCAACAGCATAGCAACACATTAGCAACCCCCAGGGACAGCGTAGTAACAGCCAAGTAACACCTTAGTAACAACCTGGGATACCACAACAACGGCTTAGCGACTCCTTCGCAATGACCTAAGGTTGCATGACAACAGCATAGCAACACCTTAGCAACCACCAGAGATAGCGTATCAAAAGCCAAGTAACACCTTGGCAATCACCTAAGATAACACAGCAATGGACTAGCAACACTTTAACAACCACCTGGGATGCCATAGCAATGGAATAGCAACAGTCATCCATCACTTTGGATAACATAACAACCCAGCAACACCTTGCCAATCACCTTGGATACAATAGCCACAGCCTAGTAACACCTTGGCAACCACCTAGGATACTATACCAATGGCCTTGGGACACCTTGGCAACCTGAGGATACCACAGCAATGACATGGTAGCACCTTAGCAACCACCTGGGATGACATAATGTCCTAGCAACACCTTGGCAAACACCCTGGATACCACAGCAACAGCCTAGCAATACCTCAGCAACCACCGGGCATTCCACAACAATGGCCAAGAAACACCTTAGCAACCGCCCTGGATGACATAGGAAGACCATAACAACACAATAGCAACCACCTGGGATACCAGTAATACTATAAAAATGGCATGTATATATATATTTATATATATATATATATATATATATATTATCCCATATCAGGGCACACATACATATGTGCATGTGTGTGTATGTGTGTGTATATATATCACTGTTGTCGGATCAAAACCTCAATCAAAATCTCCAAAATGGTAACTTTACAGGAGAAGGAAAAAACTTACTTTACTTTTAATGTAAGTCAATGGAACCAGAATATTTTCCAAGTAATTTTCGGCTGTTTCTTTTGGTCCATTCATCATGAAATTAACACACAGTGTAAAGAACAACAGGCATTTTCAAACAATGTCAAAAACTGAAAAATGACAAAATTGGAGATGGTTTTGTTCTGATGGCAACGATATATATATATACGTGTGTGTGTGTGTGATGTAAAGTAATGTTGCGTTATGCTCCATGACATCAGCTCCCCTCGTTATCCTCGGCTTGACACTCGGGTGGAAATTTGAATAAGTACATACACACACACACACACACACACACACACACACACACACACACACACACACACACACATATACACAGAGACTCATTAAACGTGCGTGTGCCGTTGCTGTTGCGTGTGGTGGGCAGCAGTGCGGGGTCATTAGCCCTGGCAGACCCCTGCCCTGAATATAAATCATTACCGCAGGGCTCAGACTTCACTGGGCTCTGTGGAGCCTTTCTGGCCGCAGTGTGAGGACCGCACTGTGGCCACAGCGCCACAGGCTCCATTTAGCTTAACCATCAGACTCACACGTTTCTGTACATGACAGAGGCACATTACAGTGATAGTTCCTCAGACTAACCCACATTTACATAATATCACCCACTGTAGTAGTGCTGTGCTATAAAACTGGACAGAACTATATCGGAACCAGGGGTGAATGAAGGGAACAAGTACCAGAAGTACCGGTGTGTTATTGCATGTTTATAGATAACAGTTTGTCATATAGTGTCATAAAGTCTATTAAAGATTACTGTAACACTCTACTGTAGTGCACAGTTCATAAGGCTACATGACACCTACATAAGTTTATCATGACACCTGACCCAACCCTACATAAATGTTTATAAACTCTTATTATAATAGGCATCATTCGCTATAAAGGCTGCTTTAGCTGACTTTGATCAAAATTGGCAAATGTAGCCTTTATAGCGAATGACGCCTATTGGAATAAGCATTAATAAACATTTATGTAGGGTTATGTCAGTTGTCATGACAGTCTTATGTAGGTGTCATGTAGCCTTATGAACTGTGATCTTGGCTTGCAGTTTCTTTGTAATTGTTTATTGATTTATGATCATTGTTCCCCATTTTCTCCAGTCAAGTTTAAATAGTTCTTTGCATGGTGAAATGGTTCTTCAGATTGATGAAGAACATGTTTTATGGTTCTATATATTGTTACAAGCTTGACATCACAACAATAGAAGAACCCTTTTTTTGGTTCTATATGGAACCATATACACCACATTCTCCATCAATTTGAAGAACCACTTCACCACGCAAAGAACCATTTAAGCACATTCAGAACCATGGGTTCTATATAGAACCATTTGGTTCCTTGCAAGGAGAAATGGTTCTATAGAAAACCAGAAAGGGTTCTGTTATTGTTACCAGCTCGAGATCAAAACAATGACAGAACCAGTTTTGGTGCTAAATAGAACCATACAACACATTCTCCATCAGTCGGAAAGAACAATGCAAAGAACCATTTAGGAATGCAAAGGGTTCTTTGAGCGTTCATGGTTTTATAACACCAAGAAGGGTTCTTCTATTGTTACAAGCTTGGCATCAAAACAATAGCAGGACCTGTTTTGGTGCTAAGTAGTACCAAGCAACACATTCCCCAACAATCTGAAGAACCATCTCACCATGCAAAGAACTATTTAAGCATGTAAAGGGTTGAAAAAAGAGATGGTTCTTCAATGGTTCTTTAGTAAATAAAATGGTTCTATATAGATCCATGAACACTCAAAGAACCCTTTGCATGATTAAAGGGTTCTTTGCATTGTGAAAGGGTTCTTCAGATTGATTTAGAATGTGCTCTATATAGAACATTTTTGAAAAGGGTTCTATGCAGCACCTGAAAAGTTTTGTTACAAGCCAATGAACCCTTTTTTTGGTACTGTATAGAACCCTTTTTGCTTAGAGTGTACTACAAATCATTACTATCATCGCTGCTGTTATATTTTTAGCCATATTTAATAGAAGCTGCTAAGAAGCTGCAGAGAAAAAGGCAGAAATTACAGGTCAGGTAGAAACGAGCCGCTAATTCCTACTATTTTAATTAGGCCCAATTTCTCACCAAAAAAAACCTCCTCTTATTTCCCTTATTTATCTTTTTCTCCACTGTTACAGGCTGGTTCCATGGTGAGGTCATGGAGTGAGTCACTTATAAAGAGCTCGAATTGTGAAAAATAATCTTCCCTGATGTGATTCTAAATGAAACTAAACGATAATGAGAGAAGTTTCAGAGCTCCAGACGTTTTCCAGCACCAGAACAAACCTGAGCAGAAAGTTTACGATGGAATTATCATGAGTAGAACATTTACAATGAAATGAAACTTCTGACTATCATTTTCGAGTCATTTGGCTTCTTACATGGAGAAATGGTTCTTCAGATTGATGGAGAATGTCATGTATATGGTTCTGCATAGCACCAAAAAGGGTTCTGTTATTGTTACAAGCTTCACATCAAAACAAAAACAGAACCCGTTTTGGTGCTATATAGAAACATACAACACATTCTCCATCAATCTAAAGAACCATCTCACCATGCAAAGAACCATTTAAGCATCCAGAGGGTTCTTTGAGTGTTCATGGCTCTGCATAGATCCATCGTCTTTACCAATTACCCCCCCAAAAAATCTCTTTTTCTCCACTGGTACTCTGTTTACATCTTAAACACTTACTTATGCAGAAATTCTGACAAATTTTGACATTGGTTTCCCTTTAACCCTCTAATGCACGATGTTGCCTCAGGGCAACAAACTCATTTTCCTCACTTTACAATAACATTACACATATTTAACGACAAAGACAGGGATTAACAATAGAGCGAAGAGTTTGAGTCAGTCAATAAAAGCATGTTTCTGGTCGTCTAATTGGGCACCTTTAAACCTCTTTTTTAACATTCAGTATCAATTTTTTTGTTATGAGAATTTGCAGAAACATGTTTGTTGCCTAGAAGCAACATTGTGCAACGGAGGAATGGATTTAGCCAGTCACCAGGCAGGTCTCACCACTTCAGGGAACACAGCTCTGTATCATTTCTTCCCATTGTCGCACAATGTTGCCTCAAGGCAACATACTCCAAAATGACCCCTGAACAACGTTTTTGATTGTTTTAGTGTTTTTGAATTTAATAATCAGGTCCGAAAAAATAAATCAAGGACCATTTTATGCAGGATGTTTATGCTCTCATAAGTAACTAGGGAAGTGTGAGGTAACTGCAAAGTTCTAGGTAATTATTTGGGGTAATATGATGGTTACAGAAAAAGGATAGTAAGAAAAATTTGGTCCTTATTTGAGATGACATATTTACACTAACTTTCACTGTAATGGTGCATATTTTAATAGGAAAGTGCAAGTACCAGGTAGACACTTTTTAGTAAATAAAATGGTTCTATGTAGATTCATGAACACTCAAGGAACCCCCTTGATTGATTAAAGGGTTCTTTGGTCCTTAAAGGTTCTTTTATTTTCTTTTAGATTGATCTTTTTCTCCACTGTTACAAGCTGGTTTCATGATGACGTCATCGAGCGAGTCACAAATCATTTATAAAGAGCTCGAATCGTGAACAATAATCCTCCCTGAAGCGACTTTAAATTAAACTAAAATATAATAAAAGGATTTTCAGAGCTGTAGACGTTTTCCAGCACCAGAACAAACCTGAGCAGAAAGTTTAAGATGAAATAATCATGAGTAGAACATTTACAATGAAATCAAACTTTTGACTAATTAGTTTTTATTCAGACTTTGAAGATTTTCAAGCTCATTTTTCCGACACATCTTTGCTAGAAAAACACATCTGTTGAGCAGTTTGTTTGATGATAAGTGCTGTTACCGGCGAGGTTTTGCAGTCGCACCTGTAAAAAAGAGATTTATTCTAACCGGTTTTGGAGAAACGGTTCTGAAAAGTGGAGAGAAGGTCTGATAAATGCATCTGGTGAGCTGTCACAGTGTATAACTGTCCAATTAAAAAAGCACTCAGATGGTTTTATCAGCTGTTCCTGCAGCAGCAGGACAGAAAATACACAATATCTCACTTCTGTTACTTCACACGGAGCATCTGCTGCTACGGCTAATGCTAACACGTACACCAAAAGAGCGAGAGAGACAGAAGAGAGAGGAAGAACGAGGCGGAGAGTATGAGAAAAACAAGAAAACAGACAAAGAATGAGAGAAAGAAGAATACACGAGATGATAAGTGAGACAGAGATAGAGAGAGATTAAGAAACTGAGAGAAACAGACAGAGAGAGAGCAAGAGAGAGAAAAAAAATAAATGGGACAGAAAAAGAAAGAAAGAGAAAAAGAGGGAGTGAAAGACAGAAAACAAGAGAGAGAGGGTGTAAATAAAAAAGAGAAGAGTGAGACAGAGAGAATGAAAAAAATGAGAAAAAGAGAGTGTTAGAAATTGACAGAAAGAGAGGGAGAAGAAAATGAGACAGAGGGAGAGAGAAAGAGAAAAAGAAAAGTGAAAGAGAAATAGAAAGAGATATAGAAAGAGAGTTTAAGAGAAAAAGAATGTGAGAGCAAGACAGACAGAAAAGAGGGAGAGAGAGAGAGAGAGAGAGAGAGAGAGAGAGAGAGAGAGAGCAAGACTAGCACTGCAGCTAAGAGGCTAATGTTGCCAACAAGTAATACAAGTTTATAGCTAAGCTGCCAATTAGCATGGTGCTAACGGCACACCTACATCATCAGCCTCAAAGCGAGTGGAGGTGTTGATTAATCGTTAATAGATTAATGATGTGGTTTCTGACTCTGTTATCTATAAACATGGACTGAAGTGCATTAGCATAAAGCTAGAGAGAGAGAGAGAGAGAGAGAGAGAGAGAGAGAGAGCAGAGAGAGAGAGTAGACTATGCTTTAGCTGCAGGGATGTGCATGGAATTGATACGGTTTGCTTTGAAAGAGTGAAACTTAACACTCTTATCTGATGTAGAGGAGAGAGAGAGAGAGAGAGAGAGAAATACAAAGAGAGAAAGAGACATAGAGTAAGAGCAAGAGAGAGAGAGAGATAGATAAAAGAAGGGGAGGAGAAAGAGACAGAGATTAAGTATAAGAAAAAGAGAGTGAGAGTGAGAGAGTGAGACAGAAAGAGGGAGAAATAAAGTATAAGAAAAAGAGAGTGATGGGGAGAGAGAGAGAGAGAGAGAGAGAAAGAGACAGAGAAAGTATAAGAAAAGAGAGTGAGACAGAGAGTATGAGAAAAACAAGAAAGAGGCTGAGAAAGTCAGAGAGAAAGAAAACGAGAGTAAGACAAATAGAGAAACAGAAAGAAAAAGAAGAGACAGAGAGAAAGTAATAGAAAAAGAGCGAGACAGAAAAGAGAGAGAGAGAATGAGACAGAGAGCATGAGAAAAATAAGAAAAAGAGAAAGATAGAGAAAGAAAAATAGTGAGAAAGAGATAGAGAGATAAAGAGAAATTAAGGAATTGAGAGAGAGACACAGATAAAGAGAGAGAAAGAGGTGAAAAACAAAATGAGAGACGAGAAAGAGAAAAGAATGAGTAAGAAAATAGTGAGTGAGAGAGTAAGAAGAGAGAGAAAGAGAAAAACTGTGAGAAATAAAGAGAAAGAAAGAGATTAAAAGAAAAAGTGAAAGGAAGAGAGAGAAAAGAGAGAAAGAGTGAGAAATCGAGAGAGAGAGAGAGGAAAGAAAATAAGACATGAAGGAGAGAGAAACAGAAAAAGCAAGGGTGGAAGAGTAAACAAGAAAAGAAAAGAAAAAGAGAGAGAGAGAGAGAGGCTGAGACGGAGGGAGAGAGAGGTGGATGATGTCACACTCGTAGCTGTTCTCTCTGCTCTGAAGTCGGCGCTCTTGTTTTGTGTGAAGATGTCGGCTTTTCTTTCATTTCCCTTTCTTCCTCTTTTCTTTCCTCACTCTGGAACGTCACCGTGGCCCTCAGCAGCCTCTCGGCTAAGGGATACCTGCCAGTGCCCCCCCACACCCCTCCACCCCCCACCCCCCGGTACGCTGGTTGTAACTCCATCACCTCTGAGTCTGCTGAGGGACCCTGAGGTGTTCCTCCACTGAATAGACAGGGAGAAAGGGAGGATCATGGGAAAACTTTCTCTTTTCTCCTTTTACTTCCCTTCTTTTTTTCTCTCTCTTTTATTTGCGTGCCCTTCTCCCTACCTGATCCTCTCTCTTCTTTTCTTCTCCTCCTCCTCTGCGAAAAGCCAGCGTCTCCTCTCTCTCTGCCCCGCAGCTACGGCACGCTAAAAACACTGACCCGAATACATTAAAACAAAACTCAACTAAAGTAAAAAGAGTTTTGTCATTTTTTGGACAAAATAAAAATTCTCTGGATATTTCCAGATGCAAAAAATAGCTCCTCTGCTTTGAATGAAACAATGCTAAGTAAAATAAACAGGCTAGATTGACAAAAGCAACATTTTACATCAATCCAGACCTTAAAAACACATCAAATCAACTTCTGCCAGCGGCAAACCGTGACTTTCAGTTTGAGGCCTTTAGTTTGAGCCGTAAATGCCAACATTCAATCAAAGAGTGAGGAATAAAGCACCTCTACAATAACGCTGTGTTCTTATGGGATTATATTAGCAACGGTGTGTGGTGTGTAGTGTGTGGTGTGTGGTGTGTAGTGTGTGGTGTGTAGTGTGTGGTGTGTAGTGTGTGGTATGTAGTGTGTGGTGTGTGGTGTGTAGTGTGTGGTGTGTGGTGTGTAGTGTGTGGTGTGTGGTGTGTAGTGTGTAGTGTGTGTTGTGTGGTGTGTGGTGTGTACTGTGTGGTGTGTGGTGTGTGGTGTGTAGTGTGTGGTGTGTAGTGTGTGTTGTGTGGTGTGTGGTGTGTACTGTGTGGTGTGTGGTGTGTGGTGTGTAGTGTGTGGTGTGTAGTGTGTGGTGTGTAGTGTGTAGTGTGTGGTGTGTGGTGTGTGGTGTGTAGTGTGTGGTGTGTGGTGTGTGGTGTGCGGTGTGTGGTGTGCGGTGTGTGGTGTGTGGTGTGTAGTGTGTGGTGTGCGGTGTGTGGTGTTCACAACAATAACTGGTCAAAAATGAGCACATCAATTATTGAATGTCATTATATTTGATTAGTTGATTAGATTATAGTTGATTAGAATCTGTAATATTTTCCCCACACTACACTTTTTAAAAAGATGTTTTTTTGAGGGTTCTGTAGTAAAGAAAACGGTCGTGTACAGGACCATGAACACTCGAAGAACCCTTAAATGGTCCTTTGCATGGCGTAGTTGTTCTTCAGATTGATGGAGAATGTGTTGTATATGGTTATATGTAGAACCTTTTTGAAAAGGACTCTATATAGCACCAAAAGTGTTGTGCTATTGTTACCATATGACCTTATAACAAAAGAAGAACCCTTTTTGGTGCTATTTAGAACCATATACAACACGTTCTCCATCAATCTGAAGAACGCTTTCATGATGCAAAGTATCCTTTAATCATGCAAGGGGTTCTTTGAGTGTTCATGGATCCACATAGAACAATTGTCTTTACTAAAGAGCCTTCGAAGAACCGTGTTTTTAAGAACGTAGTGTTGTTTTTTTTAGCTTTTCTCTTGTAAATTGCACCTATAACGTCCTGCCAGCCAACTGAATTCCCACTATCCTATCATGTAAGACATGGCACAGCTGGGATTTGAACCCTATTGCAGCTGTAAGCCCAACATGTAATTGGCTGTAGAGTTCTCAGCTACACTCTTAGAGAAGTTGGTTCTTCAGGGGTTCTTTGGTAAAGACAATGGTCCATATTTATCAAGCATTTCAAAGTAAGACGACTGATCTAAGATCAGGTTTCATCAGCTCATGTAACTACATTCAGTGTTATATAAACAGTTTGGTAAATATAGGTTAATGGTTCTATATAGAACCATGAACACTCAAAGAACCATTTGCATGATTAAATGGTTCTGTGCATGGTGAAATGGTTCTTTAGATTGATAAATAATTTGCTGTATATGGTTCCATGTTAAGCACCAAAAAGAATTCTTCTACTATCACAAGCTTGACGCCGTAACAATAGCAGAACCCGTTTTGGTGCTATGTAGAACCTGTTTCAAAAAGGTTCTATATAGAACCATACACAACACATTCTCCATCAATCTGAAGAACAATTTCGCCATGCAACAACCCAGTCAATCATGCAAATGGTTCTTTGAGTCTTCATGGTTGTATACAGAACCACTGTCTTTAGTGAAGAACCCTTAGAGAACCATCTTTTTTAAGAGTGTAGCTGTCTGCAGTGAAGCTGTGGGAAATGATGTTTTGTCCTCTAGCCGTTGGCCGAGGATCAGGGCCAGTTTTGCTGCCTTCGCCAGCCAGTTGGAGATCATTCTTGCTGTCAAGGCGTTACAGAACATGACTCAACTGGCAGATGAAGTTCCAATCACAGCTTTACACTGTCAGAGTGTCTTTACACTTCAGCTGTAGCTCAACTATTATATTACAGCCAGCAGGTGCTGTGAAAACACTGAGTTTCTGCTTTGAAACTGCTTCTGAGTTCATCTTCATGAGCTGAATCTGTTTGTTCTTCGACTAACACCAATATTACAAAGTTGGTGTTGGTTCCAGGAAGATCATAGAACGTCAAATGTTCAAGGTTGAATCACAGAGAAAATTCTAGACACTAAAATTGGATGGTGGTTCAGACAAAGCCAAATGAACCAGGTTGAATGGTGGAGAGTATTCTAGACACTTTAAGAAGACAAGAAAATTGGTAGGTAGTTTTATTAAGTTCAGGAAAAGCCAAATGATCTGTGTTGAATGGTGGAGAACATTCCAGACACTTTAAGAAGATGCCGAAATTGGTAGGTGGTTTAATTAAGTACAGAAAAAGCCAAATGATCCATATTGAATGGTGTAGAACATTCTATACTCTTTAAGAAGACGCCGAAATTGGTAGGTAGTTTTATTAAGTTCGGAAAAAGTTCAGAAAAAGCCGAATGACCTGTGTTGAATGGTGGAGAACATTCTAGACCTTTTAAGAAGAAATTAAAATTGGTAGTTGGTTTAATTAAGTTCAGCAAAAGCCAAACGAACCATTTTGAATGATGAAGAACATTCTAGACATTTTAAGAAGACGCCCAAAATTGGATGGTGGTTTTATTAAGTTCAGACAAAGCCAAATGAACCAGGCTGAATGGTGGAGAGTATTCTAGAGAATTTATCAGGGCATAAGAATTGGTAGGTGGTTTTAGGAAGTTCAGAAAAGGGGGGCGGGGGGGTGTCACACTTGGGTCTGCAACACGTGGAGGCCTGAGGAACACTGCAACAGCAAGTAAACAAACAAATGACAAATGTCTTTTTTGTTTATTTGTGATTTTTGCATGGGGGTCCAAGAGGTCTTCATTAGGCCAGCGCACAGGTGTGACTCACCAACCCAGTACTTGGGTTTGTTGGTGTTTGGTGAAGACTGTTGGGTCAGTGAGTTCTTGGAGGGATAGCTCGTAACATAGTGAATGTATTATGGAAAGCCCCGCCCTTCAAAGAAAAGAGGCAATCAACCCCCACTTTTTTTGGTTGTTATTTAAACCATATGATACAAACTAGATACGCTAATTTTGTCCAATTTTATCAGAGATTTCAAAAACATATTTTGTAAATATAAACGTCTATTTGAGATGATAATTGGTGGGGTATAAACGTCTATTTGAGATGATAATTGGTGGGGTATAAACGTCTATTTGAGATGGTAATTGGTGGGGTATAAACGTCTATTTGAGATGGTAATTGGTGGGGTATAAACGTCTATTTGAGATGATAATTGGTAGGGTATAAACGTCTATTTGAGATGGTAATTGGTGGGGTATAAACGTCTATTTGAGATGGTAATTGGTGGGGTATAAACGTCTATTTGAGATGATAATTGGTGGGGTATAAACGTCTATTTGAGATGGTAATTGGTGGGGTATAAACGTCTATTTGAGATGGTAATTGGTGGGGTATAAACGTCTATTTGAGATGATAATTGGTGGGGTATAAACGTCTATTTGAGATGGTAATTGGTGGGGTATAAACGTCTATTTGAGATGGTAATTGGTGGGGTATAAACGTCTATTTGAGATGGTAATTGGTGGGGTATAAATGTCTATTTGAGATGGTAATTGGTGGGGTATAAACGTCTATTTGAGATGATAATTGGGGGTATAAACGTCTATTTGAGATGGTAATTGGGGGTATAAACGTCTATTTGAGATGGTAATTGGTGGGGTATAAACGTCTATTTGAGATGATAATTGGGGGTATAAACGTCTATTTGAGATGGTAATTGGGGGTATAAACGTCTATTTGAGATGATAATTGGTGGGGTATAAACGTCTATTTGAGATGGTAATTGGGGGTATAAACGTCTATTTGAGATGGTAATTGGTGGGGTATAAACGTCTATTTGAGATGATAATTGGTGGGGTATAAACGTCTATTTGAGATGGTAATTGGGGGTATAAACGTCTATTTGAGATGGTAATTGGTAGGGTATAAACGTCTATTTGAGATGGTAATTGGGGGTATAAACGTCTATTTGAGATGGTAATTGGTGGGGTATAAACGTCTATTTGAGATGGTAATTGGTAGGGTATAAACGTCTATTTGAGATGGTAATTGGTGGGGTATAAACGTCTATTTGAGATGGTAATTGGTGGGGTATAAACGTCTATTTGAGATGATAATTGGTGGGGTATAAACGTCTATTTGAGATGGTAATTGGTGGGGTATAAACGTCTATTTGAGATGGTAATTGGTGGGGTATAAACGTCTATTTGAGATGATAATTGGTGGGGTATAAACGTCTATTTGAGATGGTAATTGGTGGGGTATAAACGTCTATTTGAGATGGTAATTGGTGGGATAAAAGCTTGTTACAGAGAAAATGACTTGTTAGCTACATTAGCCTCATCACTCCAATGCAAAACTAAGAAGAAACCCCAGAAACATGTCTTGGTTAATTGACTGTTCGGAGTACTTGTGTCAGATATTTTTGGTCCAACTGTCCCTTTTGGGTGTTTGTGTTAGTTGGGTCAGTGTTGATTTGACTGTGAACTCATTTTTATGTTGTTTTCTGTTCTGGTCTTCAGGTGTTCCAGATAGCATACGTCATTCTGAAAGCTGCTAACTCCCCGCGGCCTGGGAACTGGGTACTGGAACGTTCTCTGGACGGCGAGAACTTCATGCCGTGGCAGTATTACGCCATCACTGACACTGAGTGCATCACTCGCTTCAACGTCATCCCCAGAACCGGCCCACCGGCATACACGCGTGACGATGAGGTCATCTGCACCTCCTTCTACTCAAAGATCCACCCACTGGAGAACGGAGAGGTGAGGGGTGTACAGACATTTTGATTCCAGAACCTTCACTCTCTGGCCACTTTATTAAAAACACCTAACTTGTACCGCCACTCATGGCCACTTTATTAGAAACACCTTCCTTGTACTGCCACTCACTGGCCACTTTATTAGAAACACCTTCCTTGTACTGCCACTCACTGGCCACTTTATTAGAAACACCTTCCTTGTACTGCCACTCACTGGCCACTTTATTAGAAACACCTACCTTGTACTGCCACTCACTGGCCACTTTATTAGAAACACCTACCTTGTACTTCCACTAACTAGCCACTTTATTAGAAACACCTATCTTGTACTTCCACTCACTGGCCACTTTATTAGAAACACCTTCCCTGCACTTTCATTCACTGGCCACTTTATTAGAAACACCTACTTGCACTTCCACTCACTGGCCACTTTATTAGAAACACCTACCTTGTACTTCCACTAACTAGCCACTTTATTAGAAACACCTATCTTGTACTTCCACTCACTGGCCACTTTATTAGAAACACCTTCCCTGCACTTTCATTCACTGGCCACTTTATTAGAAACACCTACTTGCACTTCCACTCACTGGCCACTTTATTAGAAACACCTACCTTGTACTGCCACTCACTGGCCACTTTATTAGAAACACCTACCTTGTACTTCCACTAACTGGCCACTTTATTAGAAACACCTACCTTGTACTTCCACTCACTGGCCACTTTATTAGAAACACCTACCTTAAACTTCCACTCACTGGCACCACAAGGGCTCTTCTAATGTTACGGTTTCAAGCTTGTAACAATACCAGAACCCTTTGTGGTGCTATATAAAACCATATACAACACATTCTCCATCAGTCTGAAGCACCATGGAGAACACTGAGAACAATGAGCTCGGAGCACACTGAGGTCAGAGAACACTGAGCTCGGAGAACACTGAGATCAGAGAACACTGAGCTCGGAGAACACTGAGCTCGGAGAACACTGAGGTCAGAGAACACTGAGGTCAGAGAACACTGAGCTCGGAGAACACTGAGGTCAGAGAACACTGAGGTCAGAGAACACTGAGCTCGGAGAACACTGAGCTCGGAGAACACTGAGATCAGAGAACACTGAGGTCAGAGAACACTGAGCTCGGAGAACACTGAGGTCAGAGAACACTGAGCTCGGAGAACACTGAGATCAGAGAACACTGAGGTCAGAGAACACTGAGTTTGGACAACACTGAGGTCAGAGAACACTGAGGTCAGAGAACACTGAGTTTGGAGAACACTGAGGTCAGAGAACACTGAGCTCGGAGAACACTGAGCTGGAGGACGATTAAAACAAACACTGTGTGTAACTGTTCACCATGTTTCTAATAAAGTACTTGAGTCCTGCTCTGTGAAGCCCTCTGAAAAGAGGAAAAGGCCACTGCAGGACTGACTGACCTTCAGAGCCTCAGCTTTATATGCCTATTCAGCCTGAAGGAACCCTGACACTCCAGAAGAGCCTCCGGTGAGCGAAGGGCAGCCTGAGACTAGAGTTTTAAAAGACCAATTACAGATCAGGCTGAAGAGAAAGATGACCTGAAAACACTGAGTGATCTGAGGCTTCTGCTCATAGAGCATAGTGGTAGATTGGTAGGTAATTCTGTATGGAGGATATTGAGTTACACACAATATAGAAATACAGAGCATAAGAATAGAACACAGGAATATAGAGATACAGAGAATAAGAATAGAACACAGGAATATAGAGATACAGAGAATAAGAATAGAACACAGGAATATAGAGATACAGAGAATAAGAATAGAACACAGGAATATAGAGATACAGAGAATAAGAATAGAACACAGGAATATAGAGATACAGAGAAAATAAAACACAAGGAATAGAGAAATATATACAATATGAGAGTATAGAAATACACAGAATACAGAACACAGAGGAGAAGAAGGAGAACATATAAGTGCAAAGAACAAGAAGACAGAAATATAGACTATAAAGAAATATACATAAAATAGAAACAAAGGAAAATAGAAATACATAGACTAGAAATATGCAGAATATAGTAATCAGAGAAAATAAAAGATAAAAATACAGAAAATATAGGAATGGTACAGAATATAGAAATATAGAGACTATAGATATTCAGAGAATATAGAAATACAAACAAAAAATGATACAGAAATATAAAAATGTAGAATTATAGATAAGAAACAGAAAACATAGAAATATAGATAAAACAGAGATATAGTTAATAGTTAAATGGCCAGAGAATATAGAATTATGGATAGAAATAGAAATATAGATCTAATAGAAATATAGAGAATAGAAATTCTGTATTTTCAAAGTGGTAAACTTGCAGGAAATAAAAAACATCTTGTTTTTAATGTAATTTTGGACAAATTAATTTGGTCCATTCATCATGAAATTTACATATAATATAGAACAGGTTTTTGTTTTTAAATGATATGAAAATGTAACAAAATAAAAAATACAGAAAATGGAGATGCAAGATTTTTTTTTTCTGATAGCAGCAATATAGAATATGAAAGTATAGATAATATAGAAATATATATCAAATAGAAATATATAAAATAGAAATACAGAGAATGTAGAAATCAGAGCATATGGATATATGGAAATATAGAGAACACAATATATACAATGTAGGAGTATAGAAATACACGGAATATAGAATTTTTGAGGATATATAAAAAGGAGAATATATAAATGCCAAATATATAGAAATACAAAGAACAGAGAAATATATGCAGTATAAAAATGTGGACAATATAGAAATATAAATGAAATAGAAACAGGAACAATAGAAATACATAGAATGTGAAATTCAGTGAATATGGGGAATATAAAATTATAGAAAATTTAGAAATGGTACAGAATATAGAAAAATGGAGAGTGTAGATATAGAAAGAATATAAAAATACAAAGAGCAGAAAAATAAAATATAAAAACATAGAGAATATATAATTAGAAATAAAATAGAAATACAAATACAATAAAATAGAAATACAGAGAATGTAGAATCATAGATTAAATACAAATATAGATCAAATAAAATATAGAAAACATAGATTCATAGACAAAATAGAAATAAAGATAAAATAGAAATATAGAGAATAGAAATTTCATAACTCTAAAAAGGTAAATTTGCAGGAAAGTGCAATACATTCTTATTTTTTAATGCAAGATAATGGAGGCAATTTTGGACAAATTCTATTCACTTCATCATGAAATTTTCACACAATGTAAAACAAGTTTTTGTTTTCAAACGATATAAAAATGTAACGAAATAAAAAATACAAAATACAAAAAACTAAGATGCGAGATTTTTTTCTGATAGCAACAATATAATATATGGAAATACAGAGAATAGACATATAGATGAAATAGAAATAGATAAACTATATATACAGAGCATATAGAAATCAGAGCATGTGGACATATAGAAATATAGAGAAGACAAAACAAATATAAGGTAAAACAGAGAAGCATCTCAGTCAGTGGGACGATTTGAGCCCCGGAGTGACGGATGAAAACAAAACAACATAAAGACTGAGATGAAGAGTCAGAGTTTCAGTCAGAAACGCCTCGTTTTTGATGCTGAATGTTTACTTTTCATCCACTTTTTCAAGGATGTTTTTCTTTTCTGACAACAGTCGAACTCTATAAAACACTGTTAACTGTCCATTTGCTGGAGTAAATGGAGGTTTTTCTCTCATAGAAACGACTTAAAATTTACCAACACAAACATCCAGATGTCACGGGAGGAACGGAGGGGCTTGTTTTTCTCTCCCTTTTCCCCGAAATAATGTCTGAAGACAGAGATAGAGAGGGAGGGAGGGAGGGAGAGAGAGAGAGAGAGAGAGGGAGAGAGAGAGAGAGAGAGGGGGAGAGGGAGAGAGAGAGAGAGGGAGAGGGAGAGGGAGAAAGAGAGAGAGAGAGATAGAGAGAGAGTGAGAGAGAGAGAGAGAGAGAGAGAGAGAGAGAGAGAGACATAGAGAGAGAGAATGAGGCTGCTGTGTTTGTGTGTGTGATGAAGGACACCAGCAGGTTCAGCTGTGATGGCGTCTCAGGTCTACAGTGAAAGGTGATATTACATCATCATTACTGTCTCAACTCACTCAGACCGGCTGAATTTCTTTGTTTGGTTTTAAAGCAACAGTTACCCAAATATCATATTTACCCAGAAACACGAAACACATAGGATTAATATTTAAAAACAAACATGAAAGTAGCTTCAGCTAACACACTTAAAACGATGGTTCTTCAAGGGTTCTATAGTAACGATAAGAGCCCGTATTCATCAGACGTCTCACAGTAAGAACGCTGATCTGAGCTCAGCTTACAGCTTTTATATGACACTAAACAGAATTACAGGAACTGATTAAACCTGGTCCTGCTGAATGCTAACTGGTTAGCATTGCTGCTACTGAATGCTGATTGGTTGGCATTGCTGCTACTGAGTGCTGATTAGTTAGCATTACTGCTACTGAGTGCTGATTGGTAAGCATTAATGCTACTGAATGCTGATTCGTTAGCATTACTGCTACTAAGTGCTGATTGGTTAGCATTACTGCTACTGAGTGCTGTTTGGCATTACTGCTGCTGTGTGCTAATTGATTAGCATTGCTGCTACTACGTGCTGATTGGTTAGCATTACTGCTACTGAGTGCTGATTGGTTAGCATTACTGCTACTGAGCGCTGATTGGTTGGCATTGCTGCTGCTGAATGCTAATTGGTTAGCATTGCTGCTACTGAATGCTGATTGGTTAGCATTACTGCTACTAAGTGCTGATTGGTTAGCATTACTGCTACTGAATGCTGATTGGTTAGCATTACTGCTACTGAGCGCTGATTGGCTGGAATTGCTGCTACTGAGTTCTTATTGGTTAGTATTACTGCTACTGAGTGCTACTTGGTTAGCATTACTGCTACTGAGTGCTGTGGATTGGTTGGCATTGCTGCTACTGAGTGCTGATTGGTTAGCATTACTGTTACTGAGTGCTGATTGGTTAGCATTACTGTTACTGAGTGCTGATTGGTTAGCTTTGCTGCTACTGAGGGCTGATTCATTAGCATTACAGTTGACTGGTTGGCAACTGGGAAGCAGTTTGCACTCACTGATATCATGAACCTACATGAGGCACCATTCAAAAGTCCTATAACTGGAATTCAAAAGCACTCACAAAACATAATGTTGAAATACACGTATAATATGCTGTTTTGTGTTTATTAGATTTGCGTTTGTATAAATAAAAAAATTATTAAGCCTTCATAAATTATGCTCCATAGAAACCCATAAATTCTGGACCCTTTAGTGTTTGACAAACCCCTAATACATTATTGAGTGACAGTTCTCCTCATTATACATTCTCTGGCATTGGCCTCTATGTTAGTTACATTAGCCTCGTAGCTTCAGCGCTGATGTCACAGAAGCAAACTTCAGACGCCGAACATGTCACGGCTGATTAGCTGCACGTACTGAACGGGAGGAAACCGGCTACATTTGATTTCTTGCTGAATTATTCCTTTAAAGCTGAAAGCTGGTTTCTTTCACAAACGCACCCCATAATCTGACGCTGATTAGCGGTGTATGTACGCCATACATGGCCGGTTGACACACACACGGCTGGATATGCATGCATATGCACACTGACTGTGTGTGTGCATGTATATTTAATGCTGTTTTAACTAAGTGTCAGGCTTTCAGCTTTGTTTGTGTGCACTTCATGCTTGCTTAAGTAACTGTCAGGCTCTGAGCTGCGTGTGTGTCACAAGAAGCTAATGAGGGAGTTGGGTGGGAAGCCACGGGCTCGATTGAAATGTCACTCTCCGGCTCCTGAGGAGCCACATGCGCGCTCTGAACTCGCGCAGCAGTAATTAGCGCTGATCGTTAACCCAGAATAACAGAGCAGCGTGGCCCCCACATCACAAACTCGCTCTGAACATTAGAGCTTTCACTGCACGCTTTCACGCAAACACTCGGCGACAAGCAACTCCGCCACGCCTTTAGCTCTGTAGAGACCAGCCAAGCTGCCTGAATAGGTTACATCTGTCCACTTACAGTGCCGTGAAAAAGTATTTGCCCCTCACCTGATTTCTTCTATTTTTCCTAATTCGTCACATTTAAATGTTTCAGCTCATTCAACTAATTTTAATATACGATAAAGACAACATGATAAACCCAAAATACAGCTTTTAAATGATCATTCCATTTAGTGAAGATAAATATTTATTCAAAATATATCACCTATGTGAAAACATAATTGCCCCCCTAAAGCTAATAACTGGTCATGCCACCCTTGGCAGTAACAAGTGCAATCAAATGATTGTGATAACTTGCGATTAGTATTTTACATTCATACAGTCATGTCATACATTACATACAGTCCTTATAAATTGAGTCTGAGTGGGCGGGGCTTATCCACTGTAGGCCGAATAGGCGGATATATGTAAATAGTCTATATTGATTTTATTATGCTACTTGCATTAAAATTAGCTGGAAAAGTATTTGAGATGCAGCTTTTAGTTTAAAGATTTCAATTTAAACGTTTAACTGCAGTGTATTCTGTGTGTGTTTGGAGGAGTTCATCTCGGACTTTTATCTATCAGGGCGAATTCAGAATGTGGGATTTTCCTACTGTCCCCTGAGTAGATAAAAGCTGTTAACCTCTCTATTCTTATCAGCAGAACCCTCGAGAGTGCTGACGTAAAAATGAGCAAAAACCGTGCCAGCAAACTGCTTATCAGCTCAATCTTAACTGAAAAATTTGAGATAAATGTAACCTCTAAAAGCTCATGAAAATATCTGAGAAATATCACTTTTTTATCTGGTGAGATTCAATTATTAAAAAAACTCTTATAGGGTAAATAACTGTGTTTTTGAAAAGTTTTTAACGAGGGCATGTTTCACAGCCTCGTTACCAATGATGCCAATAAATCTGAAGGACGCTGTGTCCATCTACACCACTATTCACTCTCACTCCAAATCATTCATCCATGTGTTTCTATCAGTTCACTACACATCCACCTGTTCATTACAGTAAAGCCTTGTAGAAACAGTATAGAGGAGCTTCTTGAGAGTAGCTCAGCGATGTCTCTCCCTCACCAACGGGCTAAAGTAAATATCATATGATGAATGTATAATGTAGTAAATGTGGAGATTCATACTGGTGTTTATTCATATTTGTATAGGTTAATTTAAAAAGGGGGGAAAACTACAGGTCACTGTTTACTGAAGACAAGTGGCTGTAAATGTAAATGCTTTCAAAATCTACACGTCTCCAGATCTACACTCTTAAACGTGGCTCGGCAAATCAGATTTGTGATTTGTCCCCTAGATACACATCTCTCCATCCATCTCTCCATCCATCTCTCCATCCATCTCTCCATCTGTCTCCTTCCTCCATCTCTCCATCTGTCTCCTCCATCCATCTCTCCATCTGTCTCCTCCACCCATCTCCTCCATCCATCTCTCCATCTGTCTCCTCCATCCATCTCTCCATCTGTCTCCTCCACCCATCTCCTCCGTCCATCTCTCCATCTATCTCCTCCATCCATCCATCTCTCCATCCATCTCCTCCACCCATCTCCTCCACCCATCTTCTCCATCAAACTCTCCTTACATCTCTCCATCTCTCTCCTCCCTCCATCTTTCCATCCATCTCCTCCATCCATCTCTCCACCCATCTCCTCCATCCATCTCTCCATCTGACTCCTCCCTCCATCTTTCCATCCATCTCTCCATCCATCTCTCCATCTCTCTCCTCCCTCCATCTTTCCATCCATCTCTCCATCCATCTCTCCACCCATCTCCTCCACCCATCTTCTCCATCCATCTCCTCCCCATCTCTCCATCTGTCTCCTCCATTCATCTCTCTACCCATCTCCTCCATCCATCTCTCCATCCATCTTCTCCATCTATCTCCTCCATCCATCCATCTCTCCATCCATCTCCTCCACCCATCTCTCCCTCCACCCATCTCTCCATCCATCTCCTCCACCCATCTCTCCAACTATCTCCTCCATCTGTCTCCTTCATCCATCTCTCCACCCATCTCCTCCATCTATCTCCATCTATCTTCTCCATTTATCTCCTCCATCCATCCATCTCTCCATCCATCTCCTCCACCCATCTCCTCTACCCATCTCCTCTACCCATCTCCTCGACCCATCTCTCCATCTGTCTCCTCCATCCGTCTCTCCACCCATCTCTCCACCCATCTCCTCCATCCATCTCTCCATCTATCTTCTCCATCCATTCATCTCTCCATTCATCTCTCCACCCATCTCCTCCATCCATCTCTCCATCCATCTCCTCCACCCATCTCTCCATCCATCTCTCCATCCATCTTTCCACCCATCTCCTCCATCCATCTCTCCATCTATCTTCTCCATCTATCTTCTCCATCCATCCATCTCTCCATCCATCTCCTCCACCCATCTCCTCCATCCGTCTCTCCATCCATCTCCTCCACCCATCACCTCCATCCATCTCTCCATCCATCTCCTCCACCCATCTCCTCTACCCATCTCCTCCATACATCTCTCCATCCATCTCCTCCACCCATCTCTCCATCCATCTCCTCCACCCATCTCCCATCCATCTCTCCATCTGCCTCTCCACCCATGTCCTCCATCCATCTCTCCATCTATCTCCTCCATCTGTCTCCTTCATCCATCTCTCCACCCATCTCCTCCATCCATCTCTCCATCTATCTCCTCCACCCATCTCTCTGTTGTCACACTTATTCTCCATCCAACTGTCCATGTTTTCTTCTATCATCCATCCATCCATTCTTCAATCTATCATTCACCCTCTCCTCCATTCATCATCTATCAATCCTTTGCTCCATCATCCACTCATTCTTTCCTACCATCCATCTGCCAATTCACACACCCTTCTACCTATTTCCCATCCCTCCACCCCTCACTCCTTTTTTCCTTCCTTTCTTTTAGATCCACACTTCTCTGATAAATGGCCGCCCCAGTGCTGAAGATCCGTCTCCAACACTCCTGAACTTCACCACCGCGCGCTACATCCGCCTCAGGTTTCAGCGTATACGGACCCTGAATGCTGACCTCATGACCCTCGCCTTAAACGACCCCCGGGACATCGACCCCATCGTCACCAGGCGGGTGCGTATGCATGGAGCTGTTGTTTATTTACTCTCCAAAACCACCAGTGAACCTACACGAGTCTTCTGAGTTTATATGGAATGTTGATGATGGAAAATAGTGGAAAATCTGACATAATAAGTTTTCTTTTGGGACTATTTTGCCTCACAGCGCCCTGCATATTTTGTATCCCTCCACCATGAATGGAGTTTAAAAAGCCAAAATCTTGTAGAGGTGCAGCACATCTCACAGTACAGAGTCATTTGGGCTCCATCTGGTGTTACACTGATCACTGATGTAAACACACACACACACACCTGGGCAATGACGGGGGTTGGACTATGTCTCCACACACACACACCTGGCCGCTGTTAACTGCGGCGGGCCTGCATGTGTATTATGCGGCTGTGTGTTTCAGACAGATGGGCTTTGATTAAAGCCACTCAGTAATTAACTAATCAACTCGTTCTGCTCGACACACACACACCATCCCGCCGCACTCCTGTCTGCACTGAACACACACATGGGCTGCTAGAAGGAGGATTACATTCCTCTCAGTTTTCACGTTACGTTAGCATCAGTGTAAGGAATGAACAGTCAGGTCAGTTTACAGTTGCGAGGTAACTGATTGCACAGCTTTTCTTGGGTTAGCTCTTTCAGTCATATAGCCCCACCCAGCATTTCCTCCTTTTGGGGTCCCACTTACGGATGGCTGTGGCATCACTAGCTTTCAAACTCATAGTCACTCACGTTTGACCCCCAAAGTCCAGTTCGTTCGACTGGTGTGATTGCTCTGTACTTTGCCCAGACCAGCTTGAAGAGATGGGCTCAGGCACGGTTCAGTTGGACTGATCTAGTGTGATGGCTAACCATGCCTGAGCGCCAAACACAAACATGGCCAGGTTAATGAGGAGTCTGGCCTCTTCCTATTTCCCCCGTTATATCAAAAACAAGACTGCACAACTCCAGAGGGCGCCCGCGAGCGAGTCCTCAATGAATGGGGGTGAATTGAGCTGAAACAGCTAAAAATGAAAAGTTAAAATAGTTTCTAATCACTTCTCTAGAACTTTCCTTTAATTCTAGAAAGTAGAAGGTTTGTATTTCGCTAACACAGCAAAGAAAACTTTTTTTACAGCAAATAATTTTTTTGCAGCAGGACGTGGCATTTCTGCTACTGAGTACTGACTGGTTGGCAAGCGGAGCAGCTCACTGGACATCATGAGGCACTGTTTTAAACTCCTATAACTAAAGTACAAAAGCACTTAAAAATATGACAGCAGTGTTAAAATGTTTTATGCTGTTCAGGAAATAAATGTAATTTTTTATATTAAAGATGTTTAAGCATTTCTAAACTATGATTTTGCTCAAACGCTCCATATTAGCTCATTCATTTTGGACCCGGGAGCGCCCTCTAGCACTTGAGAAACCTCTAAGACATTACAGAGTGGTAATTCTCCTCTCTACAAGTTCTCTGACATGATGTTCATGATGCAGCTGTCCCACTTTTCAATTCATTCGAGAATATTTGGGTTAATATCGGACCTGGTTCGGTCTGAAGAATGTGAATTGTAGTTGGCAAGTAAAGCGACCAGTTCCTTCCGTATGATTGGTGATTGGTCGCTTGGACACGGTACAAGGCAACCAGGTATAGTGTGAGTGTACCCTGTCACTCGGGAGCTTCTGAAGTAGCCATAAAATGCCTTAAATTGTGTTATTTTTAATTAAATTAATTGAAATGTAAAAATTGTAGTTCAATTTTAGCTGGTTTTAAATATATATAATATAAATCTATATTTTTATGTAAGTATATAAGTTCAGAAGCTCCTGAGTGGTGCAACCATTTAAGCACTTGCGTCCCGAGTTTGAACCCCAGTGATGCCACAGCCATCCGTAAGTGAAAGTGAAAGACAGAATGCGTGGATTTGTAACTGTATCATACCGAACATCTCAATTACCTACGTTTATTTTCATAGACTACTTTTTCCCAGAAAGATGTGCATGTTAATGGTGAGACTGACCCTGTAATGACCCTGTAGTGTGTTTGTTCCCTTCCTGCAGTATTATTACTCCATTAAGGACATATCAGTAGGTGGGATGTGTATCTGTTACGGCCACGCCAAAGCCTGTCCGCTCAACCAGATCACCAAGGTGACCACTCATTCAATCAGCTGTACGTTGTTAATGCTAATGGGTGTGCGGTCTGACCTGACCTGTGTTTGTTTTGCGTCAGAAACTGAGCTGTGAGTGTGAGCATAACACGTGTGGAGAGAGCTGTGACCGCTGCTGCCCCGGCTACAACCAGAAACCCTGGATGGCTGGAACCTTCCTAACACGCCACGTCTGTGAGAGTAAGAGAGACGAGTCCTTATAGAAAAGCCTGTCCACTCTGCAGCCGATTGTTCTAGCTCCATATCTCCATAAACGAGGGCGGGTTTTTCCCCCATGTGGCTCTATTTTATTGAAAGGTGTGATTTTCCCTGAAAACAGACGCCAGGTTGAGTGTTATGAGCTTTCCAATTCATTCTTTAACCTGTGAACTGTCTCTTCCTTTGTAATGCTTGTGGAGAAAACCAGCTAAAACCCAACAGAAACGTTCTAGAACACACTGTAAGAACCCAAAAGAACCCGAATGTCAATAGAATCCACTAGAAAAAAATTTGCAGTACCAACCAAAAGAATGTAATCGGCAAAAGATTCCCAACAGAGCTAACCAGATTAATCCCAAACCCCAGTAGAACTCCAAAAGAATCAAAGGAACCAGAAACCCAAGAAGACTAATATTGATCTAACTAAAAGAACCTAATCCACAACAGAACTGACAAAAGAGCCCCAATCCCCAGCAGAAACCTACAAAAACAAATAAAGGAACCTCAAGGGTACCCATACAGAAGAACACAATCACTAACAGAACCAACCAAAAGAATCAGACTCCCAGCAGAACTAAACCAAGATAATCTAAATCTTAACACAACCCAGCAGAAACAACCCAGAAGAACCTTGCAGAACGAAATAAAGAACCTGAATCTCAAGGGTACCCATACAGAACAATCGCCATATAGAAGAGTCCCTACAGAACCAACCAAAAGAATAAGAACCCCATTAACAATTTAACCCAAAATAAAAGATCCTAAATCCCAAGGCAACCATATACAACCAACCAGAAGAACCCAATCACCAACAGAACCAACAAAACAAATGAGAATCCCAGCAGAACTAAACCAAGACAATCTAAATCTCAACAAAACCCACAGAACCAAATAAAATAACCTGAACCCCACGAAAAGAACCCATGTAGAACCAACCAGAAGAACCCACTCACCAAAAGGACCAACCAAAAGAATGAGAATCCCAGCAGAACTAAACCAAGACAATTGATCAAATCTCAACAAAACCCCCAAAACCAAATTAAATAACTTGAACCTCTAAAGGAACCCATGTAGAACCAACCAAAAGAATGAGGATCCCAGTAGAACTAATCCAAGGCAATCTGAAATCCCAACATAGCCACCCAAAACAAGCAAACCCAGAGCAGAAACATCAGTTTCTGACAAGAAAAGTCCAGAGCCTATCAGAAGAAATCCCAGAGCAACCCAGACAGAACCACTGAAAATAATCCAAAACTCAACAGAACTCAACAGAACCACAGTTCGCACTGTGAAAGTACGATTGTTCTCATGTTCCGTCTGCAGAGTGTAACTGTCACGGCAAATCAGAGGAGTGTTACTACAACCAGACAGCGGCTGATGGGAAACTGAGTTTGAACACGAATGGCGAATATGAAGGGGGCGGAGTCTGTATCGGCTGCTCTGAAAACACAGCCGGCATTAACTGTCAGTCATGCGTTGGCGGCTACTATCGGCCGAGCGAGGTGAGTCTCCTCACTCCAGCCTCAGTTCAGCTTCATTACCTGTTCAGGTAGAAGAAAAAAAACGTTCTCCACCTTTAATGCATGTTAATTTTAATAAATACTCTTAAAAAAGATGGTTCTAGAAGGCGTCTCAAGTAAAGAGAATGGTTCTGTTTAGAACCATGACTTCTATATTGAACCATTTCATGCTTAAATGGTTCTTTGCGCGGTGAAATCATTCTTCAGATTGATGGAGAATGTGTTGTACATGGTTCTGTATAGCACCAAAAAGGGTTCTTCACGTTGATGGAGAATGTGCTGTAGATGGTTTTATGTAGAATCTTTTTGAAAGGGGTTCTATATAGCACCCAAAAGAGTTCTGCTATCGTTATGATGTCCAGCTTGTATCAATAGAATAACCCTTTTGGGTGCTATCCAGAACCCTTTTCAAAAAGGTTCTGTGTAGAACCATCTACAACACATCCTCCATCAATCTGAGGAACACCTTCATGATGCAAAGAACCCTTTAATCATGCAAAGGGTTCTTTAAGTGTCCATGGTTCTATACAGAACCATTGTGTTTACTAAAGAACCCTTGAAGAACCTTTTTATTAAGATTGTACAACACATTCTCTGTCAACCTAAAGAACAATTTCACCATGCAAAGAAACATTTAAGCATGCAAAGGGTTCTTTAGGTGTTCATGGTTCTATATAGAACCATTGTCTTTACTAAAGAACATTTGAATAACCAGCTTTTTAAAAATGTAGGATGATACTGCCTCTCTTTTTTCTTCTCTTTCTTTTTTATCCTTCTCTTTCTCTTCTTCCTCTCACTCCCCATGTTCCCCCCTCAGGTGAGTCCAGAGGACCCCTACCCCTGCAGACCGTGCTCCTGTGATCCTAGAGGTTCTATCTCATCTGCATGTGTACCTGATGACACTCAGGCCAATGCAGGTAACTGTAGTATTTCTTACCCCTAACACGAATATGCCCCGCCCACTTTGGCATTTACCTGGACAGTGTTCTGTCCATGCTAACTTTTCCCTGACCTGTACTAAACTTTTAGCAGGACAATTTGCCACCTAGACAAACATTTACCTTGGCTTTGCTCCAGTTGAACAAATTCTTACCTGGACAACACACAAAAAATATCACATTCACCTGGACAGTGCTCCGCCCACACACCTTCACCTGCTCTTCTGTTTCGACCACATAGATATTCACCTGGACAGTGCTCCGCCCACACACCTTCACCCGCTCTTCTGTTTTGACCACATAAATATTCACCTGGACAGTGCTCTGCCCACACACCTTCACCTGCTCTTATGTCTTGACCACATAAACTTTAACCTGGTCTTTGCTTCACCCACAAAACTTTTACCTGGCAATGTTTCACTTACAAAACTCTTACCTGGGCTTTGCTTTTCCTACACAAACATATGTCTGGACAATGTTCCAACCCCTGAAACATTTACCTGTACAATGCTCCACCCACACATTCCAACCTTTACCTGGACAGTAGTTCACCCACACAAACCTTCACCTGTACAATATTCCACCGACACAAACGTTTACCTGTAAAATGCTCCAGCCACACACATACTTTTACCTGGACAATGCTCCACCCACACAAACCCTTACCTGGACAATGCTCCACCCATAAAAAAACCCTTACCTGGACAATGCTCCATCCACACAAACCCTTACCTGGACAATGCGCCACCCACACAAACCCTTACCTGGACAATGCTCCACCCACACAAACCCTTACCTGGACAATGCTCCATCCACAAAAGCTCTTACCTGGACAATGCTCCACCCACAAAAACCCTTACCTGGACAATGCTCCACCCACAAAAACCCTTACCTGGACAATGCTCCACCCACACAAACCTAATACGGCATTTATCTGGCTAATCCTCTGCCCCCACACCTTTACCTGAATTTTTGGTGTGCCTGCACAACATTTACCTGGATAATGCTCCGCCCACACAAACATGTACCTGGTCTTTTGTTCTGACCATATAGACGTTTACCTGGGCTTTGCTTGGCTAAACAAACTTGTACCTGGACAGTGCTCGACAGACTTTTACCTGGGCTGTGAGTCACCTGCCTGAGCTTTTACTCTAGGATTGCTGATTTCTGATTCTATCTCAGGTAGAGAATAGTTTCCTGAATAGCACCAACATTGCAAAACCTGTGCTTGTGAATTTTGTGGGTTCGAAATACTTTTATTTTAAAAACCAAGTGAACTTTCAAAAACGTTTATCTTGAAATACTTGTGCTCTCTGTGTTTTACATTAAGGGACCAGGGAGCTCACAGCTAGACGTGAGTGTGTACCTGTGTACCTGTGTACCTGTGTATGTGTGTTTTACCGTGCGTGGGCGGTTCCTGAGCGTTCTGTGTATAAGATTGTCCATATTTAACTGCTAGTGTGCTTATTTTCCGTAGGTCTGTCTGCGGGCTGGTGCCGCTGTAAGCAGGGTTACGCAGGTGAGCGGTGCGACAGGTGTGCTTTCGGCTACACTGGATTCCCTGAGTGCCAGCGCTGCAACTGCAGTGTGTTCGGCAGCATTAATCAGGACCCCTGCCAACTGCCGTGTGTGTGTAAGGTACGGGACACACACACCCACACACACACACACACCCACACACACAACAACACACAACAAAGCTGCTGTAACCTTGATGATGTTCTGCGTTTGAAAGCAAGGACATGACTGCAGGTTGTGGGTGCGTTTCTGAAACAGTTGCCGCGTCTTGCTAAATTTGGGAAAATTAATTTGTTTGTTTGTTTGTTTGTTCCTTTGAGGCGGTTTGCGTAGGGAGTCTGCAACATTTGTACAGCAGTTCTGGGCAGAACTTTATATCAACAAAAAAAACATTTATAAAGAAAAAAATAAAGTCAGTAGTCATTTAAAATAAAATGTATGGTAAAAAAATGAAATTTCATCAAGTTCATTTCTGTACAACATACAAATTGTGACTAATTGAGGCAGAAATTGGCCCTGATTTCAAATGAGTGGCGCAAATATTTGAGAGATTAGAGTGATTTTTATCAGAACACATCGTGAGGGAATCACTTCTCAAACTTCATTTACTTAATTTTACTTTATTGTCCTTTAACACAATTTCATTAATAAACAGAAAATTAATAAATTAATTGACAACACTTTATAATAACAGTGCAGAACAAATAGCAACTTAATTGTTATCTAACAGATTGTTAATGATGTTTAGTAATTATATGTATTTTTGTTGCTGTCAGAACAAAACATTCACAATGAAATGTTTAAATAATGTAAACAAAATTACATTAAAAATTGGAAAATTGGAAAAATAATAATAAAATAATAATCATTGTTTAGGTATTTAATAGTCATAACTAATCAATTCTACAGTTTGAAAATTTAAATAAAGCATTTTTGCCTTCAGATCATTCATTGATGTTCATTTGATGTTTTCCAGTGTTTTTAGTCTTTTAAACATATTTTTTGTCTGTCTTTTATATTTAAGTGTAATATATAATATTAAAGTCTGTATTTCTAAATACATTAAGTTTATTTTTTATAATAATTTATATAAGATATTATTTAATATATTTTTTTAATAATGTGTATAATATGTTATTTAATATCCACTTAAAAAAGTTTAAAAAAGTAAATAATAACCATTAAATAATTATTAACTAAGCCAAGTTAATGCATCACAAAGTAGCAAGATAATAAATAACTGCTTAATGAACTGCTTAAAACAGAATGTAGGCAGCTGCATAGCATTTATTTATAATAATAATGAATATCATAAATATATGAATTTTACATAATTAAGTAAATTTTAAATTGTATTATTTTACTGTGTAAGAATTATGACTATCAAAAAAAAGTATTAATTATTTGTGTCACATTTATTCATTCATATGTATTATAGTTTAAATACATATAATTAGATAATATTATGATAAAATAAATGATAAAGTGGTATGGTTTCAGAATATGACTACTTGCGTCTGATACTGTGCTGTAAATGTTTGTGTTACCCTAAAAAGAGCCCCGTGACTGGTGAACGTGATGATCATGGAGCCTCATCATTAGTGAACGACTCTGCCTGCTTCATTTACTTTAAGTGTTTTCTGAGCTGCCAAGTTGCAGCATTGACTTAACCTCAATACAAAGCTGCGGTATTGATTACCCTTCAGTGCTGAGTTACAGTATTGATTAAAGCTCCAAAAAATAACTCCCTCTGTTGTTTTTCTCTGGTAAAAGTGCGGTGAGGGCCCTGAAGCCCACACGTGGAGTTAAACTCGCTCTCCCAGCGCGGGGGTTTGTTTGGGCCGCTGCTCTCTCAGTGTCAAAGTGTTACATCACTTCCCCCCTTCACCAGCCAATTAGAGTCATCCTGACTGCTCCCGCGGCAACCAGATCGGCTGACCTTTGACCTCGCTTCAGCTAATTACTGGAGTGTGTGGAGTTAAATGCTGTATTTGGATGTACATAAATACACACACTCACACTAACACACTCATACAGATGGGTTTTGTACAATGTTAGGACATGGGGTCGAATGTGTGTGTGTGTGTGTGTGTGTGTGTGTGTGCGTGTGTGTGTGTGTGTTTGTGTGTGTGTGTGTGTGTGTTCATTTTTTTCATTTCCAGTAAAAATGACCATTGAATGCGTTTGGGATTATTTGGATTTTGGGAAAAAGAAAATGCTAAATCAACTCATAAGACTGAATCTTTATGTAAAAATGTACACATAATATAAATTAATAATTATATTTAATAATAATAATAATAATAATGTATGTTTGATTATATTGATATATTTATGTAATTTCAGGGACTTCAGTGCAAACTGGCTGAGCTATTATTAGGTTATAGAAGTGTGATATATATCATTAATTAATAATTCATTTATCATTTATCATCAATTCATATATATATATACCAGATATATGATATACATATATCATTTATTTTTTACTTCATTTAAACAAGGTGGCCGTCGTTTATGTCCTGTCAAAATGATGAATGGACCAATAGAAATGCTCAAATATCACTTTGAGTAAAAGCTTTTTACATTAACTTACAGTAAACGTCCTGTACTTTAGTCCTGTTTTTCTCTGGTTTACTTCTTTCTTTTTACTGCAAAGTCAGGGCATATAGTCCTCATAGTGTACAAAAACAAACAAACACACACACACACACACACATACACACACACACACACACACACACAGCTGCCCTAACGAGTTGACAGACCGCTCAGGTTGACCGGCCGCTGCTCACTGCAGCTGTATAGATTTCTGGCGTTTATGCTTGGCAGAGTTTCATTAATGAGCTTCGTTATGTAACTGATGCCCACTGTGGCCAACATGGACGCCTTTATTTACCAAACCTAACCCAGCGGGACGGATCGACGGACACACAGACGGACAGACAGAAAGACCAACTGTGTTTTATTCTGACATAACTTTTAGTAGATACTGAATAATTCATAGTAGTTATGGGATAATAAATAGTAGTTACTGAATAATTTATGATGTTTATATGATAATTTATAGTAGTTACTGAATAACTCGCTAGTTATGGGATAATTTAGAGTAGATACTGAAAAATTCATAGTAGTTACTAAATAATACATAGTGGTTGTGGGATAATTAACAGTATATACTGAATAATTCATAGCGGTTGTGGGATAATTAACAGTATATACTGAATAATTCTTAGCGGTTGTGGGATAATTAACAGTATATACTGAATAATTCATAGTGGTTGTGGGATAATTAACAGTATATACTGAATAATTCATAGTGGTTGTGGGATAATTAACAGTATATACTGAATAATTCATAGCGGTTGTGGGATAATTAACAGTATATACTGAATAATTCATAGCGGTTGTGGGATAATTAACAGTATATACTGAATAATTCATAGCGGTTGTGGGATAATTAACAGTATATACTGAATAATTCATAGCGGTTGTGGGATAATTAACAGTATATACTGAATAATTCATAGCGGTTGTGGGATAATTAACAGTATATACTGAATAATTCATAGCGGTTGTGAGGTAATTAACAGTATATACTGAATAATTCTTAGCGGTTGTGGGATAATTAACAGTATATACTGAATAATTCTTAGCGGTTGTGGGATAATTAACAGTATATACTGAATAATTCATAGCGGTTGTGAGGTAATTAACAGTATATACTGAATAATTCTTAGCGGTTGTGGGATAATTAACAGTATATACTGAATAAACACGTAGTTGGGACTGAGTTGCTCATTTTCATTCATCCTCTCTGTGCTGCGCTGTTCTTTTCCTTATCGTGATTGTTCCTCGGTGTTTGCTCTGCTGCTCCGTGTCCGTCTGAACGTTCCTGCTGTGAGCGAGTTTGTAAAGGTGCTGTATAAATCAGGGTTTACTGTGTGCGGCTCTGGAGATCCTCCACACTCTCAGTGAGGGTGAAGTGGGTAATGAAATGCAGAGACACACTCGGAGCTTTATCTGCTCAGGTTTCCATCAAACCTACAAACACGTGTTTGTTTTCCTTTTTCTTTTCCTGTGTGTGTGTTTGTTGTCACGGTGTGTAGGAGTGTGTACAACCCAGCTTCCTCACCCAGCTGTTGTTCTTCTCTCTCTCTCTCTCTCTCTTCCTCTCTTTCTCTTTCTCTGTCTGTCTCTCTCTTTCTCTCTATCTTTCTCTCTTTCTCTGTCTGTCTCTCTCTCTCCCTCTCTCTCACTCTCTCTTGCTCTTTCTCTCTCTCTCTCTCTCTCTCTCTCTCTCTCTCTTTTCTCTCTTTCTCTTTCTCTGTCTGTCTCTCTCTCACACTCTCTCTCTCTTTCTCTTTCCCTTTCTCTCTGTCTTTAATCTCTTTCTGTCTCTCTCTCCTTCTCTTTTGTTTTTCTATATCTTCCTCTTCCTCTCTCTTTCTATTTCTCTCCCTCTCTCTCTTTTCTTCCTCGCTTTCACTCTCCTTCTCTCTCCCACTCTGTCTGTCTTTAAACTTACTCTGTGTCTTTCTCTTTCTGGCTCTCTCCCTCTCTTTTCTGTTTTCCTATATCTTTTCCTCTCTCTCTCTCTCTCTCTCTCTCTCTCTCTCTCTCTCCTCGCATTCTCTCTTTTATCTTTAATCCTCTCTTTCTGTCTTTAATCTAACTTTCTCTTTCTCTTTCTCTCTCTCCCTCTCTTTTCTCCTTTTCCATGTATCTCTCTCCCCCCTCTCTCTTTATTTTCTCTTTCTCTTTCTTTCTCTCTTTTATCTCTCTCTCTTTTCCTCTCTCTCTTTTTCCTCTCTCTCTCTCTCTCTCTCTCTCTCTCTCTTCTCTCTCTCTCTCTCTCTCTCTCTCTCTCTCTCCAGGATAATGTAGAGGGGGTAAACTGTGACCGCTGTAAGATGGGATTTTATAATCTCCATGGAGACGGTTTCCACGGGTGCGAGAAGTGTTACTGTTCCGGAGTGTCCAGCCGCTGCAGGGAGTCGCCGTGGAGACGCAGTAACGTACGACGCTCACTGTGTTTGTGTACGGGGACGCGGGAAGGCGGGTCAAGTTGTGGGGGCTGAGATTTAAGTGACATACATGTGTGTGAGATGAGATGAGAGGACCACACACACACACACACACACACACACACACACACACACTCACACACACACCACACACACACACACACACACACACACACACTCACACACACACACACACACACACACTATTCTCTCTCTTTCTACACAAACTTTATGCAAATGAGCTGAACAAAGACCAGATTGTTAATACGTGTGTCGCTGTTAGTGGAGCTACAGTCTGAGATCATGTAGGAATGTTTATACTTCAGTTCATTTCACTGTCCTTAATTGACAGTATTGGGCCACAACTCTGCGACACTTTACTCTGAACGCTAAACGCAGCTGTGCATGGCTACTACACTTACACACACTCACTGAGCACTCTATCAGGAACACCTCCTTGTTTTTACACTGACCGTCCATCTTATCAGCTCCACTGACCATATAGGTGCACTTCTAGTTCTACAGTTACAGACTGTAGTCCATCTGTTTCTCCATCTGATTGTATTCAGGGCGTTAAATCCTATATTTTCTCATATTACATCTTAAATTGAGGTCAGTTTATGACATTTGTGTGGTTTCATGAACCATATCTCCTTTCTATATGACCTCTTTATCCCTCAGAATTATACAGGCTGTTTACTGTGTGTTTAAGACTGATATATGTAAATGAGCTCTGATCTGAGTGGCTGCTCCTCATTCAAAAGGCAGTCTGGGCTGAAACACTCCTTATAACTTCAATGTGAGTGGGCGGAGCTAAACGGTAGTAGGCAGTAACAGGTGGATGTAAGTATTGGTGTTCATTGAATTCAAAACAGGCCGTGTATGTTGGGCCTTTCTTCATCTTCTCAATGTGTTCATATCTTCTTAAATCCCCCTTTAAAGCTCTTCATATAACATAATACTCATATGTTTCATATCTAAATGCTCCGTTATCTTCATCACTACTTTCCAAAACCGCTGCAGCAGCTTCAGCAGCTGTAAACTCTCTGCACGCCGTTTCACATGAGTCTCTGATGTGGACTGAATGAAGAATGAAGGGTTTCCGGCATGATGGTCAGTGCTTAGTGATTTACTGAGTGTCCATTGGTCAGTTTCACACAGAATGAGGATGGACACACGAATCCACCAGTTCCACATGGTGAGAGGCAGATGACATGTATCTCAGCCCCTCTTCATAGGCTCATAACTCCGGACTCGAAACCTTAGAGATTTGAGA
This sequence comes from Colossoma macropomum, assembly GCF_904425465.1. Taxonomy (NCBI): domain Eukaryota; kingdom Metazoa; phylum Chordata; class Actinopteri; order Characiformes; family Serrasalmidae; genus Colossoma; species Colossoma macropomum. The sequence goes on along the minus strand of NW_023494795.1, from coordinate 42,332,823 downwards.
CTCGACTCGGACTCTCACCTCAGAGATTTGAGACTCGACTCGGACTCTCACCTCAGAGACTCAACTCGGACTCTCAACTCAGAGACTCGAGACTCGACTCGGACTCTCACCTCAGAGATTTGATACTCGACTCGGACTCTCATGTCAGAGACTCCAGACTCAACTCGGACTCAAACTTCAGCGACGCGAGCCTCAACTCAGATCCTCACCTCAGAGACTAAACTCAGACTCTCACCCGAGAGACTCGAAACTCGACTTGGACGCTCACCTCAGACACTCAAGTCTCGACTCGGACTCTCAGACTCGACTCGGACCTCAGAGACTCAAGAATCAACTTGGACTTGAACCTCAGAGACTCAAGAATCGACTTGGACTCGAACCTCAGAGACTTGAGACCTGACTCTGACTTACATCTCAGAGACTCGAGACTTGACTCAGACTTTCACCTCAGAGACTCAACTCGGACTCACACCTCAGAGACTCAAGACTAAACTCGGACTTCAATCTCAGGGACTCAAGACTTGGCTCAGACTTTCACCTCAGAGGCTCAAGACAAGACTCAGACATACGTCTCAGAGACTCAACTCGGACTCACACCTCAGAGACTCGAGACTCAACTCAGACTTGAATCTCAGAGACTCAAGACTCAACTTGGATGTACACCTCAGAGACTGCACTCGGACTCTCACCTCAGTTTCACACAGATTGTAGACGGACACACGAATCCACCAGCTCCACACGGTGAGAGGCAGATGACGTGTATCTCAGCCCCTCTTCATAGGCTCATAACTCCGGATGTGAGTCTCGTAGGATCTCGTGATAAGATGGAATGGAAAGGGCGACTCTACAGATTCAGGAAGTGTTTGAACTGGATTTCTGAGCTGGATCATCACAGAGATACAGACACAGATATAGAAACATTTCATCTGGCTTCACAAGACTAGGAAAGCCCCCTCAGTGCCCCCCCAAACTCCCCGCATCCCTGTGTTTGTGTTCATTAGTCTCCCTTTATCAGCTCTCAGGGTGATTATAGAGATTCAGCCTCACTTAGCAATAAACACACTTACAACACACACACACACACACACACACCGCCACCCTCAGTGCAGTTGTGTGTAAAGGTCAGAGGTTAATGGTGTGTTGGGGGGGGAACAAGGACAGTGGGGCAGTTTGAGGTGTGCATGTGTCCGTCTCCACAATTAACCTGACCTTGAATTCTCCCTTCAAAGCTCGGCTAACTTTAATCACTGCCCACTGGGCTGTGTGTGTGTGTGTGTGTGAGAGTGTGTGTGTGAGTGTGTGTCTGAGTGTGTGTGTGTGTGAGAGTGTGTGTGTGTGTCCTTAAATGCTAGTAATCAATCTCAGATGAACTCCTGTGCTGCGGTTAAATAGATCATTTAGCTAAAGGCCTGGACTCTCATCTCTCTCTGAGAGTGTTTATGTGTCTGTGTTGGGAGTGTTTAGCGTTTAGCACACGCTAATATTCACATAACACTAACACTGAGATTATTAACTCTCCTTTGATGCGTCTGTTTAGTCCTTTGAACTCTAAATGTCTGGTTTGAGGGCCCAAATATGCACCTTAGCTAACATAAAAAAAATAGTTGATAATAGTTAATAAATAATTAATAGCAAATACGTAATGAAGTGTATACAGAATAATTTTTAATAGTTACTGCATAATTCATAGTAGTCACTGTTTAATTCACAGTAAGTAAAGTTCATGTTAGTTACTACATAATTCATAAAAGATACTGAATAATTCATAAAAGATACCGAATAATTCTTAGTAGATACTGAATAATTTATAATATTAGACAATGAATAATTCATAGTAGTAACTGTATCATTTATAGTATTTACATTTTCATGCTCAATATATCTACACTCTTACAAATTATGGTTCTTCAGGGGTTCTTTAGTAAAGAAAATGGTTCTATATAGAACCATGAACACTCAAAGAACCCTTTGCATGATTAAATGTCTCTGTAGATTGATATTCAGATTGATCAAGAATGTGTTTTATATGGTTCTATCACCCAAAAAGGTTCTTCTGTTGTTCCACTGTCAAGTCTGTAACGATAGAAGAACCCCTCTTGGTGCTGTATAGAGCCTTTTCGAAAAGGTTCTATATCGGAGCATACACAACACATGCTCCATCAATCTGAACAACACTTTTACCTTGCAAAGAACCATTTTATCATGCAAGGGTTTGGTTCTTTCTTGAGTAAAGAACTCCTGAAGAACCATCTTTTTTAAGTGTATACCTGGTTTTTGTTTTTATGCACTTTCCTATTAAAATGAAATAACAGTGAAATTTAGTGTAAATAGATTTTTTATATTATTATATTGTATTTCATTCTGAATAATCTTCAAATTTTGAGCAAATTTTGAGCAAATATTCTCTTTTTTCCTACTATCCTTTTTTCTATAACCATTATATTACCCCAAATGATTATATTTAGAACTTTGCAGTTACCTTACACTCACCTACTTAATAGCTAGAACGTAAAGAACTTAAACTTAAAGAACCAATTTCACTAATTTTTTCAAAATTTCTGCATAATTAAATGGTTGAGATGTAAACAGAGTCGTTCAGAGTGGTTTGGTGTGAAACGCTCTGTTCTAGAGAAACTTACCAAGTCAGAACTGTTCACAGTGGTGGTGATAGGAACCAGACGTCCACCTCTAAAAGCTCCCTCACAGAAAGTTACTACAGGAAATGGATATGAATTCACTGCCTGATGACTGAGACACTGTTTTATGATAGTTTTGAGCCTTAAACTCCATTCATGGTGGAGGAATACATAATATGCAGGGTGCTGTGAGGCAAAATAGTCCCCAGATAAAACTTTTCCATTTTAATATGTCATGAAAAATGAGGAATAGGTATGAGAGAGGACAGACACACTGATTAGACTGATGTATATACACCCACACAAACACACGCTCACATAAACACTCACACCCCCCCCACACACACACACACATATATACCTAAACTCAGACTGAATGTAAGCATGAAATCTCAGACTAAACACAAACAGAACACATAACGTTTCTGATCCTCTGCGAGTTCAGGAGTTTTCAAATATTTATCTGACCCAGAAAACTGCTTTATGAGGTGACAGGAAGCTTTCTACATCCAAATTAGCCCGAAAACTGTCAAACTGCAGCGTGAGGAGAGAGAGAGAGAGAGAGAGGGAGAGAGAGGGAGGGAGAGAGGGAGAGAGAGGGAGAGAGAGAGAGAGAGAGAGAGAGAGGGAGGGAGAGAGAGAGAGAGAGAGACTCATTTGTTTACACACATACACAGAGAGCCTGAGATTCTCGAAAAATAGTTTTCCCTTCTACAAATTACAAACAAGCCCGAAACCCAGCGCTGCTCGTGTGTTAGTTCATTTCTGGGTCAAGGTAGAGAGTCTTCTGCTTTATGATGTTCACTGAATCAGCTTTCATACTCAATTTCAAGTGAAAACGTCAATTAAGTACAAGTTATGCACTTTTAAAGAGCTTAGATATAAGATAATCCACTTCCTTAATGAAGGAAAGTCAAAGAAAAATAAATGAGTTTCCAAAACTGAAGTTTAAAAACTGATTAGAAGCTACAGAGAAAATGTGCCTCCTAACAACCACCTGGAAGACCTGATAGACCCCCAAAACTGCCCCCATCAGATAAACAGCACTTAAAGCTTTCATCTCTGAGAGAGAGGAGAAAATCAAGCTGCTTCAGATCTGAAAACATCCACAGGTGTTTCTGTCCATCCTTCCACTGTGAGAAGACGACTCAGCGCTGTGGGTCTGAAAGGATGTGTAGCTGATCAAGAAGAACCTCACTGAGAAAAGGAGACGGACACATCAAACAAAGAAGCTGAACGATGGACTGACCACCCCAGAGTCCAGACCTCAACACCACTGAATGTGTTTGATTACTTCAGAAAATGACCAACCAACTTCTAAGGCCCAACCCCATTTCGAAGTGTCTCTTTCGCCCCTTAGAACTGAGTTACAGGGTAGTGGTTGAAATCTTCCCTCTGAAACGGGACCCTCAAATAAAAAGAGCATCACTTCATTAACAGCTACCAGCGCTGCTCTGTAGGCGACCCTGCCAGTCTGCAGTGACAGCAGAGGAGGGTAAAGTTCAGCTCCTCACTGCTGGGCTTTAGTTACATTAAGGGCATCATATGCCTTCAAAGAGGGGGGCAATTATTTATTATCGCCCACCCCCAATTCGTCAGTGATGTGAAGCTGAAGTCAGATATTCGCCAACTTCTCGTTCTTAAATAGTCCAGTGGTTCTGATACCTGAGGCACCAGAATGTAACTGCTGCTCCATTTAAGGTAGAACAGGAAATTTAGCCAGCTACCGAGACACCAGCACTACTAGTGATTATTTATGCTTGTTATGAAGAAAAGAACAATAATACACTGAAACGGCATTAAACTAAGATAAATACAAGGGTTATTATAATTTCTTAACATAGAAAATTCTCACATTTGTGGGTTTCTTTGGCCTCTTGTGCTCCATCTGGTCAGCCCTGTAGCCCTAACACTTCACCCTACCCCTCTGTCTCAACAAGAATCGGGACACCCTTAGACGTGAACATACAAAACTGAGGGCTAAGGGCTCAGTGGTAGGGGCGAGGGGTGAAATGGGATTGGGCCTAACACTGAACTTTGGAGGTGTGTCTGCAGATTTCTTTAAGAAACTGAAAGTGAGTCGCCTGAAAAGAATGGACTTCATGGCCAGTTTGACTGGAAATGAAATTAATAAAGGTCAGTGTCTGAGGTTTGCAGGCGTAATGAGTGTCATCGTTCAGTTAATGCCATATTTTTGTAAAGCCCTTGAATTAATACAGAAAGTCAACACTTCAACCACATCTTGGCTGTTCCTTTTCAAAAAATTGCGAAATTACAACATCTGTGTCGCTGTCCAAATATTTATGGACCTGACTGTATACATTTAAATGGCTGCACTGGAATTCACGTGTCTGCATGTGTGTCAGCACTCGTGGTGGTTGACCCAGGTGTCATCATCCTCCTCTTTAATCATTCTCTCTCTCTCTCTCTCTGCAGCTGACTGATATGTCTGGCTGGTTTCTGACTGGCGCGGATGGGGAGGGGCTTGTGTGGGCGGTGCCTAACAGAGACACGCCCCATGTTGTTTCTGTCAGACACAGAGAAGCCCAGCCTCACCTGGCCCGGCCCTTCTTTTGGAGCGCTCCGCCCTCTTACCTGGGAAACCAGGTGAGTTTGAGACACATCAGAAGAAAGGCCAAATATTCATATTTAACACTGACTGTCTTTTTGTTATGCATTCAATTTACTTTACTTTTGATCTGTAGAACATAATTTTAAAGTAATGAATTACTTTTATATTTGCATTCAGTATCAACAGGTCTGCACTTCTGACTTTGTTCTGTTTGTTTTGAAGTCAAAACATGATAAAAGACATTCGTTTAATATAGTTCATGTAATACAATACATATATATCAGTACGGCCTTTAGAACCATCAGTTCAATATGTGCAATATATGCTTAAATGGTTCTTTGCATGGTGAAATGGTTCTACAGATTGTTGGAGAATGTGTTGTATGTGGTTCTATATTGATCCTTTTTGAAAATGGTTCTACAGAGCATATATATATATATATATGTGTATATATATCGCTGCTGTTGGAACAAAACTTTGTATCTCCAAAATTTTACAGGATAACTAAAAACATGCTCTATTTTTAATGTAACCAGACGGTTTTCCAAGTCATTTTGGGACGTTTCTTTTGGTCCAATCATCATGAAATTTACACACCATGTAAAGGGCAACAGGCATTTTTAAGTTTACGAGATACGAGGTTTTGTTCTGTTGGTGGTGATATATAAACACTATATTACAATAGTAGTTATTACTATGGGACAAAAAAATGCACACAGGACTAAATGTATCAGCTCTCATGGAGACAAACTGCTTCGACCTGAAGTTCCTTATAAGGGCGAGGCGTTGACAACTTCAGAGTCTATTAAAGGAGAATTCTACCATTTTTTTGTTTTACCCTCTTATTGTCAGTGTTTAACATCTCTAAATAAATGATTAGCTTAATTTTTTGCTTCACATTTATTGACTTTTTTCTAATTTAATTGGGACAATTGGGTGAACATGAAGTTAACATGATGACATGTCTTTAATGTCCTGCACACTTTTTGTACACAGTTCTTCGGTGTCAGTTTGACAGCTGGCTGGTTTAGCTGCACAAAACATAAATATTTTTACACATGTAACACACAATTGACCCCAAGGATAAAAGATGTTAGTAAATGTGAAGCTGGCAGGAGGGTTAATTCTGCATAACTCAGTGTGTGAGATGTAAACAGAGTGATTCAGAGTGGTTTGGTGTGAAATGGTTCAGATGTCTTTACAGTGGTGGTGATAGGAACCAGGGGTCGCCATGACTACAACACAAATATAGACATTTTATTTACTATCCAAAACCACCAGTGAACCTACAAGAGTCTTCTGAGCTTTTATACTGAAGTTGTTGGATAAAAACCTCATTACAAACTTTACAGGACTGGGAAAAAAAATGTTATACCAAGCTATTTTGGACCATTTTTATCGGTCCATTCATCATGAAATCGTCATGCAATATAAAGTGCAGCAAATTATGCCAAAAAATGAAAAAAGAATGGAGTTTAGAAATATATTTTACACCAAAACCTTCTCAAAACTATCAGAAAACAGTGTCTCAGTCATCAGGCAGTGAATTCATAACCATTTCATGTAGTAACTTTCTGTGAGGGAGATTTTAGAGGTGGATGTCTGGTTCCTATCACCACCACTGAGAAACAATTCTGACTCTAGGTTCAAAAATTTTATACCAAACCACTCTGAAATGACTTTTACATGCTAGTTAATTATGCAGAAATTTTTTTAAAAATTGGTGGAATTCCCCTTCAGTATATCTGACTGTGTCTGGGCTTTTTTATGAAGGTGTGTAGCTGTGCTATTTACTGGTGTGTGGAAATGTGCTGGCCGTTAGAGTGATTGAGCGCTCTCCTCTCGCTCTCTGCTCGCTCTCCGCTCGCTCTCCGCTCGCTCTCCGCTCTACAAAGTCAAAGAAATAGCATCAATTACACACACACACACACACACACACACACACACACACACACACACACACACACACACACACACACACACACACACTCGTCTGCTGCCTATCAACTGACTACTGAGGTATCAGACATGATGGTGCATTATGATGATAGATGAACCCAGGCACGACCAGGCACTGTGTAGAGTGCACACACACACACACACACACACACACACACACACACACACACACACACACACACACATGCACGTACACAGCAAGTGTGTAAACGCTGCAGATTGATGCTGTGGCTGGGCGGTTACTGAGAGAATATGCATGATTGGGCTCCACTGATTGTTTCAACTTTCTATGAATATATTTACCGAATATTCTCCCTGTCGGGGTGGGTGGGGGCTGGGGGGGTGTTGAGGAGGTGGGGTGTTTACTGAGAGAGTGAGTGTTGTTGTAGAGGGAGGGGGGTCAGTCTAGAGAAAAAGAAGATGCCAAAACAAGTAGAAAACTGCTAAAAGTATAAACAAACTCAACAGACACTGTTAGAAAAAAGGGCTCTGTACAGCGTACAAGTAAAGTAAACGTCTCAAAAAAGACGGTTCTGCAAGGGTTCTTTAGTAAAGGCAATAGTCACGGGGAGAAATGTGGAAGGAACATAAACTTAGTAGGGTGGGACAAACTGAATATGAATTTCTACTCTATCCAATGGCTCGTAAAGGCAGCTCTCAGTAGGGGGCGCTGGTGTGCTCACCAACACTTTCTGATGCACAGCAAGCCTGTCATTAGCCAGTGGATGTAGTTTAAGTTAGCATGGCTGAACAATCCCCTAAAAACACCAATTAAGCATCTAGAAGAACACATTAAAAATAAACAGGCACCTGTGCAAATAGACCCCAGGAGGGTCTTGATCCTGTGCCCCTTTTGTCCGAGTGCCCTCTTTGATAGCGGTTATAAGAGTTGTGCTTTATATTGGCTGCAGCAGTCGTCAAGATCAGTGTAGTGAGGGTCAACTCAGCCTCTCCATGGGAATAGAACTTGTGGTCTTGCTTGGGTTCTATGAGATTCATCGCTCTTTGGCGCCCCCTCTGGTACAGTACTGACCACCTGTGGTTCTCTTCAGTAACTCTAATATCTAATGCAGTGGCCACCAGAGCCTCCTCCTGGAGATCTGCACTCTTGTAAAAGATGGTTCGTTGGGGGTCCTTTAGTAAAGGGAATGGTTCTATTTACAACCATGAGTTCTTTGCATGGGAACTGGTTTGTCGGATTGATGGTGGGTGTGTTGTATATGGTTCTAAAACGCACCAAAAAGGGTTCTGCTATTGCTACTATGTCAAGCTTATAACAATAGAACAACCTAGGAATCATTTCACCATGCAAAGGACCATTTAAGCATGAAATGGTTCTATTTAGAACTCATGGTTCAAAATAGAACCATTGCCTTTACTAAAGAACCCTTAAAGAGACGCCTTTTCTTTTAAGAGTGTGCCCTTACACAACAACGCTCGTAAGGGCAAATGTGTATGTTTGTATTGTGTTTTAAAATATAATAAAATAAATAAAATAAATAAATAAAAATAAAAGCTTGAGGCAAATACAGCCTTAGCGCAGTTAGCTCAGCTAATCACTTCAGAGTGGGCGGGGCTAAGCTGATGTAGGCTGAATGGGCTGATCTATGCAAATATGTTCTGACAGATATAATGAATAAAGAACAGGCTGTTTTTGCAGTTTAGTTTTCCATGCACACTCTCAGAAATGAACGTCCTAAACTGTCTCTGGGGCACCCCTCTTGTCACTGGGGGGGGGGCCCTCGAGGGTCCATCTCGGTACCTTTAGTCAGGGAACATAACTGAACCATAATCCACTGAAATGATATGTTCTAAGCTGTACTGACTCCACACACCCCGTCTCGTCTCCAGGCTTTTATTTTACTGTTCTGTTTTAAAACATTCGGTTATGAAAAAGGTACAAATACGAACTTTTCACCAGGAAAAACTTATTTAAGGTTCACAATCAGACCTTAGAACCACTGTAGAACCTTTGAGGGAACATTTACATTGTTTGTAACTTGATGAATTATATATATATATATATATATATATATATAGATATATATATATATATATATATATATATATATATTCTATTAATGTTTACATCCTAAATCAACAAACTTTAATATATAAAAATTCTATAGGTTCAGTCTTCTCTCTGCTTCTTCCTGCATTGCTGGACGCTGTCTTGGCCAGTGTTTCACAGATGTGTGGGTTTGTTTATGTTTGTCTTTGATCTCCATTGTGAATCAATGAAACACAAACACAGTTTTGGGAGGTTTGTATGACTGAGCGGGCAGGTCGTGGGTGGGCTGCACTAAGGCCTGTGTTTATTCCTGCTGGCAGGGCAGGTGGTAGTGTAGAGGAGTCCGGGGTTAGTGGGGGGGCTGTAGCAAACTTTGGGGCAATTGGTGCGTGAAGGGTGGCAGTTATATCAGAGCTTGTGGGAAGTAGGTTATTTACTTTCTTTGCTTATTTAACAGAGACAGTGCACAGTAATCATTATTGTATCATTTTCATCTGCAGTCCCTAAAATGTCAGGGGTTTGGGTAATTGGTGGCTGTATGAAGGGTTAGGCAATTAGGGGCTATGTTTGGGTTTGGGACAATTGGAGAATTGATATTGGGTCAATTGGGGTAGAGGTTGGGGTAGTTGGAGGCTATATTGGGTTCTAGAGCAAATGATACATGGAGGCTGGGGAAATTAAATGCAATTTGAGGGGTTGGACCACTTGAGGGTGGAGTTTTAGGGCAGTTGGAGGTTACATCAGAAGCTGGGACAATAGGGGAGTGGAGGATGGAAGGTCTCTGAGGTAGCTGGAAGGTATATGAAGTTGGTTTCAATTGATTGATGGAGATTGGGGCAGTTGGAGGCCATACGAGGGGGTTGAGGCAATTAGGAGGTGGAAGTTGGGCAACTGGAGTTTGAGTAATTGAGTGGGGGTTGGAGAAATGTGCTGTGTCAGGGATTGGGGCAATTAGGGTGTAGGCTGGGGCAATTATACAATATATGAGCGGTTGGGGCAGTTGATGGAGGTTGGACCAACTAAGGGCTACATAAGGGGTTGGGGCAATTGAGGGAAGGAGGTTAGGGCAGTTGATGGCTAATTCAGGAGTTAGGGCAAATGTGGAAGTTAGGGCAGTTAGGGCAAATTGGTTGATGGAGGTTATGGTAGTTGGTGGCTATTTGAGGGGGTTGGGCAGTTGGTTAATGGAGGTTATGGTAGTTGGAGGCTATATGAGGGGGTTGGGGCAATTGGTTGATGGATGTTGGGGCAGTTGGAGGCTATAAGAGGGGGTTGGGGCAATTGGTTGATGGAGGTTGTGGTTGTTGGAGGCTATATGAGGGGGTTGGGGCAATTGGTTGATGGATATTGGAGCAGTTAAAGACTATATGAAGGGTTGAGGCAATTGGTTGATAGAGGCTGGGGCAGTTGAAGGCTATATGAAGGGTTGAGGCAATTGGTTGATGGAGGTTGGGGCAGTTGAAGGCTATATGATGGGGTCCGGGCAATTGGTTGATGGATATTGGGGCAGTTGGAGGCTATACGAGGGGGTTGGGGCTATTGGTTGATGGAGGTTATGGTTGTTGGAGGCTATATGAGGGGGTTGGGGCAATTGGTTGATGGAGGTTATGGTAGTTGGAGGCTATATGAGGTTGTTGAAGGCTATATGAAGGGTTGAGGCAATTGGTTGATGGAGGTTGGGGCAGTCGAAGGCTATATGAAGGGGTTGGGACAATTGATTGATAGAGGTTGGGGCAGTTGAAGGCTATATGAAGGGGTTGGGGCAATTGGTTGATAGAGGTTGGGGCAGTTGGGCAAGAGGGGTTGGGCAATTGGTTGATAGAGGTTGGGGCAGTTGAAGGCTATATGAAGGGGTTGGGGCAATTGGTTGATAGAGGTTGGGGCAGTTGAAGACTATATGAAGGAGTTGAGGCAAATAGCTGATGTAGGTTGGGGCAGTTGAAGGCTATATGATGGGGTTGGGGCAATTGGTTGATGGATATTTGGGCAGTTGGAGGCTATACGATGGGGTTGGGGCTATTGGTTGATGGAGGTTGGGGCAGTTGGAGGCTATATGAGGGGTTTGGGGCAATTGGGAGGTGGAAATTGGGCAACTAGAGGTTATTTCAGGGGGCTATATCAGCTGTAGGCTATTTCAGTGTTTGGGTAAAGGGAGGGTGGGGGGTTTGAGCCTATTTAGGGGCAGATTGAGGGCAGATTTTGAGTTCTTAGTGGCCCCATGCTGTCTGCAGAAGGACAGGGGGTTGTTTTTAAAAGAGAGACCGGCCTGGTTTTCATTTCCTGAAGGATGGGCCTGTGGATACACTCGTCTTTTCTCTCCCACGTTCTCTCTCTCCTGCATTTCTCCTCTTTCACTGTCGTCCCACTCTCCTGCTGCTGCCTCCTCGGCTCTGGACTTTTCACACGTCTGTCTGACTGTCAGATTATTCATCTGTCTTTTCTTACAGATCAGATTCTCTCTCTTTTTGTCTCGATTCATAACCAGCTCTTGTTTATGTTCGTATAACTCTTTTTCTTCACACACTGCTTTTCTTTTTCTCTTCTTATTCTCGCAGCTTTGTTCGTGTTTTAGTCTCGGAATAAGTGAACAGGTGTTTGTGAGTGTTTTTTTTTGCTGAGTCTGTGTAAACAGCAGCCCAGCTGTGCTCTTTCTCCTCCGCGATATTCACTCTCTCTCACTGAGGCTGGAGCGACGTCTGATATAGCATCATAGAGAGTTTTTAATGCTATTCATACTTAAGTGAGTAATGATATATTTATTTACATACAGGCACTTTGTTCATTGTTTGTTTCATTAAAAAAAATTAATAGTCAGCCTTATTACTGTATGATGTCCTATTGTGTCCACATCAGGCCAGTTTGTTGTGCTTGCAACGGCATCACACATCGTCTAAAACATCTCATTTAAATGCCAACAACAGAAAAGGATTAGAAACAGTCACATATTAGACCTATTATGGGTCATGATGAATAAAACTCAATGCAAAGTAAATAAACCTTTTAGCAGTGTCTAATTTTGGCTTTACTGAACAAACTGTATATGTATACATAATGGGCGGCACAGGAAGAAGGGCCTGGGTTCGATTCCCTGGCTGGGTAGCCGGGGTCCTTTCTGGGTTTGCTTGGTCTCCCAGTGCCTGTGTGGGTTTCTCCCTGGTGCTCTGGTTTCCTCCCACAGTCCAAAGACATGCAGTCAGGCCAACTGGAGATGCTAAATTGCCCCTAGGTGTGAATGTGTGTGTGAATGTATGTGTCTGTGTGTCTGCCCTGTGATGGACTGGCGACCTGTCCAGGGTGTTTCCTGCCGTCTGCTGGGATGGGCTCCAGCTCCCCTCGCGACCCAGAGCGATAAGCGGCATAGACAAACAGTGTGTGTGTGTGTGTGTGTATATATATATATATACATATATATATATATATGGAGTGGAGGTTGGGGTAGTTAGAGGGTAATTGAGGGGTAGGGGCAATTGGAGGTTATTTTATGGAATTGAGTAATTGGAGGGGGGAAGTTGGTGGTCAAATTGGAGGCTGTATCCGGTGTTTGGGCAATTGAGAGGGGGAGGTTGGAGCAACTAGGGGCTATATAAAGGGGTGGGGCAATTGAGTGGAGGAGGTTAGGGCAGTTAAAGGCATATTGGTCTTTATGTCCAGTATGAATTGTCTCTCGTGGCTGAATCCAGAGTGGTTCTCTGTTAGACTCACTGAGCTCTGTTTGGATGCAGTAGCCGTTATTTTAAGAACTGTGTGCTGCTCTTTGTAGGGAGAAGAGAGCCGCTTTGAGATTCTACTTGCTAAAATAATTAGCGATAGTGTTGTGTCACCTGAGCCGAATACTGTGCGCTGATTGGCTGAGCGGATTTATGGGGTTCTGAGGGAGAATAGCGCTGGTGTTTGACCGTTTCTTCTGTAAAAAACAAACTTGCAGTGCCTGGATAATTGACAATAATGACTTTAATGACCAAACATACTTTCAGAATGTGCTGCGTGTTAGAATAACTCACCACAGTCATATATAATATACATTTTTGTTGTTTTTTTAGTTTTTGACATAATTTAAAATCGCCTGTTGCCCTTTAAATTCTATGCAAATTTTGTGAAGAATGGACCAAAAGTGATTGAAAATGACTTGAGAAAAAAGTTTGGTTTCATGGACTTACATTCAAAGTAAAGAGCAGTTTTTATTCCTTTGCTTATATATATATATATATATATATATATATATATATATATATATAAGCAAATATATATATACACATCGCTGTTGTCAGAACAAAACCTCGTATCTCCTCGTAAATTTATTTGAAACAAATTTGGTTTCATTTTATTGTAATCAGTGATTCCAAACTTTTGAAACGTAGTGATTGTTCTGTGTTTACATCCTGTAAATCATAACATAGAAGTATCTCCTCATCACAGACACTAAAGTTGTACAGATTGAAAGTTCGGAATCTGCACTTTCCGCACAGTTTCTCCACGTTTGAATGAACCTCGACTCAAATCATTCAAATAGGAACACAGCCTGATGTTGTTATTGCTGCCGATAAGTGAACATTCTCAGGGTTAGAGTTGAATAATATCCGAGTGCTGCTGCGCTTCACTCAGTCTATTCAGCTCTGCTGGAGGACTGCAGAAGCCTGTGTGTAGGAGGGAACAATAGAAGACTCAGTAGCACAGTAACCCTCTCACCCGGAGCCTCAGAGGGAGAGCGCGGAGAAAGAGAGCGTAGAAAAGGTGAAGGAGTGAAGGAAAGAGGAGGAGAGGAGATAAGATGAAGGGACAGAGGGGAGGAGTGTGTGGCCTATCTGCCCACTCTCTGGAACAGTGATTAGGTGTGTCAGTGCAGGTAATTTAGTGTAATTGGGTCATTTTTTTCTCCCATCATAACCTGCTTTTCCATTTCGGAGCAATTGGGCCCAATCGATACGCTAAAAACAGAGAAATTTAAAACACATTAGCCGTTCGATGGGAAAGCAGCGCGTTGTGTTTCTCACCTGCAGCGTCGCCGTGTTTCTGTGTGTTTGCAGATGTTGGCGTACGGAGGACGTTTAACCTACACCGTCTCCTGCGACTCGGAGGATGCAGACGGACTGAATGAATTCACAGACAGCTCTGATGTCATAATTGAGGTGGGTGTTTCCTCAGTGTGCAGAAGGGGTGCCCAAACTTTTCGTTTTCGGGGGCTAAGGTCCGATGTTTGTGGTGGGCCGAGGGCCAAAAGACAAATAAAGAACAACAGTAGAAGCTTTTAATAATGTATTATTACATTACAATAGAGCTGAATAGATAGATAGATAGATAGATAGATAGATAGATAGATAGATAGATAGGAAGTTTTTAATTATGTGTCATATTATTTTAATAGAGGGGGGTGCAGGAGAGAGAGGGAGAGAGACAAAGGGAGAGAGAGGTGGGAGGGACTGAGTGAGAGAGAGGGAAGGAGAGCAAGAAGAGACGAGATGAGACTTGAAGAGAAGAGAAGAGAAAATGAGAGAAGAGATCAGAAGAGAAGAGATGAGACAAGATGAGATGAGATGAGATCAGAAGAGAAGAGAAGAGAAAATGAGGAGAGAAGAGAAGAGAGCAGAAGAGAAGAGACAAGACAGGACGAGAAGAGAGCAGAAGAGAAGAGACAAGACGAGACGAGAAGAGAAGAAAAGAGACGAGACGAGAAGAGACGAGAAGAGAAGAGACGAGAAGAGAAGAGAAGAGAAGAGACGAGAAGAGAAGAGACGAGACGAGAAGAGAAGAAAAGAGACGAGACGAGACGAGAAGAGAAGAGACGAGAAGAGAAGAGAAGAGAAGAAAAGAGACGAGACGAGAAGAGAAGAGAAGAGAAGAGACGAGAAGAGAAGAGACGAGATGAGAAGAGAAGAGAAGAGACGAGAAGAGAAGAAAAGAGACGAGACGAGACGAGAAGAGACGAGAAGAGAAGAGAAAAGAAGAGAAGAGAGCTTTGTATTCAGTAGATGAGTTCAGAGGAAAGTGCAGTGAAGGAGAAGCTCTTGTTTCCATAGTTGCTCATTTCTAAGCCAAACACAGCTGACAGTATGAGTGACTTCATGCTATCAGTGCTGCACACAGACGAGCAGGAACATCAAATAAAGCGGAGTGGAGGTGATGGGATTGATCTCTTTAAGAGAAACGCTCAGAGACGGTCGCGCGATGTTTTAAATGAGCTAATAAAGAGGCCTCCTCTCGCTGAGTTTCGTCCTCCATTGAAAAATCGACGCGCTGTCAGCTCTCAGCTTCGCTCACTGTGTCGGTCTGTTTGTGACTGTGAGGATATTAAACGTAAGAACTGATCCTAGATAAGCATTTCATCCAAATCACACCAACTATTGTATCATTAGCAGATGAACTAAAACAGTACTGTATTGCAGGGGAATTCCACCAAGTTTTCAAAATTAATAAAAAAAAATAAGCATAATTAAATGGTTGAGATGTAAACAGAGTCGCTCAGAGTGGTTTGGTGTGAAACGCTCTGTTCTAGAGAAACTTACCGAGTCAGAACTGTTCACAGTGGTGGTGATAGGAACCAGACGTCCACCTCTAAAAGCTCCCTCACAGAAAGTTACTACATGAAATGGTTATGAATTCACTGCCTGATGACTGAGACGCTGTTTTATGATAGTTTTGAGAAGATTTTTGGCTTTAAACTCCATTCATGGTGGAGGGATACATAATATGCAGGGCGCTGTGAGGAAATAGTTCCTGAAGAAAACATTTTTTTTTCAGATTTAATCATCATCAACATTCCATATAGACTCAGAAGACTCGTGTAGGTTCACTGGTGGTTCTGGATAGTAAATAAAATGTCTATATCTGTGTTGTAGTCATGGCAACCCCTGGTTCCTATCAGCACCACTGTAAAATAAATCTAAACCATAAGTTTCTTTAAAACGTCCAACCACTCTGAATGACTCTGCTTACATCCTAACCAACCATTAGGGTTAGGTTTAGGTTACTGAGGTTTAAGGTGAGGTTTAGGTTTAAGTGTAGGTTATTGAGGTTCGTGTGAGGTTTAGGTGTAGGTTACTAAGATTAGGTTTAGGTTTACATGTAGGTTAATGAGATTATGGTTAAATTTAAGAGTACATCACTCAGGTTAGGGGTAGGTTTAGGTGTAGATTACTGAGGTTCAGGTTAGGTTAAGATTACTGAGATTAGGGTTAGGATTAGGTTACAGATGTTAAGGTTAGGTTTAGGTGAAGATTACTGAGATTAGGCTTAGTATAAGATGTAGGTTACTGAGGTCAGGGTAGGTTTTGTTGTAGGTCACTGAGGTTAAGGTTAAGTGTAGGTTGCTGAGGTTAGGGTTAGGTTTTGGTCTGGGCACAGCATTACTTGGCTACAGTAATCCAGAAACAGTGTTGGTCCTCACTACATATAGTAAAACAAACGCATGCGTGTGTGTGTGCAGCAGGTCATTATTGATGGTTAAACCCTGTTTTGCATGTGCACACTTCATTAACTCAGGGCAAACAGAAAGTACAGTTCCCATAAATCCTCATTCACACAGCCTCTTCTGAGTGTGTGTGTGTGTCCACGACGCCTCATTTCCCAGCAGTCAGTGGGGTGGCAAATAAACGAACAGAAATCATAGCCCATAATCCTCCAGGATGATTCCGCTCACGATGTCGGAGAAACCGGAGAGTTCAGAGTTACTCATCATTGCGTCAACACACACACACACACACACACACACACACACATACATACACACACACACACACACACACACACATACATATACACACACACACACACACACACGCACACACACACACACACATACATATACACACGCACACACACACACACACACACTTCTACGATGAATAAATCACCTTGTTGTCCAAAACCCATTTAAAGTCTCTCTCTCTCTCTAACTCTCCCTCTAACTCTCTCTCTCTTTCTGTCTCATTCCACAGACACACACACTTCAATTTCCACATCTTTTCACATTACCCACACACACGCGCACACACACACACACACATGCACACACAAACCCAAAGCGAATACAAACCCCTTAATACCTTCATCCCTCCATCATTTCTTCTCAGGGAGAGAGAGAAAAGCAGTGTAAGCAGAGAGACTCTGACAGACACCTGAATCTCAAATGGCTCCCTACACCCTACAGAGTGCACCATATAGACCATGACATGAAGGCTGCTAAACAAATGCTGTGAAGTAAAGGCTTCTTCTACACCCTACATAGTGTACTACATATCCCCACCCCCTACGTGGTGCGCTACAAACAGCATTACATCAAGGCTTCTTCTGCACCCTACAGAGTGCACTAAAAATGCTACTCTCTACAAGGTGCACTACAAAGGCCATGACATAAAGGCTTTTTCTCAACCCTACGTAGTGCACTACAAAAGCTATTATAATTCAGGCTCCTACTACACCCTACATAGTACACTAGACATCCATACTTCCTGCCTAGTGCACTACAAAAGCCATGAAAGAAAGGCTCCTACTACACCCTACATAGTACACTAGACATCTGTACTTCATGTCAAGTGCACTACAAAAGCTATTATAATTCAGGCTCCTACTACACCCTACATAGTACACTAGATATCCATACTTCCTGCCTAGTGCACTACAAAAGCCATGAAAAAAGGCTTCTTTTACACTCTACTTAGTACACTAGACATCTGTACTTCATGTCTAGTGCACTACAAAAGCCATGAGAGAAAGGCTCCTACTACACCCTACATAGTGCACTAGACATCCATACTTCCTGCCTACTTCCTGGCTTCTTTTACACTCTACTTAGTACACTAGATATCTGTACTTCATGTCTAGTGCACTACAAAAGCCATGAAAGAAAGGCTCCTACTACACCCTACATAGTGCACTAGACATCCACACTCCCTGCCTAGTGCACTACATGGAAATCTCTACTGATCTGGTTCTTCTTCCCTCTGTGAATAATTAATAGGGTAAATAGGGCCCTTTCCTCTCTGTCCACCAGGGCGGCGGTCTGCGTCTGATCAGTACCGATGAGGTTCTGGACGATGTGAGGCGGGTCACCTGAAGCCCGGGAGTTTCCAGCACATGAGCTCTGGTTGGCCGGTCAGTAAGAGAGAGTTCCTCACTGCCCTGGGGAAGCTGAGCCGCCTGCTCATCAGAGCCTCCGGCTGCTGGGGAAACAGCACCATCTACAGGTGGAGCCCACAGAACTGCAGGCTTGTAGAGTCACAGCTGAGAGATCTTTCTGGGCTTCACTGTTGTGATTACATTTCGGTTTTGCATTGTGTGTGTGTGTGTGTGTTTGTGTGTGTGTGTGTGTGTGTGTGTGTGTGTGTGTGTGTGTGTGTAGGTTGGGCTCGGTCTCTGTGGAAGTCGCCTCTGAAGACTCCAGCTCTGACGTTGAGGCCACTGCAGTGGAGATGTGTGACTGTCCTCACAGTTACAGTGGAACATCCTGTGAGGTAAACAAACCTCACACTTCCATTGTTCTTCTGTAGGGAACACCTGACACATCTAGGTTGTTGCTAAATAATTTTGAAAGTATGCACCTAAAAAGATGGTTCTTCAAGGGTTCTTTAGTAAAATCAGTGGTTCTTTTTAGATCATTTATATTATATTTAATCAAGCTAGTAACAATAGAAGAACCCTTTTTGCTGCCATGCAGAACCATATACAACACATTCTCCATCTGAAGAACGATTTGACCATGCAAAGAATCATATAAGCTTGCAAATGGTTCTTTATAGAATTCGTGGTTCTAAACAGAACCATTGGCTTTACTTAAAAACACTTGAAGAACCGTCTTTCTAAGTATGTACTTTAGCAAGAGTCACATTTCATGCAAGCAATTTCCAGAAACAATTTTGGCAGCATGAGTGTAAATGTCACAGCGCACCCTGTAGGCAGGCTGGTTGTAACAATTGCTGAGACCCCGTTTATACCTGGTCACTTCATGTGTCGAGTATCAGGATTGTTTCCTGATGAGAGTTTCAGAGTTTTGGTTGTACCAGGAGGAGTTTTAGGTGTACTGGGAGGAGTTTTAGGTGTACCGAAAGGAATTTCAGTTGCACTGGGAGGAGTTTTGGTTGTACTGGGAGGAGTTTTAGGTGTAGTGGGAGGAGTTTTAGGTGTACTGGAAGGAGTTTCAGTTGCACTGGGAGGAGGTTCTGTTGTACTGGGAGGAGTTTCGATTGTATAGGAGGAGTTTCAGTTGTACTGGGAGGTGTTTTGGTTGTACTGAAAGGAGTTTTGGTTGTACTGGGAGGAGTTTCAGTTGTACTTGGAGGAGTTTCAGTTGTACTGGGAGGTATTTTGGTTGTATTGAGAGGAGTTTTGGTTGTACTGGGGGGAGTTTTGGTTGTACTGGGAGGAGTTTTGGTTGTACTGAACCATTTCATGCTTAAATTGTTCTTTTTTCATGGTGAAATGGTTCTTCAGATTGATGGAGAATGCGTTGTATATGGTTCTATATGGCACCAAAAGGGTTCTACTATTGTTACGTTTCCAGCATGTAACAATAGAAGAACACTTTTTGGTGCTATAAAGAACCCTTTTCAAAACAGTGCTGTATCGAACCATATACCGCACATTTTCCAACAATCTAAAACAACATTTCACCATGCAAAGAACACTTTTCTTTCCTTTCAGTATTAATGCTTCTATATAGAACCATTTTCTTTACTAAAGAACCCTTGAAGAACCATATTCTTTTAAGTGTGTAGAGCTGCTGCCACTGTTTTCCATTCTTAACCACTGACCCAAACCTGCTTAGACTACAGCTCGTATTCACAGTTAGTGCCGTATGTAGAACTTCCAGAAGGACTAGAGTGACGTTTTTTCTCAGGTTCCATTGTAATTCAAAGCCTGATTAGTTGATTCCTCTGTCACATCCTAATTATGTTGGTAGATCATCTAACATGTAAGGCCTTCAGTTCAGCTCCTAACCCAATAGGAGAGCAGCTTGAATGTTTCTAACAGAGAAAACAATCCTGATTGGATGATTTTTCAGTTAAGCATTTGAAGATTTTTGTTTCCAATCAAAACTTAACGATTAAATAATATTGCTACTACAATAAAGTACAATAAATACAATTAAATACAATAAGCGTGGTAATTATATCGAATATAAATTATTTAAAAATGACATGTTTTTATATTTAACAGACATTATTAGGCGTTTTCTAAGACACTAATGTCGCCGTCGTTGTAGAAGTTCTGAATTCTGGTGGAAAAAGTTCCTCCAGTTCGGAGAGCCTAGTGTGAGTGTGGGTGTGAGAATGTATCAGCACTTGGGGTGGCTGAGTCAGGTGAATCCTTCAGATAGTTATTATAGCTCTCTCTCTCTCTCTCTCTCTCTCTCTCTCTCTATTGATCCTGGATCTCTCAGTGCTGACCCAGCAAGCGGTCACTTCGGCCAAATCTCAGCAGAATCTCCACTCATCATCATCATCAGAGCGGAAAACAGGATCAGAGAGAGGAGGAGCGCAGAGCATGGGGATGGAGAAAGAGAAAGGGAGGATGAGAAAATGAGAAAAAATGGGGGAAAAGAGGCACGAGAAAGAAACAGCACGAGAGAGAGAGAGAGAGAGAGAGAGAGAGAGTGAGATATATATATAGAGAGAAAGAAGCAAAATGAGAAAGAAAGACAGACAGATAGATAGAGAGAGAGAGAGAGAGAATGAAATGAGAGAGAGACAGAGAGAGAGAGAAGAGAGAGAGAGAAAGAAGCAAAATGAGAATGAGAGACAGACAGATAGATAGATAGATAGATAGATAGATAGATAGATAGATAGATAGATAGATAGATAGATAGATAGATAAAGAAGCAAAATGAGAGAGAGAGAGAGAAGAGAGGTGTAAATGCTTACAGTTCTTTTAATGGACAGAATTACTGTTTCTCTCCTCTTTTCCTCCTTTTTTCTCTCCTTTCCTCCTTTTCTCTTCCATCTGCCTCCTTTCCTTCCTCAACTCCTCTCTTCCTTTGTTCTTTGCTCCTCTCCACCTTTCTTTTCTCTTTTCCTCCTGTCCTTTCTCCTCTTTTCTCTTCTCTTTCCTTTTACTTTGCTCCTCTTTTCTCCTCTTTCCCGTCTGTCTTTTCAACTCTCCTTTTTTCTCTTATCTTTCCCTCCTGTCTTTCTTCTTATCCTCCTTTTCTTACTTCTCTCCTCCTGTCTTTCATCTTCTCCTTTTTTCCTTCTTTTTATGCCCTGTCTTTCGCCCTCTGTTCTTTTTGTCTATTGATTTCCATTTTGTCTTTCCTCCTCTCCTTGTTTTCTCTTCTATTTCCCTCTTTTTTTTACCTTTCTTTGTTTTCTATCATCCTTCTCTCCTCCACTCGTTCTCATTTCTCGTTACCTCTTTATTCTATTTTCCTTCTTTCTTGTTTTCCTTATTTTTGTTTCTTTCTTCTTCCACTTTCCTTTTTTCTCTTCTCCTCCCCTCTTTTCTTTTTCTGCATCTTCTCTTTCTTTTCTCTTTTCTTGTCCTTGTCCCCTCTTTTACATCTCTGTTCCTCCTTTCTTTCATGTTTTTCTCTTTTCTCTTTCTCCCTGTGTCTCCATTCGTTTTGTTGTCTCTTTCCCTCCTGTCTTTTCTGCTCTCCTCCTTTGCTCTTCTCTCCTCTCTTGTTTTTTTCTCCTCTGTTCTTTATCTATTTTCTCCTCTTTTTTCTTTTCCCCTAAATTGTTTCCTTCACTTTTTTCTTCACCTTTCCCCCTGTCTTTCTTCCTCTCCTCTTTTTCCTTTCTCTTGTCCCTCCTGTCCACTCCTCCTCTGCTCCCTCCTCTCTCGTTCCTCTCCTCCGGTGCAGAATGACAGTGCAGGTTGGCATGGTGTTGACAGGGTCAGAGCGCACCGCAGTGAGAGGCAGGAAACGAGGGAAAAAAACGAGTGTGATGGGATTGGAGCGGTCGTTTGTAATATCCGTCTACCACAGCAGTAAAGAGTGTGTGTGTGTGTGTGTGTGTGTGTGTGTGTGTGTGTGTGTGTGTGTGTGTCTATGGACGGACACACACACACATTCCAGTCAGAAAAAAGTTTGGTCTTAGAAGTACACACTGAAAAAGGATGGTTCTTCTAGGGTTCTCTCGTAAAGGAAATGGTTCTATTTAAAACTATGAACACTCAAAGAACCCTTTGCATGATTAGATGGTTCTTTATATGGTAAAAGGTTCTTCAGATTGATGGAGTGTGTGTTGTACACTCTTTAAAAAATGCTTCTTCAAGGGTTCTTTAGTAAAGAAAATGGTTCTACTTAGGTCCATGAACACTCAAAGAACCTTTTGCATGAACAAAGGGTTTGTCCTCATTAAAGGGTTCTTCTACACTCTTTAAAAGATGGTGCTTCAAGGGTTCTTCTGTTGTCACACTGTCAAGCTTGAACGCTTTTGGGTGCTATACAGAACCAAAAAGGTTCTATATGGAACCGACTGTAGCACATTAATGCATGTTTTCCATCAATGTGAAGAGCCTTTGCATGATTAAAGGGTTCTTTGAGTGTCCATGGTTCTATATGAGCATTTTCTTTACTAAAGAACCGCTGAAGAACCATCTTTTTAAAGAGTGTATTGTTGTGATATCAAGCTTGTAACAACAGAATAACCATTTTTGGTGCTATGTAGAACCATATACAACACGTTCTCCATCAATCTGAAGAACCATTTCATGGTGCAAAGAACCATCTAAGGATCCAAGTGGTTCTTTGAGTGTTCATGGTTCTTTACGGAACCATTTTCTTTTTATAAAGCCCCTGACGAACCATCCTTTTTAAAAGGGTGTATCAGGTCTTCCAGGTGGTTGTTAGGAGTCTCATTTTCTCTGGAGCCTTTAATCAGTTTGTGATCTCCAGTTTTACTTTCCTTCCTTACGCAAGTGTATTATTTTATATCTAATCCGCTCAGACACGTCATGATCAAACATGAACGAACTGTACACAATGGGAAACGAATGAAATGAAGGGTGGTCTCTGATATTTGCACTGTACTGTGTGTATTCCAGCAGACAGGAACACACACCTCTCCTCTCTCCAGATGTTTCCCCTTGTCTCTCTGTGCGTGTTTAACCTTCAGCTGCTCTCACACTGACAGCTGCAGATCTCCTCTTCATTAGATACTGAAGTCTTCAGACTCTAACCGTGATACATCAATTACAGCTCTGCTGGATTAATTAATGTCAGCGAAAACAGGTTACGAGCTCAGAGCCATTAACGAGTAAAACCCATCACGCTATAAATAAATCGCTCTGTTTTTATCTCCTTTCTACAAAAAAAAAGCTTCAGCGCTGATCTTTTGTTTTTTATTAGCTCTTTGACTGATCATCATTCTCATATAAACAGATTCAGACTTCATAAGCCATCAGAGAACATCTGTAAGAAAGATTTTAATTGTGGTTGTTGTTAAGTTATTATAAGCACATGCATATTATTATTACAAGTATACAATTAGTATGGGATATATTCCATATGTACACATGCACAGATCAGCCATACCATTAAAACCACTCTACACTCAGTCCATTTTATCAGCTCCACTTACTATATAGGTGCACTTTGTAGTTCTACAGTTACAGACTGTAGTCCATCTGTTTCTCTGATACTTTGTTAGCCCCCTTTTACCCTGTTCTTCAGTGGTCAGTACCCCCATGGACCCTCACAGAGCAGGGACTATTTGTGTGGTGGATCATTCTCAGCTCTGCAGTAACACTGACGTGGTGGTGGTGTGTTAGTGTGTGTTGTGCTGGTCTGAGCGGATCAGACACAGCAGTGCTGCTGGAGTTTTTAAACACCTCAGTGTCGCTGCTGGACTGAGAATAGTCCACCAACCAAAAATATCCAGCCAACAGCGTCCTGTGGGCAGCGTACTGTGTCCACTGATGAAGGACTAGAGGATGACCAACACAAACTGTGCAGCAGCAGATGAGCTATCGTCTCTGACTTTACATCTACAAGGTGGACTGACAAGGTAGGAGTGTCTAATAGAGTGGACAGTGAGTGGACACAGTGTTTAAAAACTCCAGCAGCACTGCTGTGTCTGATCCACTTGTACCAGTGCAACACACACTAAAACTGCTCTGTGGGGGTCATGTGGGGTACTTGGTCATTAAAGAACAGGGTAACAAAGTGTCAGAGAAACAGATGGACTACAGTCTGTAACTGTAGAAGTACAGAGTGAAACTATATGGTCAGTGGAGCTGATTAAATGGACAGTGAGAGTAGATAAATGTGTATGTTGTGTGTTGTATTGTGCAGGTGTGTGCAGAGGGCTACAGAAGGGTTAATGGGACTGTGCATCAGGGAGTGTGTGAGCCGTGCCAGTGCCATGGACACGCAACACACTGCGATGATGTCACCGGACACTGCCTGGTAAGTATTAGACAACGTATGTGTGTGTGTGTGTGTGTGTGGTGTGTGTGTGTGTGTGTGTGTGTGAGCCTTTCAGTACTTTGTTGTGTATTGTGGTCGTTGTTGTTTATTGTTTCTGTTTTTTATTTTTACCTCTCTCTCTCTCTCTCTCTCTCTCTCTCTCTCTCTCTCATTCTTTTGTGTTAGTCCTCACTTGTTTATCCATTCTTTCATATGACCCTCACAATACAACAATGCTTTGACCTTTGATGCTGAACAGCCATTATGACCACAAGAATGGCACACAGTGTTGTTTAATGTTCTTTATATGATCTTGGACAGAATGTCATGGTCAGTTTTGTTAGAATACTGCAGCTTAGCGTGGGTTTGTGCGTCATGCGATTTGTCATGCTGCATCTATTTTGAAGTTATTTAGACTCACATGATGGATGAGTTTTGTGAGACAGTACGATGCCCTATATGATGGTCATATACACTGAAAAAATGGTATCTTAGCAAGTAAAAGCATCTTAAATGTAGTCAGTATATCTAATATTTCTTATTTTGCTGTTGTATAAATGTTATAATATTGTTTAACTTATTTCTGGACATTTTTTACTTGAAAATGTATTAATACATTGGCAGATTACTTGTTTTAGACATTATTTTTTAATTGAATAAAACTCTCTGCATTATTTCTCAAAACAAGTTAAACCATCTGCCAAAGGATTATGACACTTTGAATAGAAAAAAATGGCTTAAAACTAGTAAAATGTCTAGAAATAAGTTGAATAATCTTATAATATTTTTAGAACAGTCTCATAATGAGATCAATCATGTTTAAGATGTTTTCACTTGCTAAGATATTTTGGAAGTGTATTAGTGAAATAGTACAGAATCTCTGCACATGATAGATGTGTGTTTATAAGACAAAACAATGTCTCACGTGATGGTTATGTATTTGTGAGACAGAACAATGCTTCATCTAATGGTTGTCTATACATGGAAGAGCACAGTGTCTCATGTGATGATTGTGTTTTTATTAGAGAGTACAGCATTTCACAAGTTGTGCACTTGTAAGACAGTACAATGTCTTATGTGATGGTTATGCACTGGTGAAATAGTACAGCGTCTCACAAGATGGTTATGCATTGGTGATATAGTACAGTGTCTCACGTGATGGTTATGCATTAGTGATATAGTACAGTGTTTCACGTGATGGTTATGCATTAGTGATATAGTACAGTGTTTCACGTGATGGTTATGCGTTGGTGATATAGTACAGTGTCTCACGTGATGGTTTTGCGTTGGTGAAAGTACAGTGTCTCACGTGATGGTTATGCATTAGTGATATAGTACAGTGTTTCACGTGATGGTTATGCATTAGTGATATAGTACAGTGTTTCACGTGATGGTTATGCACTGGTGAAAGTACAGTGTCTCACGTGATGGTTATGCATTAGTGATATAGTGCAGTGTTTCACGTGATGGTTATGCGTTGGTGATATAGTACAGTGTCTCACGTGATGGTTTTGCGTTGGTGAAATAGTAGAGCGTCTCACGTGGTGGTTATGCATTGGTGAAATAGTAGAGCATCTCACATGATGGTTACGCATTGGTAAAATAGTAGAGCGTCTCAGGTGATGTTTATGCATTGGTGATATAGTACAGCATCTCACATGATGCTTATGTATTTGGGAAATAGTACAGCGCCTCACATGATTGTAATGCATTGAGGAAATAGTACAGCGTCTCACGTGATGGTTATGCATTGGTGACATAGTAGAGCATCTCACGTGATGCTTATGCATTGTGGAAATAGTACAGCATCTCACATGATTGTAATGCATTGAGGAAATAGTACAGCATCTCACGTGATGGTTATGCATTGGTGATATAGTACAGCATCTCACGTGATGCTTATGCATTGTGGAAATAGTACAGCGTCTAATGTGATGCTGATGCATTGGTAAAATTGTATCGTGTCTTATGTGATGGTTATGCATAGTAGACCATCTTATTTGATGTTGTGTATCTGTGAGAGTGCAACGTCCTGTGTGATTTCTGTGTATTTGTTAAAGGGTATGGCATCTCTCATGAATTTGTGAACTTTTTAAGTATCTTTTTTCTTTCTTTCTTTCTTTTATTTTATCTATTTTTCATCACACCTCCTCCGTCTACTCTCTCCATTCTCCCTCTAGTGTGTGTTTGCTGAATAGACATCACTAATACACTCTGCAGGGTTTATTGCGCCTGACGAAGCGTGGAAGAGCCTAAAAAAACAGCACATCTCATTTCATTAGCTGCCAGCGCCGCCGCCGTTTGGCCCTGTGCCGCCACATAATGTTTAATCAGGTGACATACACTCCTGGAGTCACTCCCGATTATTCTACAAATCACCCACCGTACAGATGGGGTGGAGGACGGGGGGAGCTGTGGGTTCCCCTCGTCTTTTCACAAAATAAAGCCCCAAACCCAGGAAATGCCAACACTGAAAATTGGGTTTTTGAATGTTGATAAACTGGAAATGAATGAAATGAACAGCTGTGAATAGGGAGGAACATTCTGGAGACTTGCCAACTATACAGCACACCAAATCCAGTGTTATAGTTTGCTTTGGAGAAGTTCTTCAGAGCATGTTTATACACAAACACCAAAAAAGGTTCCTTTTTTTCCTGAGAAGCGTCACAAAAGTCTGCTGATTCAAACACAGTCTTCAGATCAGGGTTTATGAACTTGATCTCCACTTAAAGCAAACGTTTGGTGAAAAATCAATCTCAATCAGGCAAACAGTCCTTCAGCCAAGACATGTTCAGTGTCTGCAGTTCTGCAACTGCAAGGCTAGTGTAGCTGAAAATCCAGGATCTTCTGTTATTCCATCCAGCATAACTGCAGCTACATAATCTCGATGCTTTGTGTTCGTGTACTTGCATTAAATATGTTTCATCACATAATGGATGGATAGTAATGTTTTAGCAGTGCTTGTGTACTTTTGTTCCAAGAGTCCTGTATTCTCAAGTCTCGAGTCCTATGAGACCAATATTCCCAAGGTCATATGTTCCCAACATCCTATGATCCCACGATCCTATGTTTCTAATGTCTTATGTTCCCAATGTTCTATGTTCTTGAAGTACAGTGTTTCTGGAGTCCTGTATTCCTAAGGTTTTATGTTCCCATGGTCCTATGTTCCCAAGATCCTTTGTTCCCAAGGTCTTATGTTCCCAAGTTCCTATGCTCTCAAGGTCCAGTGTTTCTGGAATCATATATTCCTGAGGTCTTATATTCCCAGGGTCCTATGCTTCTAAGATCTTATGTTCCCAAGCTCCTATATTCTCAAGGTCCAATGTTCCTGGAATGGTATATTGCTAAGGTCTTATGTTTCCAAGATTCTATGTTCCCAAGGTCTTATGTTCCCAAGGTCTAGTGTTCTCAAGGTCCAACGTTCTGAAGTTGTATTTTCCTAAGGTCCTATTTTTCTAAGATTTTATGTTTCCAATGTCCTTTGTTCCCAAGGTCTTATGCTCCCAAGTTCCTATGTTCTCAAGGTCCAGTGTTCATGGAATTGTATATTCCTAAGATCTTATATTCCCAGAGTCCTATTTTCCCAAGGTCCTATGTTTCTAAGATATTATGTTTCCAGCATCCTATCTTCCCAAGGTCTTACTTTCTCAAGGTCCAGTGATCCTGCAGTCTTATATCGCTAAGGTCCTATGTTCCCAAGGTCCTTTGTTCTCAAGGTGCGATGTTCCTGGAGTCCTATATTCCTAAGGTCATATGTTCCCAAGGTCCTATGTTCTCAAGATCCAGTTTCCTGGAGTCCTATGTTCCTAAGGTCTTATGTTCCCAGGGTCATATGTTCCCAAGGTCCTATGATCTCAAGGTCCAATTTCCTGGAGTCCTATGTTCCTAAGGTCTTATGTTCCCAAGGCCCTCTAAGATTTTATGTTCCTAAGGTCTTATGTTTCTAAGATCTCATGTTCCCAGAGCCTTATGTTCTCAAGGACCTATGTTTCCAAGGTCTTATGTTCTCAAGGTCCAGTGTTCCTGGAGTCATATATTCCTCAGCTCTTTTGTTCCCAGAGTCCCATGTTCCCAGAGTCCTATGTTCTTAAGGTCTTATGTTTCTAAGATCTCATGTTTCCAGGATCCTATCTTCCCAATATCTTATTTTCTCCAGTGTTCCTAGAGTCCTATATTCTTATGGTCCTATGTTCCCAAGGTCCAATGTTCCTGGAGTCCCCATATGGAACATCAAGAGAACCTATGAAAAGGTTCCCGAGGTCATGTTTAACATCATGGCAATGCAGAGAACAACGAGGAGCAGAATTTTCAATCGGAATGCACTTTGTCTCGGCTAGGCTAGCCTCAGTGAGCTAATTAGCCAGTCAAGCAAGTTATCAGAATAAAGTAATGAACCTGAGATGGTAGAAAGGGAAATGGGAGGGCGAGTCGATGGGGGACTGTTAAAAACAGTGTTGAAATAGAGGGTGGATGTTGGTGTTGAGGCTCATGTGCTCAAAAACTCCATTGTAGTGCAATTCCCATTCCGGGAAGTGTGCTTTAATAAGGCAGTCTACTTGGAAAAAGCATGTACAGAAACACAATTTCAGATTTTTACTGAATATATAAACAGAGGAATGGACATATGAAATATGATCAGGGAAACATGGGAACATAAGGCTGTTTTCCATGAAAATAAGGGAATATATGAGCCTGGAAACATAAGGTTGTATACTAGAGATTTCAGAGAGAAAATAAAGGGCACCTCGGGAAAATGTCCATGTTTATAAATAGATATTTATCTTTGTGTGTAGAAGATTGTGCAAAAGGAATGTGTGTGTGTGTGTGTGTGTGTGTGTGTGTGTGTGTGTGTGTGTGTGTGTGTGCAAGTGTGCACAGACTCTGTGTGTCTCTGTTTTAAAGGAATCTGTGTGTGTTTTATAGGGCTGTAAACACCACACCACAGGTCCACGCTGCGACAAGTGTGCTCCCGGTTATTATGGTGACGCCACCAAAGGAACAGCCAGCGACTGCCAGCCATGCGCCTGCCCCCTACACGCTCCCGCAAACAAGTCTGTGTCCTTCATTGAGTCATTTGACACGGTCATTTCGGTAACACTTTATTTAAAGGGTGTCTACATAACACATTCATAACATCTTACATAAACGCTTCATAACGTGTTCATGAATTTTTATTTAAACATTCATTATGCATACATGTTTTACATGATATTAATGTGGACTACTGTGTCATTTTACTGACAGACTTTTTTCAAAATAAAAGTCCTCTTATTTAGAAAATCTATATTATTTTCAGTGAAACGTCTCATTTCTGGGCAGCTTTAATCCTCTGGTCTTTAAGTGCTTTGACACATTTCACCTGTACTATATTATTTTAATGTGGACTACTGTGTGATTTTACTGACAGACTTTACTGACAGACATTTTTCAAAATAAAAGTCCTCTTTCTTATTTTGAAAATCTATATTATTTTCAGTGAAACGTCTCATTTCTGGGCAGGCTTTGCTCCTCTGGTCATTAAGTGCTTTGACACATTTCACCTGTACTTTCAACTTCTTTTAATCATTTGTTTTTTTCTTAAGTATTTATACTTTGCACTTTGTTATTCTTTCTCCCTGCCCTGTGATGGACTGGCGATCTGTCCAGAGTGTATAATAAATAGATAAATAAATTTAATAAGACAAATTCTGTTTTTTTTTTTACCTCAAAAGTGATGGAAGTTAAACCTACAGAAATGCATGTTATGTGGATCTTTAAATTGCAATGCAAAGTAGTAGTAAAGTAAAGTGAGGTAAAAAAAAAAAGTAGTAAGCTGTCCAGAAATCAGGCGCTTTACTGAAAATAATAGTTTTTTAAATAAAAAATTAACGCTTTTATTTTGAAAAATGTCTGTCAGTAAAATGAGTCCTTATTCATTTCATGTAACACACATATATACTTTATGAATGTTGATTAAAACATTCATGAACATGTTATGAAGTGTTTATGTAAGATGTTATGAATGTGTTATGTAGACACCCTTCAAATAAAGTGTTACCGTTATTACTCAGAACTGGGTTAATTCTAACTGCAGAGGTCAGTTAGTTTAATCTTATCTCACCTAATGTTGATTCATCATGTTTGTGTCCCCTTTAACTGATTCAAATCTGTCCCCAGAGTAGCTGCTAGACATGCATGTCCTCGCTGGTCAGTAAAATAGACATGATGTGGAACTGGATGTTTCTGAGAGCTACTATGTTTCCTATCACTGCATAAAAGAGGCACAATGCTGCCTTTATAGTGGTTTCTGAGTGAGTGTTCACACATTTTTAGAATTCAGATCGCTGTGGAAACGCTTATTGGTCTGTTTCATCTGAAAGTCCGGATTATTTATATAGTATAATTTATAAAGTTGTATTTTACACATTTTCCATAAATCTAAAGTAAGTTTCTTTATGTATGGCATCCTTTGATGTCGTATACAACATTCTAGACCTGAGAGAGTTAAAAAATCCAAAATAGTCTTAACCGATTGGGTTGTTACACTATTCTAAGGTTTTTATGAGCTAAATTTTTCCCTACTAGTTTACTGATACTCTTAAAAAAAGAGGGATCTTTAGTAAAGTGAATGGTTCTACTTAGAACCATAAGTTCTATATGGAACCATTTCATGCTTAAATGGTCCTGTGCATGGTGTAATAGTTCTTCAGACTGGCAGGGAATCTGTTTTATATGGATATGTATTGAACCTTTTTGAAAATGGTTCTGTGTAGCACCAAAAAGTGTTCTGCTATAGTTACAAACTCGACATTGTGTTGCTATATCAATCTGAAGAGCCATTTTACCATGCAAAGAACCATTTAGTCATGCAAATGGCTCTTTGAGTATTCAGAGTTCTATGTAAAACTACTAAGGAACCCTTGAAGAACCGTGTTTTTTAAGAATCTAGCATAACTTTTTAACTCAAGCGTTGAATGAAAGTTAGTGGGAATTTCCAATGTTTAAAAATGAAAAGCACTACAAGAAAAATGAGCCACAGTTAGATGTTTGCTCGTTTGTGAATTTCTGACATAAATTTATTTGTAAGATTTTAATTCTTAGTTTTTAGTAATTTGACTGTGAACAGAAATATGAAAACTGCTTTTAATACAAAATAAAAATCAACTGATTACTGTTAGCTGTTAATCTAAGGTGCACAGTCGCAGGCAAAAGTTTGAGCACCCCAGTCGAATGTGATTAAAAAAATTCAGCAAATAAACAAATCAACAAAACATGCGACTGTAACTATACATCAACCAATCAGAGCACATTCTGTGGCATTTCTCCAATTCATACCAAATATAGGGCCATGAATAGCTTAACATAAAATTACAAATATACTTGGTAACACTTTCTATGAATGTCACGTTTGTAAGCATCTATAAACACATTTATGACATGTTATAATGCATTCATAAGGCATTATAAACATGAATTAAAAATGAATTACACTGAATTACACTTTATAGCCATGTTTATTATACATTAAGGTTTGTTAATATAATGTATTATAAGTAGTGTTAATAACATGTTATACTTTCAGAGCCAAAGAAGTCAGTCCCAGCTTGGAGAGCATAAAGTAAAGACAAATACAGAGTTTATTTACACCCTGAGATTTCCAGTATTTTATTTGAGCGTGAAGTTACTGTGGAGTGAAGGCCTGCAGAGGGAGAGGTGGGATAGTAGAGTGCTGTCATTGTAATTTGTTCCCTCAGTGGTTCTAATGTCAAGCACTAGAACCCTTTACTCTGTAACTACACTACAGTACAGTAATGCTAATTTATGCTAGCATTCTATTGGATATGCAGTGTTAAGGTAGTGCCAAGCTAACGGTGGTGTACATTACCTTTCCCACACTGGGTAAAACACTGATGCAGCTCTAGTTTAAACTCTGACATTTGAAGCCTGTAATGTGCTTTACTGTGAATGTTTTAGTGTTTCAGTAAATCCTTCAGTAAATACTTCAACTTGAAGCCTCACTCTGAACACTGGAGGAGGCTTTAGTACAGTACGCTTCACTTTACTTAGAGCGGACAAATACGACTTATGAGCTCTTATAATTTGTTATGAACACTACTTACAATGCATTATGTTAACAATTCATAATGCATAATAAGCATGGCTATAACATGCAATGCATTTTTATAAATATTTAAAGCCATGTTTATGATGCCTTATGAATGCATAAGAATATGTTATGAAGGTATTTATAGATGCTTACAAACGTGACATTCATAGAAAGCATTACTGTATACTTTTATTGTAGTGAGCATGTCTGGAAGTCTGTGTTAGCCAAGCACCAATTAGCTGAATTCGTTTTTGCATTGTACAGAAACACTTTGACTGATTCGTCTCACTCAGCTTTCTAAAAACAACCAGACTAATTACTGTAACATTGCTAATGTGCTAATATCGCTAATGCAGCAATTATTGCCAATGCGATGTCGTGTTCAGTTTAGATTTCCCTCCGTGTCGCTGCGACAGTCAGCAAAATCGCGGCCGTGTGCTGTTTTCACACTTACAGTGCTCTAATAGATACTGATCTGCGATATATCCCTGCGATTTCCCCCAGCGCTGTAGCTGCGGCCTGACTGAGAGCGCTAGGCTAACAATCACTCCACTCTAGCATGCTAATGGCTAATCCCTGCCGGTCAGGCAGGAACTTTTGGCCCCGGGGGCAACAGAACCTGGCAGCTGAACATTCCACTGCCCTGGGCAGAGGGGCTAAAGAAAGAGCCCCCCCCAGCCCTGCATTCCCAAAAAACTGACCTGGCTAGGAATCCGGCGCTGTCGGAAATAGCCAAAGAAACCTGACCCTGTCTTCCTCACTGCATAGCAGCACGCTAAATTTGGGATCTGGCTCTCTCTCTCTTCCTCTCTTCCTCTCCTGAAAGTGTCCCAGAGATGTGGAAGTGCTTGTGAGGAAGGGAAGGATGGTGTTTTTGATCCGTTTCTCTTTTCTTTTCTTTCTTTTGGCATCGGCGTTCGCTCAAAAACACCACAGCTTCAGTCCAACCTGTCACCAGGATGCCCACGGTCAGCTGATCTGTGACCAGTGCCAACCTGGATATGCCGGCCCGCGCTGCGACAGGTGAGCTACCTGTGTTATGTGAATTGTTTCTGACTTGTAGTTCATAGAAATAAGTGGAGAAGTTGTTCTCTTTCAATCAGTGTTTGTATGTGGCCTAAAACAGGAGCTATTTTATTGTAATTTGAATTTAATAAATCGTTAATGTGCTTTTAGTCCGTTCTGTACTTTTTTTTGCCGTATTTTAGCCATTTTTGAAATCAAAACAGACAGAAAAACGGCAAATCTGCAGATTTGAGCTTATCCATACAGAATGTCAATCCAATGTAACTGTTATTCCTTATGTAACCATGCAAATCAAACATGTCATGACGTAATTACGTTGGACGATAACTACTATAAGCAACATTTTTACTTACACCCTTAAAAACGATGGTTCTTTAAGGGTTCTTAAGTAAAGTGAATGGTTCTATTTAGAACCATGAGTTCTATATAGAACCATTTCATGCTTAAATCGTTCTTCAGATTGATAAGGAATGTGTTTTATTTGGTTCTGTACAGAATCTTTTTGAAAATAGTTCTATATAGCACCAAAAGGGTTCTGTTATAGTTACATTGTGTTGCTATATTAATATGAAAAACCATTTAATCATGCAAATGGTTTTTTGAGTGTTCGTGGTTCTTTATAGGAGTACTAAAGAACCCTTGAAGAACTGTCTTTTTTAAGAGTTTAGCATTTAAATTGAACAGAAAAATGACATCACTAACTTGTCTAATTGCTGTAAACTGGACTCCAGTGTGCTGAAGAGTTTAAAATATTCCTCCATTTCTTCCAAATGATCACATGAGGAGTATTTAAGCCGCTATTGAGCACAAATCTAAAGACCTATCAAATTGAGTTTTTATCACTTCATTTATAAGATTCTGCCTTTTGGTCACATGACCGCTGATTTTCCAACAAAACAGCAGAAAATCCAAATTTGATTGTGAACAGAAGAGAAATTGCTTTTATTTCAAAATACAAATCAACCGATTTATGTTAGCTATTCATCTAAGGGACACAGTCATATGCAAAAGTTTGAGCACCCTCAGTCAAATGACATTAACATAAAAAATAACTTTTTTCTGCAAATTTTAGCACTATTTGTAATTTTATAAATAATATATTTATAAATTTATAAATTTGATTTGTTTGCTGAGTTTAACATATTGGAAAAACAGAAAATGTAAAATGTGCCTTCACTTTTGCACAGGCCACATTTTATCTTATTTTATGTTATTTTTCCAATTATAATAAATTCAGAAAATAAATCAACAAAATATGTGACTCTATCTATACATCGCTTTAGACCAATCACATCATACTCTGTGGCACGGAAAATAGTTTAATATAAAATTACAAGTATACTTTTATTGTCGCGAGCAGTAAATGAGACTCCTCAGAGACTTCAGCAGCGCTGGAGTCGTTACTCTGCAAAGGCTGGTACAGTAATGAGCTTTGTTGCTGTGTGAAGTCCAGGACGATGATGTAAAAGCTATATAAACACTCAGCTTTGTGGCTGACACACATTTGGTGGCTACACTGGCTCTGTGACTCAGTCAGACTGGAATCTTATTAATCTATTATTATAGTGCTGATCATGAGTCCACAGTGTTTAACCTTGTGAATCTATTTTGGCCATTTTATAACACTTTTACATTGATTATTAAAAATACTTTTTAAATTTTTAATACATTAAAAATACTTACCATGCCAATATAGTATTTTTTTTTTTCAGCACATCACCTGTATGATCTCACAGTTCATTTTTCACATTGATAGACTGTATCAACATGCTGGACCCCAAAAACACACACAAAACACATAAAATCAGATATTGAAATATATATAATATAACATATAACATATTTCGGTAACACTTTCTATGAATGTCACATTTGTAAGCATCTATAAACACATTTATAACATGTTATAATGCCTTCATACGGCACTATAAACATGATTATAAACATTTATAAAAACGAATTACACTGAATTACACTTTATAGCCATGTTTATTATACATTATGAATTGTTAATATAATGCATTATAAGTAGCGTTGATAACATGTTATACTGTCAGTGCCAAAGAAGTCAGTCCCAGCTTGGAGAGCGTAAAGTAAAGACAAATACCAAGCTAACGGTGGTGAACATTACCTTTCCCACATTGGGTAAAACACTGAGGGCAGCTCTAGTTTAAACTCTGACATTTGAAGCCTGTAATGTGCTTTACTGTGAATGTTTTAGTGTTTCAGTAAATCCTTCAGTAAATACTTCAACTTGAAGCCTCACTCTGAACACTGGAGGAGGCTTTAGTACAGTACGCTTCACTTTACTTAGAGCAGACAAATACCACTTATGAGCTCTTATAATTTATGATCAGTACTTATAATGTATTATGTTAACAATTCATAATGCATAATAAACATGGCTATAACATGCAATGCATTTTAATAAATATTTATAGCCATGTTTATAATGCCTTATGAATGCAATATAATATGTTATGAATGTGTTTATAGATGCTTACAAAGGTGACATTCATAGAAAGTGTTACCCATATTTCTTCACATGACAAAAAAATAACAAAGATATTATGATAAATGATAAATGCCACAGCAGCCTCTTTCCACTTTGCATACTTTTACGAATGCATGAATATGATTTTTCATCATCCTATGGTGGTTTTACTTGGTTTTTCAACACCAAACAAAAAATCAAAACATTTCAAGCCACTACTTTCGATGGACATTCACAGCAACGCTCAACATGACTTTGGTGACGTCTGAAACCAGCCACTCGATTGGATCACGCATGCATGATTGGCGACTCGTGAAAGTTAAACAGTAAAAACTGTATGACAATTAATCTTAATAACCTTTACTTGTGTAA
This sequence comes from Colossoma macropomum, assembly GCF_904425465.1. Taxonomy (NCBI): domain Eukaryota; kingdom Metazoa; phylum Chordata; class Actinopteri; order Characiformes; family Serrasalmidae; genus Colossoma; species Colossoma macropomum. Next base: position 42,296,324 of record NW_023494795.1, on the reverse strand, counting down.
CATAATGTACATACTTTTATACAATAGCTTTGCAAAGTGAAGAAAACAGCGTAGCAAGGAAGCCGTGAACAATCTTCGTAAATATATGTAGCAGTTTATTTACTTACGCCAGAAAAGTAGTTCCACTGCAAGTGGCAAGTTATGGCTACTGTTGTCTCTTAGCAACCAGTGGTCAAGTTGAAAAACCATGCTGTTATGAGACGCGACAACACAGGTGAAACTTTTTTCAACCAGTCAGATTGTGTGGGCGGGGCAAACTGTTGGGATCGTTAAGCGGCTGATCTGAAGTTCAGTACAGTGCGGTTTCTTTCAGACTAATGGAAAGCACTTTATTTTGGATTAGATTTTAGAGGGGTCAATAACCCACCGATTGACCCCCAATTAGTCTCAATTTAATGAGATTACATTCAGGATCTGCTGTTATTGGCTGTGGTCAGGGGTATCGATGGATCTGATTGATCTGTGGCTGCTTCGCTGGCGGAACACACACTCGAAAAAATGCCCTTTCTGGCATCAGTGCATCTGGATTGTGCATCAAAGACAGAGCGCTCAGGAAAAAAGGTTGAGTTGGGAGTTTCTGTAGTGTACTGAGAGCTGATTGGTTAACATTACTGCTACTGAGAGCTGATTGGTTAACATTACTGCTACTGAGAGCTGATTGGTTAGCATTACTGTTACTGAGAGCTGATTGGTTAGCATTACTGCTACTGAGTGCTGATTGGTTGGCTTTACTGATACTGAGAGCTGATTGGTTAGCATTACTGCTACTGAGAGCTGATTGGTTGGCTTTACTGATACTGAGAGCTGATTGGTTAACATTACTGCTACTGAGAGCTGATTGGTTAGCATTACTGCTACTGAGAGCTGATTGGTTAGCATTACTGCTACTGAGTGCTGATTGGTTGGCTTTACTGATACTGAGAGCTGATTTTTTAGCATTACTGCTACTGAGAGCAGATTGGTTGGCTTTACTGATACTGAGAGCTGATTGGTTATCATTACTGCTACTGAGAGCTGATTGGTTAGCATTACTGCTACTGAGAGCAGATTTTTTAGCATTACTGCTACTGAGTGCTGATTGGTTGGCTTTACTGATACTGAGAGCTGATTGGTTATCATTACTGCTACTGAGAGCTGATTGGTTAGCATTACTGCTACTGAGAGCAGATTTTTTAGCATTACTGCTACTGAGTGCTGATTGGTTGGCTTTACTGATACTGAGAGCTGATTGGTTAGCATTACTGATACTGAGAGCTGATTGGTTGGCTTTACTGCTACTGAGTGCTGATTGGTTAGCTTTACTGATACTGAGAGCTGATTGGTTAGCATTACTGCTACTGAGTGCTGACTGGTCGGCATTACTGCTACTGAGTGCTGATTGGTTAGCGTTACTGCTACTGAGTGCTGATTGGTTGGCATTACAGCTACTGAGTGCTGATTGGTTAGCATTACTGCTACTGAGTGCTGATTGGTTGGCATTACTGCTACTGAGTGCTGATTGGTTGGCTTTACTTATACTGAGCGCTGATTGGTTGGCATTACTGCTACAGTTTGATGTCTTGTTTGTTGTCAACTGGTTCGCTGGTTGGTGTTACTGCTGCTGAGTGCTGATTGGTTGGCATTCCTGAGTGCTCATTGGGTGGTGAGCTGATCAGTTCATTGACTGAACATACCTAATACGAACCCATTCATTTTGGAAACATGGGAGGACCCCTCCCCATCCCCCGTTACACTTGTACTGTCCAAAACTGAACCTGACTCTGTACAGCTGTCCAAATATCCTAGTGAATTAATAAATCTAACATTTTTACACATTTTTCATAGCTCATATTTCACTAAACCAGCGGACAGAGGCGTCCTTTTGAGTGTTCAGGCCTGCCTTCGTTTTTCGTTTTACCCCTCATTTTTCCCTCTTCATCTGAGTTACTGAAGAAGATGTGGGTTTTTTTTGGAAGGTTTTATTCACTCCAAACCTCTGAGGTGTGGTGAAAAATAGCGTCTGGCCGGCAGAAACAGGTCCCTGACTTTTGACCCCTCTTCCACAGACAGATGGACGAGGCCTGGTCCATGGACCCTGTGCCATCCCAGCGGTGGCACGGAGCCTGGCACTGCCTGCTGCTCCCTCTACGCTTAACCTGTCATTAACACTGCACAGATGGAGAGAGACAGAGAGGGAGAGAAGCAGAGAGAGGACGACGGGGAGTGACAGAGAGAACAGAGAGAGAGAGATGTGATAAATGATTGGACTTGAGGGGGAGAACAGGACAGGGCAGAGAGACCTATAGCAAAATATACTGAGAACGCTTTACAATAGATTCTATTCTATTCTGTTCTATTCTATTCTATTCTATTCTATTCTATGCTTTGCTTGCATTTCCAGTTTTTTTGTCACTGACATCCAGTGAATGCAACAGTGTCTGCACATTCCAACCAATAAGTGTATATATCATATGTCATCTAGAGTCAGTGAGAGTATGTATCATAAATATCAAATATACAATGAGTGTATAGTTTATATCATATATACAATCAACGAGTGTATACATAATATATATCATATATACAATGAATGTATATATAATTTATATCTTATATACAATCAGTGAGAATATCTATCATATATATCATATTTACAGTCAATGAGCGTGTATATATCATATACAATCAATAAGAATATATATCACATGTCAAATTTACAGTCAATGAGTGTATATATACCATATATACAGTCAATGAGTGTATATATCTTATATATCATATATACAATCAATGAGACTATATATCATATATATTTACAGTCAATGAGTGTATGTATAACATATATCATATATACAGTCATTGAGTGTCTATATTATATATACAGTCAATAAATGTGTAGATAACGTCATATATACAGTCTTTGCGTGTATATATCATATGCAGTCTGAGTGCATATAGCATATTTGTCATATACACAGACAATATGTGTATATTTGCAGAGAGATTGTCTGAGTCTCTCTCTCTCTCTCTCTCTCTCTCTCTCTCTCTCTCTCTCTCTCTGATGCTGGTCTGAAATAGCATGTTTTATTTGGCTCTTCTGACTTGTCATCACACACTCAGGTCTTTGAGAGACGCCCGTCTGTGTGTGTGTGTGTGTGTGTGTGTCTGTGTGTGTGTGTGTGTGTGTGTGTGTGTGTGTGTGTGTGTGTGTGTGTGTTTTGTGCAGCTGGTTGAAGTCGTCCATGGCTCAGACAGTTTTTCTCGGTGGTGGGGAGGAGGTTGGGTATCCTGGTTGGGACAAATGGGGCAGGAACTGACACCTGGGAGACCAGAATAACCCCAAACACTCTGAACATGCTCCATTTAAAGACAGAGTGGAGACGTGAAGCGCGGTGTGTGTTCGGAGTGATGGGTTAAGGCGCCAGGCCGTTCTCCGACTCTCAGAGAGGGAATTTCCCCAGCATACAGTACAGGGCAAAGGCCTCAGGCCATTGAGGAAATCATACATAAAGCCTTTTATCTGGGCAGGAAGCACAACGCTAACATTACAATAAATACACTCTTAAAAGAGATGGTTCTTCAAGAGTTCTTTAGTAAAGACAGTGGTTCTTCAGATTGGTAGAGAACATGTATATGGTTCTCTATAGAACCTTTTTAAAAATGGTTCTATAAAGCACCAAAAAGGGTTCTTCTACTGTAACATGCTTAACATTGTAACAGTATCAGAACCCTTTTTTGGCAACATAAAGAAGCATGCATGACACATTCTCCATCAACCTGAAGAACCTTTTAACCCTGCAAAGAACCATTTAGACATGCTAGAAAAACGGGTATGCTTGTCCACCAGCATGATCATGCTGGGTGACCAATTAAACCAGCATCAGATTAGCATAAACCATGAAATTCATACTGGTCTAAGCTGGATTTTTCAGCTTTTCTCTCTCTCTCTCTCTCTCTCTCTCTCAGTTATTTCACCAGTGATATATATATATATATATATATATACACATACACTGGTGAAATAACTGCCCCCTCTGTGCCAGGGGGGCTGAACACAGTCAGCAGCCAAAACTCATTCAGTTACTGCATATATGATCATGCAGATAGTGATCAGCTCAGCAGAAGATGGTGGAACACGGTTCTTTATCAGGGGAGAACATGAGCAGCTTCAGAGGAGATTCAGCACAGAGCAGAAGCAGGGCGGGGCAGATAAGGAGAGAGAGAGAGAGATAGACACAGAGAGAGAGAGAGAGAGAGAGAGAGAGAGAGAGAGAAACAGAGAGAGAGAGAGAGAGAGTG